>NC_140944.1:146232639-146777639 GCF_014529385.1 Adiantum capillus-veneris
CACACGAGGAGAGGAAGGAGAGCCAAGTATGCTCTTTCCCTCTCCTCTCTCTCATGTTCCCTTCCCCTCTTTCTCTCTCTCTCCTTCCCTCTCCTCTCTCTCATGTTTCCTTCCCCTCTTTCTCTCTCTCTCTCTCTCTCTCTCTCTCTCACACACACACACACACACACACACATTGTGTCTTTGATTGAGAGAGAGAGAGATAGAGAGAGAGAACACATGCATAAACAAAAAACACATACACACATACAGATGCATAAACTAAGAATGCATACACGCACACATTGAGACAGGAAGAGAGAGAGAGAGATACATAGATAGATAGATAAAGTAAAGAGAGAGAGAGAGTAAAGAGAGATAATGAGAGAGAGAGAGATATAAAGCAAAGAGAGAGAGAGAGAGAGAGAGAGAGGAGAAAACAAAGAGAAAGAGAAAGAGAAAGAGGGAGAGGGAGAGAGAGAAAGTAACCAAAGGGAAAGAGAGGGGGAGAAGACGAAAAGAGAGAGGTAAGGGGAGAAAACGAAGAGAGAGAGAGAGAGAGAGAGAGAGAGAGAGAGAGAGAGAGAGATAGATTAAAAAAGTAGAGAAAATATGAAATGAAATGTTATATTAAGATTTAGGGTTAGGTTAGATTAGATTTACATTTGATTAAAATTAGGGTAGATTAAGATCTAAGATTAAGTTAGATTACATTTAAATTATATTTAAAATTTATGCTAGATTTAAAATTAGGTTAGATTTAAGATTAGGTTAGATTACATTTAGGTTTATGTTAGATTTATGTTTATGTTGAGTTTAAGATTAGGTTATATTTAAAACTAGGACAAGATTTAAGATTAGCTAGTTTAAATTTAAGTTAGATTACATTTAGGTTTAGGATTTAAGATTGGATTAGATTTAGGTTTATGTTGAGTTTAAGATTAGATAAGATTTAGATTTAAGTTATATTACATTTAGGTTTAGGCTAGATTTAAGATTATATTAGATTTAGGTTTATGTGGAGTTTAAGATCGATTAGATTAGATCTAGATTTATGTTAGATTTAAGATTAGATTAGATTTATGTTATATTTTAGGGCATGTCAATGAAGGCTTTGCCCAAAGAGCAAACACTAGTTACACAACAATATGTATATTCCCATCAAAATATGACACCTATTAACTCACCCACTAACCATGCTCCATTAGCTCAGAATCACCATATGTTCAATTAGGTTAGATTTAAGATTAGATTTTGGATTAATTTTTATATTAAATTCTACCTTCCTCTCTACTGATGCGACCTTAAGTTGGAAAGCTTTCAACAGCATACTCAGATTGGAGACAACCATGTAATGTGCGAAGTAATCCCTCGAATAAGGATCTTCTGTGAAGAGATGTTAAGATGCTGTGAATTGCTACAGCTAGAGCAGAGGCAAAGGGGTTTTCTCCACTACATGCACTATCATGTAGACGTGGGTGTGTAGATTTATGGTACCCACAAAGATAGGCATTGACCAATAAAGACGAGATTATAACCCGGTGATTCTGATCTCCGTGCACCTCTAGACCAAGGTGTGCGAAGATCAGACATAACTAGAGAATGTGGGGTAGTTTACAATGTGAACAAAGAGAGAGAGAGAGAGAGAGAGAGAGAGAGAGAGAGAGAGAGAAAGAGAGAGAGAGAGAGAGAGAGAGAGAGAGAGAAAAGACGAAGGATGCCAATAGAAGATTATATTTATGTCTAGGTTATAAGGTTTTTACACTCATTATAAGTAGTAACTAGGATGTGGGGCCATCCAACCGAAACACCTATCTCTCAACAAGGATCTTACGTCCTTGTAATCAATGCAAGCATGCCGTGCGACAGACAAGACACGTTTATTTGCAGCATGTTTGTGAATTTGGCAAGTTTGATCCATCTATTATAGATTGAGTTGTTTCCAATTATAACTTGTCGGACTCTGATGCTGGCTAAAAGGCAGCAATCTTGCAACCCAATAAACATGTTCGCAGGCGCTTTGGTCAAGCAGCATACGTGAGGCTACAAGATATAGCCTCTGACAGCTCGGAGGATGATCATGCAGACCACATTCCCAACGAGGCAATGTTTGAGCCCGGGATCGATGAAATGATCTAGATGATCATGGATTCAGAAAGGCTTATCTATGATGATATGAAAAGTGAAGCTGAAACGCCATTGTATGATGGAGCACGTGTGTCTAGATTGAAGGCGCTCTTGGTTCTTCTCAACATGCAGACAAAAGTTGGATGGAGTGACACTAGCATCATATCGCTTTTCAGGTCATCTATTACAATGTGTTTACTTCGATAAAAAAATCTAGATGTATAATGATCTGATAGATTACTACACAAGTGTACTGCATTTTTTTCGTTGTGTAGATTGCTCAAAGAGCACATATTGCCAGCTAATAGCCAGATTCTAGAGAGGAAGCAAGAAAGACCTTGCAAAACTTAGGGATGGATTACAATTTGATTCACGCTTGTCTTAGCGACTGCATTCTTTTCAGAGGGGAATAATAGACATGGAGAAGTGTCCAAAATGTGATTCCGAGAGATATCGAGTAGATCTCCTCGGAACAAAAATTCCACAAAAGGTTTTGCGACATTTTCCTCTACTTCCTCGCATCAAGCATTTTTTCGGAATGTAAGTCCATGGCCGCTCTAGCATCATGGCACGAGGAGAATAGATCTTCGGATGGTGTGTTACGGATTCCTGCAGATTGCGTAGCCTGGAAACATATAGACGATACATGACCGGATTTTGCCAGGGAAGCTCAAAATTTGCACATAGGCCTGGCTATGGATGGCATAAATCCATTTTGTCAGAGATCAACATCTTACAGTGTATGGCCCGTTGTCATTGTCAACTACAACATTCCCCCGTGGTTGAATACCAAGAAGGGGCACCTGTGGCTAAGCTTGATTATGTCGGGGCGGTATAAAGTGAAGAATATGGATGTGTATCTTTGTCCACTATTGGAAGAGCTACAACAATTGTGCATTGGCATAGAAGTGGTGGATATGAGCCGAAACACAGGTCGATGGAATGATTTGATCAGAGGCATTCTAATGAGGACCATGCATGACTATTCCAGACTAAAAGAATGCTCAGTTGATTTACACTCAAACTCAAACACTATAAATCTTGGTTTTTCTTAAGCTTATCTATTGTCATGTGTATACATGTAGGGCTTCAAACAAGCGGATACAGAGCATGTGTCACATGTGGACCTAGACTTAATGCACATCGGGTCCCCTCATTGAAGAAGCAAATCTACGAAGCTCATCAAGCGTATCTTCTAGAGAATCATGAGTTACACGACTGCGTTTTGGGAAGAGAGCCACCAAGGATGTCCATATAAGCATGGTTAGAGCAGAAGGAGATGTATGATGACGGTTTGCCCCGAGGGATGAAGAGACTCTCTATAATACAAGTTACCATATTGGCCCAGACTCATGATCACTCACCTGCTCGATCCAATGCACATATTCAAGAATGTAGGTAATCTGCTGTGGGACCATCTGACCAGCAAGAAAGATACTTTGAGAGCCAGGTCTAACTTTAGAAATGTAGATCGTATGGAGCAATATTGGCCGCAAACAGCATCTGATGGATCGATAAAACTCCCTAAAGCGCCATGGATTTTGACAGGAGCCCAAGAACCCAAAGTAAAAGAGACCATTCGATCTGTGCGGACCCCACTGGCGTAATGCGCTCGCTTCGAACGTGTTTCACTAAAGAAGGGAATCTTACTGATTTTAAGTCACACGATTGGCATAAAATGTGTCAGGTATGTTTGAACTAGAATATATCATAGTGGAAATTGTGTAACAAATTAGTGTGTGGACTTTAATATCATTCCTAGACGTGTTTTGCAATTTATTTTACCGGTGGCCACTGAGAGATGTTTTTCTCTTGACGTCCGTAGCACAATCTACAAACTTGTGAAGTTGGTGCAATGGATCTCACAAAAGGAGATCAATGTAGACTCCATACCATTCACTAAACTAAACGCTGCGGAGGTTTCTATGCATGTTTAAGAAACACTTTCCTACTACCATGCTAACCATTCAGGTGCATCTTCTTGTTCACATAGTTGATGACGTGGAAATAGTTGGCATAGTACATTCCAGATGGATGTTCTTTTTAGAGAGTTTCATGAAAAAGCTCAAGGGATATGTGCGTCAGAAGGCACGTCCGGAGGGTAGCATCAAAGAAGGTTGGCTGGTATCAGAGTCCCTATTTTACATTGGAGAGTGGCTAGACAGATTTGATAAAGCCCGTGACACGCTATGGCAAACCATAAATGATGAGCGCATATCTGGGATTGTCATGTGCAATCTCAGTGTTGAGAAGAAGATGATGGAAGATCTAGAGGCTAAAATCAATCGATTTTGCATGCTTCACAATCCAGTTATGCAAAAGTGGATTTCACAATACGAGGATGCAAAGCAAGAGCAACAAAGGACACGAATCAAGTGGAGACGGGGAAGACGACCGACGATGCATTATCCGGCTAGTCTAGAGAGCCTACCAACATTCATGAGCTTAAGATGGTTGCACAACCAATTGAAAAGCGCACAACACTGCGGTGAAGAAGTGACTGAAGAGAAGTGGGAGTTCTCTTGGGATTGTGCAACCAAGGGAAGTTTGGAATGTACGACTATCGACTTTCTAGATGTTTGAACGGCCACTCATAATCTTTGTTGGTTGTAGTATAAGTCATACACAACAGCATGGTGTAAAGATCGACATTTTAGTGTGGAACGGATAGATAAAAAGCATTTTACTCAAGATTGTGGAATCATGGCAAAATTTGAACAGTCTAGTCGATGACGGTCCTCTGATGCAGATCCTGTGGTGGTGGAACTCACTTAGTTCGGCACGCTACAAGAGATTTTGAGGATCAATTATAGAGAATTTTTTGTCGACTTGTTTGACGTGCAATGGTTCAAGATAAACATGGAGGGCCGCAACGCTACTAAGCGCAAAGTCTGGTTTCCTTGAGGTGGATTCAACTAAAAAATGGACTGATCTAAGAGACACTTTCGTACCACCCGAGCATTGTGAACAATTAAGTCTGTAAATAGTTAACATCCAATTTAGAAGTGATGTGCTTGGAAGCTCTCATGTAAGTTATGTGCCTCTGGCAGGTGATATTTCATCCTACACATCCTACATTAAACTGGTGGTACATCATAGAGGTAGCCCCTCGTAGTGACCGAACGTATGAGGGCTACCATGTGCCAATCACAACGGCATCAATGGAGGAGATCAAAGAATATGCTCAGTCAGAAGCCACTGAGGTGGTGCCAGACGAGCATCAAGCTGCTACTCTCTATGGGGTGCATGCAGAGTATCTACAAAATGAAACGGTGGACATTTGCCTAAACGGAGAGCTCTATATAGACATAGGGAGTTATGCTGAGCTATGTGAGGATGAGACAGAGACCTCTTAAAGCCATAAACATTGTTTTCTCCATTTTATAATATATATTGTATTCACGTGGCTTTTTGTCTCTATATGCTATACTTAAGAAATTTAAATCGTGCTTAATCGTCATTGCTACCACTCCAGGTATGTTCTCACAAGCAGGGACACTCCTTGATGTGTCGTGAAAGTCTGATAGGCCAACGCAGCACTACGCTCCGAGTGTGATGGAGACTGAGGCTGCAATCGCGAAAGAGGTGATCCGTCCCTGCTCATAGATGCTACTCGTCCCTCCACTAGTCATCTCCTTCGTGATTGATTCCTTAGTCTCCATCGAAGTACGAGTTTCATCCTTTTACAAGATACGTAGAATGCACACAGAAGACAAATTCACAAGAAATTCACAAGAATCTCTCTACATAGGAATCCCTCCCCCTTTATGAGTCCTCTCTCTCTCTCTCTCTCTCTCTCTCTCTCTCTTTCTCTCTCTCTCTCTCTCTCTCTCTCTCTCTCTCTCTCTCTCTCTCTCTCTCTCTCTCTCTCTCTCTCTCTCTCTCTCTCTCTCTCTCCAGAAATCCCTCTCCCTATTATCTATAGTATAGATTATAATTTGTCCATGTTTTCTTCTCCATTCAATATTAAGATTAAATGTTCATGTGTTTAATGTAGGTATGGATGATGATGAGTTTCTTTTTTCTTTGTCACCGTAGCAGAGGAGGTGGACCGTCATCTCTCTAGAGCACCATCACATCATTCCACTCCTTTAGCGTCTCCCTCTATTTCGGAGCATTCATCACGCTCCGAAGCTTCGCTGTCGACGAGATGATCTTCACACTCGTCTAGGCACCGATGCTCTAGTGGTGGCGGTGACGGTTGCTATGGGGATGCTGCCACCGATGCCTCGACACCGCCTGGTGTTTGACGAGGCTCCTTACCTTCCCATTTTTTTCCCACCCCCACACCAGCCACGGCATCACCATCCATGCCAGGTTTTGCGCACACCACTAGCTACTCCTCCGGGAGTCACCCCTGTCGACACTCCCCGCTTCGGGGCCCAGACTTCAGTGGAGACACTTGACGTTCGTACCCCCATCGAGATGCCGCTAGAGACCCCTACCAAGACACCCAGGTTCATGTGTCACAGGCAAGAGGGCTTGCTATACGGTCGCCATCAGCGGCGGCATCAACATGGATGACGAAGGCAAGAAGGTGATCTCGCGCATGCACGGTCTTTGCTCAGGTGTTTAGACACTACTTATTAAACCCTGGAGTGAAGTGCCAAGTGAATTAAAAGACAGAGTCATCAGCATGCTGCATGACGAGTTTCCCGTGTCAAGTCGGGATGATCGCTTCAACGAAGACCTGATGAAGGTTCGAATGCACAAATACTACAAGAACAAGCGTTCATAAGTACGAAAAGCAATACAGCATGGGTGGAACATACCAGATTGGCTCGCCAAAGAAGATTGGAAGAATGCAAAGCAAGCAGCACGCAAGAATCCTGACAAGTGGAAGCAACAAAAGGAGGCATCCAAAGCGCGAGTAGAGGTAGGGAGCTCGCACCACTTGGGGAGCAGCAGGTGGGCATCATTTGAGGCCAATTTTGTAAGTGTTTTTGCATTTCTCTTTAGGTTTGATAGTTATGTCTATTTGTAATTTTAAATTCTAACATAATGGATTCTTTGTATGTTTTGAATAGTGGTCGATGACAGGACGTGACCCCACACCGTACGAGCGCGAGTATGCAGGCAGAAAGGGCTTAAACGCCTTGATGGACATTTTGAGTTCTCGCGGCGGCATGGTTCATATTTTAATTTACTCTTTTATATTTGTTGTATTTTAATGATAAGCTTAGAAAAGAAATTTTTTTGTAATTATTTGTTTATACTTACAAAAAGTATGTCTTATTGTTTTTTCTGCAGTATCCGATAGATATGCCGCTTGGACGCGATGAGACGTCTGATTAGACGACGTCAGTCTAGTCATAGCCAAATAGCATTAGTTTCCTTTTGTCATAGCTTATATATTGAGATCACGTGTATACGTCTTTTTGTAACTATTGGAAAACCATGTATTTTCTCAATAATGACAATTGTGTTGTAGCTATTACATTTGTGAAGCTTAACAATCAAGTGATTTTGCCAATGATGTGTATAATTGTCATTGACTTACTTTCATCAATTTACTTTCGTCCAAATACTTTTGTCAG
This sequence comes from Adiantum capillus-veneris, assembly GCF_014529385.1. Classification (NCBI taxonomy): domain Eukaryota; kingdom Viridiplantae; phylum Streptophyta; class Polypodiopsida; order Polypodiales; family Pteridaceae; genus Adiantum; species Adiantum capillus-veneris. The sequence goes on from NC_140944.1 coordinate 146,240,283, forward strand.
TTTTGTATCTTTGCAAACAATACTCTGCATGATGGAGTTAATGGTTATATTGTCTTGTGGGTGACTACTTTGGGTCTATACCTTGCACTTTCTTTCAAAGGTGAATTTGGGCTTATCTTGAATCCATTTAGGTTTACTCAATTATTGAAACATTCAATATGGTTGAATGCCTTGCTGTCCAAAATTGTTTACTCTCGGGCGTCACTATAAGCGTCTCTATATAAGGTTCTTCTACGTCGCTATACCCATCGCTACAGAAGGACTGTAACCACCGCTATAAGTGTTGCTAGAGGCGTCGCTATATAATGACAGTTATAGCAAAAATTATAGTGACGCTTATAGAGACGTTCTCGTAGTGACTCTATTAGCGACGACGGTCTTAGCAACGCCGGGGAATATAAAAACCCAATGTATTTCCGTCGCTAAAAGCATCACAAGTGCACATAACCTGTTGTAGTGTAATGGAATTTAGGGTTTTTCTAATTATTTATTTCTTAGGACACATGACTAAGTAAACAACATTTTGCATGTGCTAGACATCGACTAGGATGATCGTGGTCCTCCTGGAGGCCCTGAGCGTGATCATTGGCTCAAGGAAAAACTCCCTTGTTCTTGTGCCAAGTGCAAAAGGGCAATCCCTCGCTTGACACGCATTACCTTGGAGCACGTGGAGAACGAAGGGCTTTGGCATCCTCAAAAAAGCGCTCAGAGAGATGAGAGCACGACTCACCCGTTGCTTGAGGAGGTGCCTCATTGGTCTCTGTTTGGTGGTGGTGCACCGATACGCAAGGCCAAATGGTAGAGGTAAGAGCAACTGGGCGATTTGGGTGCACCGCATGGTGATCCTCCCATTGGCTCTACTTCGGCAGCTCCTATGGCGTCTCCGTCGCACTTTGAAGCAGAGGATTAGCACATGTTCAACATGTGTGATGAGTTACTAGCTCATGAGCGCGACGTGTGCGAGGAGGATTGTCATCCCTATACTAAACGGGCTGCCAAAACGGAGGATAGATTGATGATGAGTGTCTGAACACCTCTTTACGATAGTGCCAATACTTGGTGCTCCGAGGATCGTTGGAAGTCCTCAACTTGCAAGAAAAAATTAGTTGGAGTAATGCAAGTGTCGATGCACTACTTCTGTAAGTATGGAATGTGGCTTTTATATACTCTTCACTCGCTTTATGGTGCCGTCTTCTAGAAATTATACTAATATGCATGTTTGTTGTAGTTTGATGGGAAAAATGTTGCCAGAGGATCACCACATGCCTTCAGATCATCGACGAGCTAGATTTTATGTCGCTGCACTTGGAATGAAGTATGAGCGCATTCATGCATGCATCAACCATTGCATGCTATACCGCAATGATCATGCACATGCTCCCTCATGTCCCGTGTGCGGGGAGGCACGATACAAGACCAGAGTGAGCGAGGCGCACCTACCATGCAAGGTATTGAGATATCTTTCATTAATTCCTTGCATGCAACACATGTTTAAAAGCAGGTCTACCGTGGGGCTTCTCGCGTGGCACGCCAACCATCACGCAAATGATGGAATGATGCGTGTCCCTGCCAATTCACCTGCATGGAGGCACATCAAAACTCAATGGCCAAATTTTAGGTTGGAGCCTCGACACTTGAGGCTTGGGTTAGCAAGTGATGGTGTCAACCCCTTCGGCACTAAGTCTACTTCATGGAGCACTTGGCCTGTGGTGATCGTTAACTAAAATATTCCACCATGGGAGACAACCAAGAAGGGAAATATACTACAAAGTGTCAAATATTTATGTCTACCTCGAGCCCCTCATCGAGGAGTTGGAGGATTTATGGAGAGGCATTCCTGCTGTTGATGTCTCACTTGCAAAGGGGGGGAGAGAGGCCATTGTGAGGGGAATCCTTAGGTGGACTATGCACAACTATCCTCGGCTTGGAGAGATTTCTGGTAACCCCCTATTCCTCTCTCTCTCTCTCTCTCTACCTCTCTCCCTTTAGTTCACTTTAGTTCACTCATCTCTCTAACAATATGATATGTATGCATGGTTGTCCACATCGGGACACAATGCATGTCCTACTTGCGGGCCATTATTGGTGATGGAGAGGCTCGATTCCTTGCGCAAGGTAATCTATCCAAACAACCATCGTTTCTTATTCCAAGGGCATATCAAGCACAAGGCTCCAAAAAATGGGAAGACCCCTCTAAAGCTCACGATGGTAGATTGGGCAACCATTTGGGAAGAACACCACAACAACAATCCGGCTCTGTGTCCTCCACCAAAAGGTATGTCAAGGTATTCCATATTTTTAAGGCTTACATATTGGAAGGACTTAAAAATACAACACCTCTTGGATCCCCTGCACATATTCAAGAATGTAGCTCAAACACTATGGGACCACATTATTGGCAAGAAGGACTCTTTGGCTGTGAGGGAGGATTTGAGGCTTTTAAAACGTCTCCTTACCTCTGCTACTCCACGTCGTGCCCCAAATGGAAAGATTGTGCTTCCTAAATCACCATGGATGCTAGCCAAAGAAGAATTAGACAAGGTGAAGGGTACCATTGCCTCTATTTGCACACCAACAGGATACATGAGGTCGCTAAAGGGAGCTTGCACAAAATCGAAGAAGGGTTGAAGCATTTAATTGTTTGGGTTGAAGTCCCATGATTGGCACAAGATGCTTCAAGTAATCTTCATACTCTCTATTCTATCTATAGTTTGTGTGTATGACTATCACTCACTTTCCCTTCCCCTCATTTACATTGTAGTTCATTATGCTGGTGAGTATGTGCATATATCGGGACAAGAAAGTCAGAGACGATATTTTCAAACAAGGAGATCTAGTAAGGTACACCATAAGACTCCACTCAACTACACCTTTTTTATGTACACAATAATTTCAAGTAGCACTTAGTGTATCCTTCTGTGTTTTCTTGCAAATTTGTGGGCTCCAGGAAAATTGAAATAGATGCTATTCCTGCTGCTCAAATACTTGCAACAAAAATTGTGTGTGCCATTGAAGATGCATTTCTTCGATCGGTCCTTCTTAGTCAAACTCAGAAGGTTCGTGTGGTGGAGGAGATTTCTATATGTGGAGTGCACGCATGATGGATGTTCTTCTTAGAGAGGTTTTTAAAGACTCTCAAAGATTTTGTGTGGCTACGGTCTCAACCAGAGGCATGTATGGCCGAAGGGTGGATCGTTCAAGAGGCATTTGTTTACATATCAGAGTATTTGGCACAAGTTGATCCTTCAATGCCTTGCATGTGGTCAGATGAGGAAGATGCAAGGATGACTTCACACTTGCCGAGTGGAAAGTCGAAACTACTTAACATGGATATGAATCTATCCCGAGTGGTGAATAACTTTTGTATTCTCAATGCAAAGATTATGACCAAGTAGGTGGACTTGTGGACAGTGGAAAAGGCAAGGTGTTTGCAACAGAGGGAAGCATGGAAACAAGCACATGGAGGAAGGAGGGCACCCCCAGTTCCTAGACACCTTGCATGTTTCCTAGATCTCACTAGTGCAGAGTGGATTCATGAGAGAATGACTGAGGCAAAAGCGTGCGGAGAAGACATCACCAACAAAGAATGGAAGTATGCATGAAGCTGCATACCAAAGGTAGAGTACTCATATACCTAAACCATATTGTAATTTTTTTTCTTGAAATTATCTTTAATATGCATTTGATAAATTAAGATATTTTTCTATTTTGTAGTGCCTTTCCTTTAACTCTATGTGGTCAAAGGGTCGTCACTTTCGTACACGCCACATTGATGAGCGTAGAACCACCATGGATTGTGCCATCATGGGCAACTTTGACACAGACGGTGATGAAGCCAGGTACTGCAGAACTATTGAAAGGATACTAAAGGTTAATTTTTAGAACCTTTCATACCTTCATCTTCGAGTGCAAGTGGTTTGCAAATGTGTCTAGACGACATGAGAATGGCCTCTACATGGTGGACTCTAGTGTGCATCACATAGGGAGGTATGAAAATTTAGTTTCACCACGCTTGGATATGGATAAAGACCAGACCTCTGTTGAAATAGAGGAAGACATTGCTCATGACAAGGATCAAGGTGAAGTCATTGTTTTTGGAGATATGAATGTTCGCACAAATACGTTACAACACGACACACAACAAGTCGACATGCCGCATGTCTCAAGAAGAATGGATGACTCATACATGTATAATCAAAGTTCTAATGATGCAAAAGAACTAGATCACTATGGAAAGTCACTTCTACATATGTGTAATAGTATCGGAATGCTCATTGCAAATGGTCTATCTCTATGGCAAGGCACCAAAATTTACATGTAGAAATCACAACGGTGATAGCGTGATTGACTATATGTTGTTCTTGGAAGCCACTCTAGAATGCATACAAAGCTTTACACTTGGTGAATAAAATCCGGAATTGGATCATAGGATGTTATGTATTGACCTCAAGTGTGGTAAACGGCCTGAGCATGTAGCCTCCAATCATGATGTGAATCATTTGTACCTACATCTAGACTTCAAACGAGCACTTATATATGCTGATATGGTGTACCAAATTTTAAGCATGATAGAGCATCAAGAGAGCCCAACATTAGAATGCAAGTGGAAAGTTTTTAAAGAAGTAATTTTCTCTTGTGCGAAGGAATGCTTTTTGGTGAAACACATGTCTTGGAAAAGGTCTAAGAAGAGTAGCACCAAGAAGAAATTGTTTTAAAGCAAGGCTCAAAGTAGTGGTACCAAAAAGATGACGAGTACATGCAGTCCCAAGGTTATGTATGGAGCCAAGAAGATGAGTGCTTGTATACACAAAAGTTGAATGATGGTTCAACTATCATCTTGATACTTTATGCCGATGATATTCTCATTGTCAAGAAGTCTAAAGATGATATTTCCATCTTGAAGTTTTCTATGAAGGATTTGGGAGATGCAAGTCACTTTCTTGGTATGCATATAATGAGGGAAAGGAAACATATATCCACAAAGTCTTGCAACGTATTAATATGTAGGGAGGGAAGGTTACATTGAGTACCCCAATGCATGCATATACAAAAGTTAGCAAGAATGATGCTCCTAAGTCTGATGTTGAGAAAGCAAAAATGGCAAAGATGCCATATTAGACATTATGTATGCCATGGTAGCTACCCGACTAGACATTGCATTTGTAGTGAGAGTGTTTAGGAGATTTACGAAAAATCCTGCTAGAAGCAGTGGGAAACAATCAAGCACATTCTAAGATATAGACTAGCGATGCATGCGTAGTGGGCTACACGGATGCGGAATGTGCGGGTTGTGTGGATAGTTGAAGATCTATGTTTGGCTATATAATCCTATTTTCTAGAGCAACTATTTCATGGAGATCATGTCTCCAAGGTTGCACTTTGTCTTCCACCATAGAGACAGAGTATATTTCAGTTTCTAGTGCTATCAAGGAAGTTGTATGGTTAGCTTTCCTAGTGGGAGACCTTGGCATTTATCAGACTCTAGTGCTACATTGCGATAGTCAGAGTGCAAATAATAGCATTAACAAAGAACCACATGTTTCATTCTAAATCAAAACACATAGAGGTCACGTATCATGTGATGGGATATATTGGCAAGCAAGCGGGAAGCAAACACATAAAGGCGCATATGGATGACAACCCCGTAGATGCTCTCATGAAGAGTGTATCCCTAGAGAGGTTTTCACACTGAATTGAGATGATGGGTGTAAAGTGAAGCCACTAGAATGCTTCACAATTGTATATTTTGTACATACATAAACTGCTTTGGCCACGTTGGCCTTCAATTGGGAGATTTTTTGGGTTCAAGCCAACTGGTTGAGCGCCCACTATGTCAACTAATCCATCAATAACCTTATTCTTTATGCCTAATAGAATAAGGAGATGTGAGGATTACACCACTCATTGAGCTCCACCCACTCTATGTGCCTTATCTTCTTCTCCCTTGCACACTCCTCAAACACCGTGCACTCTACACATACTAACTTATTGTCGCACACTCAAGGAGCATTTGCAACACCTTTGACTCATTCACGTATTTTATGACAAGAGACCTTGTATGCAAAACAATCCAAGTGCAAATTTTTTCGCACGGAGTTGTTGTATCTTGGCCATGCTATCTCAATGGATGGCATCCACATTGATCCCATAAAGGTAAAAGTGGTCCTACAATGGACCGCTTTACAAACCATACGATAAGTGAAATCTTTCCTAGGGTTTGTCGATTTTTTAAGAAAATTCATAAAAGCCTACGCCAAGGTTGCTAAATCCCTTGTTAAAGATTGTTAAAAGCAAAAAGCACTATCACGTGGTCCGATGAGCTCGATCAATGTTTTTCAAACATTGAAGCAACTTGTTACATCTGCACCGATGTTGCAATTGTTCACTGCCCAAATGCTCCCAACTTCGTCTCGCAGTATCTGGCCGACCAAGCATCCGATTGACGTGCAGCCAATACGTGCTAACTCCACATGGCACACACTTCCACCGAGAACCTTGGCGAGGCCAAAAAATTGTCAGATGGCGCCTTTCCCAATGCGGTCAAATGGGCTCAGACCTAGCCCCCTGAAAATCTTCAACTGACCATATCTTGCTAACCAGAGCTCCGATTCGCAATCCGAGAAGACAAGCATGCTCCACACTCGAGCACTACACATGTATACACTAACATCATCATCCCGGGCCACCTGTCCCCATCTACCCTGTCCGTCAAGGATCTACCACATACTCTTTCTTTAAACTGCAAGCAAATAGTGGATCCTATGGTGGAAATGGATGCTAGCAATTATGCCATGGGTGCTGCTCTTTATCAAGATGGCTGATTTGTAGCTTTTGAAAGCTGCAAGCTCAAGGACACACAAACCTATTACTCCACACAAGAAAAGGAACTATTGGTAGTCATCCATGCTTTAAAAAAATTATCAAAGCATGGATAATTTTGGCTCATGATGTGGATTGACCACCATTCATTGAAATATCTCTATGATCAGCCCAGCCTGACCTTTGAGATCGCAATAAGGCAAGGTGGGCTGAGCTCATGCAGAAGTTTGACTTTGAGATACACTACCATAAGGGCGCTACCAATGCGGGACCAATGTCCTTAGTAGGATTGGACCAATGCCCTTAGTAGGATTTCAGAGGTAAATGTTCTTTCATTCATGGAAATCTCGAGTGATTTCTATCTTTTTCTCATGGAGTGTTGCAAGACAAATCCTCACTTTGGTGGGATTTGGTAATAAGTCCAAGAAGGATTATGTAGCCCAAAAAGCAATGGTGGTCCGGACACCCATTGATTGAATATGGAGAGAAAGGTAGCATAAAAGTATCCAAATCATGGTGGATTGCTTTTCAAGAAAGTTAATGTGTGTGTGCTGCTTGATGAGGATATCCACAAGAAAATTCAGTTTGAATGTGATGATGTTGCAATGCTCCAAGGATGGGGCACTTTGGAATACACCGTAATTTGGTCTTAGTAAGCTGGTACTTCTATTGTCCACACATGAATTTTTTTATTAAGAAGTATGTGCATGGATGTGAGAAGTGTTACCTTAACAAAGCTAACATCAAAGTGGCTAGGCTCTTACATCCTCTGCAATTATTGACAAGAAATGGACTAGCATTTCTATGGATTTTGTAGCTGTATTGCCACGGAACAATTGTGGTCATGTTGCCATTTGGGTCGTTGTTGATCGACTTCTTATGAAGATGGTGTGCTTTATTCCTACTCAAACCATCGTAAAGATTCATGAGTGAGTTAGCTCAATTCTTTGTGGAGCACTTATATAAGCTTTATGGTTTTCTTGAAGAAATTATCAATGACCATGATCCCAAGTTCATTGGTAATTTTTGGCAAACAGTCTTCCAAATATTGGAGACCCGCTTGTGCATGTCGTCCTTCGATCATGCTGACACAGACGCGCACACCAAATGCACTAACCAGACAAGAAGGACATACTTTGCACATATGTCTCCCATTGTCAATCTGATTAGGTACGATATCTCCCCCATATTGAATTTTCTTTTAACAATACTAAGCACTCCGGATATTGGATATAGCCCATTCATGCTTATGTATGGTTATGAGCGGAAAGCACCCATCGTTGTTGGACTCAAAGTTATTAAGATGCAATCTGCGGGTGGCCAATTTCTTGCATGGCATGTGGAAAATTCTCATGATCACTATGGAAAGCATAAAGAGGGCCACCGTTTATGCTAACCAACATCGATAGCCTCGTAATCTCTAGGAAGGGATATGGGTGTACCTTAAGGTACCGAAGGATTTTGACATGATCCGTACTGATCAATGCTCAAAGTTATCATCGTAATATTTTGGACCATTCCAAATTTTCAAGAAGATAATTAGTGATGTCTCCTACAAACTGGCTCTACCCTACCATCTTACTGTCTATCCTGCGTTCCACGTTAGTCACTTTTAAAGGAGCAGATGTGATAGGATGAACATATGATTCCTCTAGAGGAAGTATTGAGTTTGGAGGATACCACTCATTCTATTCCCCTTGAAATCAAATTGGTTCTTGATCAAAGGGTCAAGAGGTCTTGCAAGACTTCTTACCTTGAGATTTTATCTGGTTCATGTTATGAACATTAACACTAGATTGGTAGCATGACACTTTTATGTTCTTGGAAACTTTTACGTCCTAATAACTCAACAAATTCCTAGAATTATTACTTGAGATTTCAAGGAGGCTCTAAAGTGCACCGTATCCACAAAGCTAGCTTATGAGACATGGAAAAAACTTGGAAGTTTTTGGGGCTACTGATTCCACCTTTAGAGTTGGGTTTGAATAACATTCTTAAACCTAACTTGAGTCAAAAACTATGTGCTGCTTTTGGTCAATTTTCATGAAATTGGCATTAGATCATCGTAAAATACAAGTTAGTGACCTCTAAAGTGCTACATAGCTATCATAGGTAGTTCTAAAGGTATTTTTATGCATCTAAAAATAAGAAGCCTGTGTATTGGAAGCTATGGCCCATTTATGAAAAATTTCATGTGCTGATTTGCTGGTAAAATTCACATTGTGATGAATATTTTGAAAGTGTTATTGTAGTCAAAAGGCAATTTTAAGTGTGTGTATGGAGTTGACACTATGTAACTCTTCTTCCTTGATTTTTGGGGTACCTAATACCCTAAATAGAGAACAACACAAAGGCAAAAGTCATTTTTCATTTTACCAAAATGCGACTCATTTTGATTTATTACTATGTTGTCTTCAAATTGCTAAATTTCATTCAACAAACATGGTACATTTCAAGCTTATGTCCAAATATAAGTGTACAATTCCAACTTGGTGCCAACTTGATAGGTTTATATGCCATACGAAAGGCCACGTTGTGGAAGCCAGTTTCTCATCTTGGCAAATTTTGTACTTTATAGGTACATCCAAATTGCCTTAGGGAGACATGTTTTGGTTCTTGAACATGAAAGTAAAGAACCAAAGTGTATAAAGTGAACACATTTATAAAGATAGTGATGGGTATACACATAGAAACTATAAGAAATGTATAACAAAATAAGATCTTGTAATAACAGGAGTAGAGAGAGATACGATGCAAAGTAGATTAGTGACAAATCATAAATTTTGATTAACACTACTAGTCTATTACAAAGTGATGGCATCCACCCATGCGCTCTCAAGGTAGAGCTTAGATGGCGATATAGACAAGTAGAGCAAGTAGACACGAATAAAAGGGGCTGATTATCCTTCAATATGATTTCCCTTTACAATGGTTCATGCAGATGGCCTCCTTATATAGATGTAAAGGAGACTCTATGGGTTGCCCTCTCTCATGAGAGAAAGCCATCCATGCACCCATGTGTATCCGTCCATGTGTAGCCAATCCACCAAAAAGTCGGCTACCGACTGTTTGAATGGTGCCCATTGGCCACCCGCCAATGACCACCTGCCCCACTGGCCATCGGCCATTGACTACTAACCGATCATTTTTTAGTCACTTTTCAATGAAAAGGAATCATGACAATCGGGTATGAATTTTGATTTTTTGGCATGTGATTTCTCACGATGGATTTCGAATTTTCTTTGTACCATCCATGATCACAAATAATGACCTCATCAATGTGTAAGCTAGAATCCACCAAATATATGTGCACTATTGGCCTCTCCTTATATGGGGACCTTCTAATTGTGCAATATACATTGTGGTAAGCAAAACTGATAGGTGGGCATTGCATGTATACTAAGAAAAACTTTGACGATAGATTAGCATAATGCAAAAAATACACCCTTTTTGTACTTAATTCTGTGTTCAAAAGAAATGTTTTGGGCTTACAACAAACATAGACTTTGGTGAAGAATTGAAAAATAACACTACAAGAGGTTGTGTGCACTTGTGACATTTTTAGCAAAGGAAATACATTGGGTTTTTATACTCCCTAGCGTCGCTAAGACCGTCGCTATACGGGAACGTCGCTATGAGCATCGCTATAACTGTCGCTATATGCGTCGCTATACGTGTCGCTATATAGCGGTGCATATAGCGATGCTTATAGCAACGGTTACAGGCACCTATAGCGATGCTCATAGCAACGTTGCAGAGCCTTATATAGAAATGCTTATAGCGATGCCCGAGAGTAGAAAAATTTATATGGCACAACATTGAATGCCCTGCCACCCATCAACCATATTGAATGGTTTAATAATAGAGTAAACCTAAATGAATCCAAGATAAGCCCAAATTCACCTTTGAAAGAAAGTGCAAGGTATAGACTCAAAGTTGTTACCCACAAGAGAATATAACCATTAACTCCATCATCTAGAGTATTGTTTACAGAATAAAGATACAAAACTGACAAAAGTAAATTGATGAAAATAAATCAATGACAATTGTACACATCATAGGCAAAATCACTTGGTTGTTAAGCTTTGCAAATGTAATAGTTACAACACCATTATCATTATTGAGAAAATATACATGGTTTTTCAATAATTACAAAAATACATATACATGTCATCTCATTATACATACTATGACATTAAGAAACTAATGCTATCTAGCTACGGCTAGACTGACATCGTCTAATCAGACGTCTCATTGCATCCAAGCGGTGTATCTGTCGGATTCTGCAGAAAAAACAATAAGACAGCTTTCTGTAAGTATAAACATATAATTTACAAAACAATACAACAAATATAAAAGAGTAAACTCTAATACTAACCATGCTGCCGCGAGAACTTAGAATGTCCATTAGGGCGTTTAAGCCCTTTCTGCCTGCATACTCGCGCTGGTACGGTGTGGGGTCATGTCCTGTCATCAACCACTGTTCAAAACATACAAAGAATCCATTATGTTAGAATTTAAAAGTACAAATAGATGTAACTACCAAACCTAAGAGCAATGAAATAAGTACTTACAAAATCGGCCTCAAATGATGTCAACCCGCTGCTCCCAAGTGGTGCAAGCTCCCTGCCTCTACTCGCGCTTTGGCTGCCTCCTTTTGTTGCTTCCACTTGTCAGGATTCTCGCACGCTTCTCGCTTCGCATTCTTCCAATCTTCTTTGGCCAGCCAATCTGGTCTGTTCCACCCATGCTTTATTGCTTTTTGCACTTCAGAACGCTTGTGCTTGCAGTATTCACGCATTCAAACCTTCATTAGGTCTTCATTGAACTGCTCATCCCGTGTTGACACGTAAAACTCGTCATGCAACATGCTGATGACTCTGTCTTTTAATTCACGTGGCACTTCACTCCAGGTGTTTAGTATGTAGTGTCTAAACACCTGAGAGCAAATACCGCACATGCGCGAGATCACCTTATTGCCTTCATTATCCAAGATGATACCGCCTAGAGGAGTGTGAAGATCGTCTCGTCGACACCAAAGCTTTAGAGCGCATTGAATGCTCTGAAACAAAGGGAGACACTAAAGGAGTAGAACGGCGTGATGGTGCTCCAGAGCAATGATGATCCTCGTACCACCTCCTCTGCTGGGGTGACAAAGAAGAAAGAAACTCATCATCATCCATACACACGAACATTTAATCTTAATATTGAATGGAGAAGAAAACATGGACAAGTAGAGAGAGAGAGAGAGAGAGAGAGAGAGAGAGAGAGGACTCATAAAGAGGGAGGGATTCTTGTGTAGAGAGATTCCTGTGAACCCTTGTGAATTTGTCACCCGTGTGCATTCTACGTATCTTGTAAAAGCACCACGCTTCGAGTGCGATGGAAACTGAAGCTGCAATTGCGAAGGAGGTGATCCATCTCTGCTCATAGACGTTGCTTGCCCCTCCACTAGATCTAGTTGATCAGGTGAAAGAGACGCTAAGAAGCAGTAGTAGTGCTTCTTAGCGTCTCTTTCATCCAATCAAATAGATCTAGTGGAGGAACGAGCAGCATCTATGAGCAGAGACGGATCACGTCCTTCACGATTGCAGCCTTAGTCTCCATCGCACTCGGAGCGCAGTGCTTGTCGACATATCAGACTTTCATAGGAACACCGAGGAGTGTCCTTGCTTGTGAGAACATACCTAGAGCATACGTACCTGGAGTGGACGCAATGACGATTAAACACAATTTAAATTTCTCAAGTATAGCATATAGATAGGAATGGACAAAAATCTAGATGAATACAATATATATTATAAAACGGAGCAAAATTGTTCAATTACAATGTTTATGGCTTTAAGAGGTTTCTCTCTCATCCTTGCATAGCTCAGCATAACTCCCTATATCTATATAGAGCTCTCCGTTTAGGCAAATGTCCTCCGTTTTATTTGTAGATCCTCTACATGCACCTCATAGAGAGTAGTAGCTTGATGCTTGTCCGGCACCACCTCAGTGGCTTTTGACTGAGCATCTTCTCCAATCTCCTCCATTAACTATTTACATACTTACTTGTTCACAATGCTCGGATAGTACGAAAGTGTCTCTTAGGTCGGTCCACTTTTTAGTTGAATCCACCTCAAGGAAACCAGACTCTCCTCTATACACAGCAGCGTTGCGACCCTCCATGTTTATCTTGAACCATTGCATGTCGAACAAGTCGACAAAAAATACTCTATAATCGATCCTCAAAATCTCCAGTAGCGTGCCGAAGTAAGTGAGTTCCACCACCACAAGATCTGCATTAGAGGACCATCCTCAACTAGACTGTTCAAATTTTGCCATGATTCCACAATCTTGAGTAAAACTCTTTTTATCGATCCGTTCCACCCTAAAATGTTGATCTTTACACCATACTGTTGTATATGACTTATAATACAACCAACAAAGATTATGAGTGGCCGTTCAAACATCTAGAAAGTCGCTAGTCGTACATTGCAAACTTACCTTGGTCGCGCAACCCCAAGAGAACTTCCACTTCTCCTCAGTCACTTCTTCACCATAGTGCTGTGAGCTTTTCAATTGGTTGTGCAACCATCTTAAGCTCATGAATGTTGGTAGGCTCTCTAGACCAGCTGGATAATGCATCGACGGTCGTCTTCCCCGTCTCCACTCAATTCGTGCCCTTTGCCGATCTTGCTTTGCATCCTGGTATTGTGAAATCCAGGCTTTTGCATAACAAGATTGTGAAGCATGCAAATCGGTTGATTTTAGCCTCTAGATCTTTCATCATTTTCTTCTCAACACCGAGATTGCACATGACAATCACAGATATGCACTCATCATCTATGGTTCGCCATAGCATGTCCCAGGCTTTATCAAATCGGTCTAGCCACTCTCCAATGTAATCTAGGGACACTGATAACAGCCAACCTTCTACCATGCTACCCTCTGGACGTGCCTTCTGACGCACATATCCCTTGAGTGTTTTCATGAAATGTTCTAAAAAGAACATCCATCTGAACTGTGCCAGCTATTTCCACCTCATCAACTATGTGAACAAGAAGATGCACCTGAATGGTTAGTATGGTAGTAGGAAAGTGTTTCGCAAACATGCATACAACCTCCACAACGATTAGTTTGGTGAATGGTATGGAGTCTACATTGATCTCATTTTGTGAGATCCATTGCACCAACTTCACAAGTTTATAGATTGTGTTACGGATGTCAGGAGACAAACATCCCTCAATTGCCACCAGTAAAGTGAACTACAAAACACGTCTAGCAATGATATTAAAGTTCACACACGAATTTGTTACACAATTCCCACTATGATATATTCCACTTCAAACATACCAGACACATTTTATGCCAGTCGTGTGACTTCAAACCGGTAAGCTTTACTTCTTTAGTGAAACACGTTCGGAGCGAGTGCATTACGCCAGTGGGGGTCTGTGCAAATTGAATGGTCTCTTTTACTTTGCATTCTTGGGCTCTTGTCAAAATCCATGGCGCTTTAGGGAGTTTTATCGATTCATCGGATGTTGTCTGCGACCAATATTGCTCCATACGATCCACATTTCTAAGATCAACCATGGCTCCCAAAGTATATTTTGTGCCGATCAGATGGTCCCATAGCAGATTACCCACATTCTTGAATATGTGCATTGGATCGAGCAAGTGATTGATCATGAGTCTGGGCCAATATGGTAACTCGTACCATAGAGAGAGTCTGTTCATCCATGGGGGCAAACCGTCATCACATATCTCCTTCTGCTCTAACCATGCTTGTGCGGCATCCTCGGTGGCTCTCTTCCTAAAAATCCGTCACGTAACACATGATTCTCTAGAAGATGCGCTTGATGACCTTCGTAGATTTGCTTCTTCAATGAGGGCGTCCGACGTGCATTAAGTCTAGATCCACATGTGACACATTCTCTGCATTTGCTTATTTGAATCCCTACATCTATACACATGACAATAGATAAGCTTGAGAAAAACCAAGATTTACAGTGTTTGAGTTTGAGTGTAAATAACCTGAGCATTCTGTTAGTGCGGGATAGTCATGCATAGTCCACATTAGAATTCCTCTGATCAAAGCATCCCATCGACCTGTGTGTTGGCTCATATCCACCACTTTTATGCCAATCCACAATTGTTGTAGCTCTTCCAATTGTGGACAAAGATACACATCCATATTCTTCACTTTATACCGCCTCGGTACAATCAAGCTTAGCCACAGGTGCCCCTTCTTGGTAGTCAACCACAGAGGAATGTTGTAGTTGAGGATGACAACAAGCCATACATGTAAGATGTTGATTTCTGACCAAATGGATTTTATGCCATCCATAGCCAGGCCTAGGCGCAAATTTCGAGCTTCCCTGGCAAAATTCGGCCATGTTTCGTCTATATGTTTCCATGCTGCGCAATCTGCAAAAATCCGTAGCACACCATCGAAAGATTTATTCTCCTCATGCCATGATGCTAGAGCGGCCATTGACTTACATTCGAAGAAATACTTGATGCGAGGAAGCGGAGGAAAATGTCGCAAAACCTTTTGTGGAATTTTTATTCCCTGGAGATCTACTTGATATCTCTCGGAATTTCATTTCGGAAACTTCTCCATGTCTATGTTTTCCCCTCTGAAACGAATGCAGTCGTTAGGACAAGTGTGAATTGAATTGAGTCGTTAGATCTTTCTTGCTTTCTCTCTGGAATCTAACATCACATTATCAGCTGGCAGTATTTGCTTGTTGAGCAATCTACACAATGAAAAAAATGTGGTACACTTGTGTAAGTAATCTATCATATCATTAAATATCTAGAGTTTTTTATTAAAGTAAACACATTGTAATAGATCACCTGAAAAGAGCTATGACGCTAGTGTCACTCCATCCAAACTTTGCCTGCATGTTGAGAAGAACCAAGAGCGCCTTCAATCTAGACACACGTGCTCCATAATACAATGGCATATCGGCTTCACTTTTCATATCATCATAGATAAGCCTTTCTGAATCCATGATCATCTCGATCATTTCATCGATCTCGATATCAAGCATTGCCTCGTTGGGAATGTGGTTTGCATGATCATCCTCCGAGCTGTCAAAGGCTACATCTTGTGGCCTCATGTCTGCTGCTTGACCAAAGCGCCTACGAACATGTCTATTGGGTTGTAAGATTGCTGCCTGTTGACCAGCGTTAGAGTCTGACGAGTTATAATTGGCAACAACTCGATCTATAATAGATAGATCAAACCTGCCAAATTTACGAACATGCTGTAAAAAAACGTGTCTTGTCCATCGCACAACATGCTTGCATTGATTACAAGGACATAAGATCCTTGTTGAGAGATAGGTGTTTCGGTTGGACTGCCCCACATCCTTATAACCTGGAAATAAATTTAATCTTCTATTGGTATCCTCCATCTTATCTCTCTCTCTCTCTCTCTCTCTCTCTCTCTCTCTCTCTCTCTCTCTCTCTCTCTCTCTCTCTCTCTCTCTCTCTCTCTCTCTCTCTCTCTCTCTCTGTTCACACTGTAGACTACCTCGCATTCTCTATCATGTCCAATCCCCGCACAACACAGATTAGAGGTGCACAAAGATAAGAACCACCGGGTTATAATCTCGTCTTTATTGGTCAATGCCTATATTTGTGGATACGAGAAATCTACACACCCACATCTACATGATGGTGCATGTAGTGGACAAGACCCCTTTGCCTCTTCTCCAGCTATAACAATTCACAGCATCTTAACATCTCTTCACAACAAATTTTTGTTGGAGGGATTACTTAGCACATTACATATTGGCCTCCAATCTGAGTATCATGCCGTTGAAATCTTTTCAACCTAAGGTCGCATCCATAGAGAGGAAGAGAGGGATCACTATTCGCCTCACACTAATTTTTTACCGTAATCCCAAAGGTAGACTTTAATATAAAAACTAAATCCAAAATCTAATCTTAAATCTAACGTAATTGAACATATGGTGATTTGCGGCTAATTGAATATGGTTAGTGTGTAAGTTCATAGGTGTCACATTCTGATGGGAATATACATATTGTTGTGTAACTAGTGTTTTCTCTTTGGGCAAAGCGCGCCTTCATTGACATGCACTAGAATCTAACCTAAATCTAATATAATCTTAAATCGAACATAAATCTAGATCTAATCTAATCTTAAACTCAAAATAAACCTAAATCTAATCTAATCTTAAATCTAGCCTAAACTTAAATATAATCTAACTTAAATCTAAATTTAATCTAGTTAATCTTAAATCTTTTCTTAATCTTAAATCTAAATCTAACCTAATCTTAAACTCAACATAAACCTAAATCTAATCCAATCTCAAATCTTAAACTTAAATGTAATCTAACTTAAATTTAATATAGCTAGCTAATCTTAAATCTTGTCCTAATTTTAAATCTGACTTATACTTAATCTAAGTAAATGTAAATCCAACTTAATCTTAAACTCAACATAAACATAAATCTAAATGTAATCTAACATAATTTTAACTCTAATTTAAATCTTAACCTAATCTCTCTCTCTTTGTTAATTTCTCCCCTTACCTCTCTCTTTTCGTCTTCTTTGCTCTCTCTCTCTTTGGTTTTTTATTCTCTCTCTCTTTCTCCCTCTTTCTCTTTCTTTTTGTTTTCTCCTCTCTCTCTCTCTTTCTCTTTGTTTTATTCAAGGATTTAATATTTACGTAATTATGGCAAATTTTGTGTGATCACAGGGTCTTATTGACACATTTACATGATTACACTAAACATTTACATAAGTCAGTATTCTCGGCGGGCCCACCGAGATTTCTCATTTTCCCTGCGAGGCCACCAAGAATACTGAAAAGCCCGACGGGCTTGTCGAATTATATATATGAGGGTCCGATCGGACCTGCTGTGTGTTATTTCTTCTTGCTTTCATCTAGAGAGAGAGAGAGAGAGAGAGAGAGAGAGAGAGAGAGAGAGAGAGAGAGAGAGAGAGAGAGAGAGAGAGTCGACCACCTTTGCAGGTACGTCGAGAGGGGGTCGTGTGGGAGTGTGCTCTGTGTCGCAGTGCATGGCAGCAACAGAGTACCTGACCATACGATCCGGGTATGTGTTGTGTGTGTGTGTGTATGTGTTGTGTGGTAGCGTGCCTTTTGTCGTATTGCACGGCAGTAATAAGGTACCTTACCACACAATGGGAGTGTGTGTGTAAGTTGTCCTACGGAACAATGCTTATCATGGGGGCATCACCTCGGTGAAGCTGGGAAGATGGTATCCTTGTGGTAAGTATTGGCTTGCTGTCTGGGTACTACATCGGTAACAACGGAGAATCTAGTATCCTTATGGTAAGTCAACTTCCCTTCCCCTTTCCCAAAAAAAAAAGGCAAAAATATGGCATCAGTCGGTAACGCGGCTATATGATGTTCGTATGCAAGTCATTGTTTTTCCTTAGATTCAGGTGGCACTCGATCGGTAACGCGGCTAATAGAGTATCGTTTGTTAGAAGCATCTATTTTTGCATAAATGTGGCATTCAGGTTGTTAACCCGACCGTACGAACGTCATATAATTTGTATGTGCCTGTGCCGTTAATTTTTTAAGTATCAAGTATATGAAATACTTGGTCGGTAACACGGCTGTGAAGAGTATTTCATATAAAAAATGTATAAATTGTTTGATTTTGTTGTTTTTAAATTATATACTAGTTAATCATATTCAAAAGAATACTTTATTCATCAATCATCGCTATTTTAAATGTTTCATTTATATAAATTATATGTAAAAAAGTATTTGCACACAAATTGCATGTTAAATATTCTTTTTTAATCTTTTTAAAGGACTCCCAAGCATTATCGCTATTTTTAATGCTTCATTTTCATAAACTCTCTGTAAAAAATCTAAATGCACACAATTTGCATATTAAATATTCTTTTGTATCTTTTTAAAGAGCATCAATTATCATCGCTGTTTGATTTCTACATTTACATAAATTCTATGTAAAAAAGTGTGTGAACACAATTTGCTAGTCCAATTTGTATACTTCCAATGTTTTAATTTTTTTTGAAGTTTTTAAGTCGGTGTGTGCTTTGTTTGAATTAGTATGTGCGCATGGAGAAAAATATATGTTAAAAATTCAATATATGTTGAAATATGTCAAATTGTTAACATGTATTATTTGATCTGAATTAAGTTCTTATAAACCACTTGTTTGATCTACATTTTATACGTGTAACAGATGGCAATTTTAAGTGAAGATTATTTTCAATTTTTATCAATATTTCCTTGCACATTTCTTAAAGTCTTCAAGTGGTGGTTACGAGTTTACCTAAGATAGTGTGAGAGTGTTAGTGTCATTCGCAACCAATAATTTGTATTTGATATGTTGTTTTAAATATTATCCAATGCAAATATGATGCCAGATCAAAAGAAATGTATTATGCGTGCCATTCGTAAAGAATATATTTTGGCAATCTCATCATGTGCAGCTGATCGCATACAGCAAATTAGTGAAAGTGATGTCTACATCAAAGACCTCACTAGCGCTATATGGGAGAACACAGAGCGCAGGTTGCCACTTGAAGGCCAATACGAGTTGCTGCTTCCGGCAGGGATATGAGAATTTGACCCCCACCACAAGGTTAGGACAGTGTTGGGCAATATGAAAGTATGTTGCAGAGACTTAAGGAAGATATCCCACCTGCCTGTGACAATGTCAAAATGAGAGCTCTGGGATAAATTGTGGAAAGAACAGAAGGTAAAGATGAAGCGTGTGAAAGCACAGGACCAAGCAGCCTTACCCAAGAGATTGAAGATGGACCAAGATGCACAAGCAACTTTGGAGGTTGATCCGATGCTAGCGGCACCGGCACAATCATGCACACTACTTTGAATGCAAAGTGCGCTCATCTTATCGGCATCCCTCACGAAGCCTTGGTAGAAGGTATGAGGATTGGAGCAGGCTCCTTCGGTGTGTGCACATTGTACACCATCAAAGGCATCTCATTTTTTCCAGACCACATTACATATGTGGAAAAATGTTACAAGGGAGAGAGTGAGGCGAAATTTGACAGCTTTCAGACAGAGCAAGGAATACAAACACTTCACCCCTCCATTGTAAGGTGCATTGGGTTTACTACCGAAGCTCCTTGGATCACGATATTCCCATACTACAATAGGGGTACCGTGGGCGACATGATGTGTCGCTTATCGTTTGTTCACGGATTGTTCAAATGGCACATGCACAGGCTACAACACGCCTGGAGGTCGTTGCCTGTAGCAAATCTTCATGTAAGCGAGATAGACACGGTCCGGATCAAAGCAGTGATCGAGTAGATGCCAGCCATTTGTCATGCCTTAATCTATGGCGTTGCAACTGCCCACTCGGCCGGCATCGTGCACAGTGATCTTCACCCATTCAACATAATGTTGGACTTTACTCGCGCCAATAAACCCCGCGTCGGCATCAATGATTGGGGTATGATACTGAGAACACCAGCTAAGTGCGCAACAAATAATTATCTGTATCCAGGCGCACAGTCGGACGAAGCAGTTTTGGATGCACAGAGAGCAGGGAATGCCGAGATGGCTAAGCGACCGTGGATTGCTCCTAAACTATACAATCCATGGTGTACAGATGCATACACAAAAGCGAGTGACATTTATGCATTGGGCTACCTATTTGACATGCTGTCAGATTTTTGGAGTGCGACCAGAAAAGTTTATTTCTAGAAGAAGTTTTTCACCACCCGGACGAAGTGTTATGAGGGCTATTTGAATTAAAGTAGATTGTTGAATGAAGTTAAAAGAGTGGGAACAAAGAAGAAATGCTTCTGACGTGTTGATATTTTTTAAAGAATATTTAAAAACAGATCCTAATCCTGTCCAACGTCCACTTGTTGAACTTGCACCATCATTTTATCCGATTTAAACATTTCTATGATATACATATGTATTGTCCAGGGTATTCTATTTTTTATTGAAGGGTATTATCTCGTTTGAAGTGGTTCACCTAATTGAGTTAATTATCTTTAGTCATTTCCAATTTGTCATTTAATTGTCAATATTTCAAATTTGCCTTGTGGTTCAATTAGTTGCATTTGTTGTGGTTTGATTTAGTGGATTCCGTGCACTTTTCCTGTGAACGAGAAGTTGCTATATTCTGCATCTGTGAGACTGTTGAATCGTGAAAAAATATATTTTCCAATGACATTGAATATTTGTCTATCTGTTGACTGCAACTCTGAGAGAAAATGGTCGATGAAGAACAAGATATTGGCACCCAATCACTGCCCGATGATCAACAACAAACGGCTGTTAATGCATTTCAACACATGAAGTCTCTAGAACACGGCATATCGGCACAACAAGCGACGTGTACTACTGGACGACTCTCAAAATAGACAAATCCAAACCACATGCAATGGAAAGAGATCAATAAAGAAGTGACAAAGGACATGATCAAGACATGGCCATATGAGGACGCAGAGATCAAGAAAGAAAGGTGGAAGGTTTCGAAGTGCAACCGTGATGTGATCAAAGAAAACGTTGAGAGGATTTATTTGGAGGTTTATGGCCATCCCCTACACAATGCAGATTGTGCGCTATACTTTGCAAAAATGTTATATGTTCACTTTGTGCAACAACGACTAGTAGACTTCTCGTCAAAGGAGACAACTATTTCCACTCATGATTTAAGGGAGAGTTGTGTCACTTTTCACTGGAGATGAGCTGGCATTGATAGTGGACGGCGCCGACCTACAGTTAAAAAGAGAGAAGGATATTTACACGACACAGTTGGCAGAGAAAGATGCAAAAATAACACGGCTTTCTATAGCCACCCAGACACCTCAACCCTCACAAGTTCGGATGGAGAAAAGCATTCACCGCTTAATTAAGTTAGGATGTTCAAAATCTCACACAGCAAGTGAATCCAACGCCTGTACAAGGGACACACATTGAATTCACCTTGTCATGCATCCGGATTTGGTCCCCTCGTCTACTTCAGATGCATCCTCATCTTTCCAATGTCCAGTTTTCTACAAAAAATTTGGTGGATGGAGTGGATATTATACATTGACATGTGGTCATTATTATCATGTACTTTGTCTTATTCGTTTAGTGCAAAATAGTAGTCGATATACAATCTGTTTACAAGATATTCCATAAGGAATATATATTATGTTTGTCATGGAAAACGAATATAAATTCTAGCAAGCACGCCCAGATACCCCCAACACAATTAGAAATCTGTTTGATAAGCAAGATGCTCCTTAGGGCAACACAATTGAGATCGAAAAACTATGTACTATCACGAATATGAAGCATTATAATTACTCAAAACACATTTGAATACAAGGTCTTTTACAATGGTTTTTGACATTTACTCGTTCTACCCTCAAGCTATATTGAATCTGTTGAGTTGTTATCTGGTTCTAAGTCTGAGTGTTGTGGTTCTCTTTGTAATTCAACCTCCACATCTATTACCAAATTCTCTTCTATTTCGTCTACATTGCATTGAGATACACCAACATTGAACTCTTCTTCATCTTCGTTTTGACAATCATACAACCAGGTTGGCATTTCCTCCTCGTAGCTAGCACTTTCGATGTGATTCAATATTTTTTTGTTGCAAAACATATACACTAATTTTTTTGCTATGTCTGCTAATAGTTTGTTGCGAATAGTGTTGTGAACATACTTGTATATACTTCAATTTCTCTCTGAACTTGAGTTTGCTGCACATTGTGCGAGTAGTTTCATTGCAAGGGAACATAAGGTAGAGTAATGCTCTCCACCATTCATCATCCATTACTTCCATGCAGGTTTCTCTTTTGTCATTACCTGTACAAAATCATTCCCCAAAAGGACCTTCTTTTAATCTAAATGCAGTCATTTCTTTGATGCAATCAGTTTGGTCCTGAACGTTGGAGTAGAACGTGTTGACCACGTGATAGAAATCGCTTACCACCTTTGTATTGGACATCAGATCTAAATTTCGATACTCTGGATCGAGCATGTAAGCAACGCTATGGAGTGGACTATGAGCACTCTTCCACCTTGCATGAAAATACTTAGCCAAAATTTTTTGTTGTTTGCCAGAGAATGGTAATCGCCACTCCTTCTCTACTTACAGACTCTTTCAACTCTTCAGGATTTTCAAGACTCTGTTGGAGTGACCACCATGTCATCCACACTTTGCCCAAGTTTGACGTTTTTCTATCAAGATTGCGGATCGCGAACATAACGGACATCATTACATGGTATGCATCCATTACACTCCTCCACCAAACAACCTTGTTTACATTGCCACGTAGACATGTAATTTTATCTTTCACTTTTTCTTTCTGCTCAAGCTGCTATTCATCAAAGGCCGCACAATTGAATGTGTCAATCACAATGCATTTATTACGGAGAAGTGATTTCAAGGTATAAAAGTGTGTGCATAACCGAGTTTCAACAAGAAGTTTCAGTATCACTGACATGCGTATCGTATACAAATCGACCACTCTTTGTCGTTTCAAGATAAATTTTACAACCTGATGTGCTGCATCAATTATTTTGGCGAACCATGTGGTTTCTTCGCTAGTATATCAATCTTTCAACACCAAGTTTAAGCTGTGCGTATTACAACCATTGGCAAAAATATGTGAAAAAAATTCTTTATTAATTTACTGGCGTTTTTACAATTCTTTGCGTTGTCCATGACTACTTGAACGACATGTTCAACACCAATTTCTTTAATTACATTAATCAAGATGTCAAAAATATATTTGACACTTTTAATTGCACCAAAACTATCAATCGCCTTTATAAATGTTTCTCCCCTTGGACAAACCAACATTACATTGATCAGCCGTCTTCTCTGAACATTTGACCAACCATCACTCACAATCGTACATCCTGAAAGCGAAATATTCCCAAGTATTATTTTGCCAGCACGCTCTTTGACTTCGATGTAACATTTGTCCAAGAAAATATTTCTTATCGTGTGATAAGAAGGAGCTGAAAATCTTGGACCAAACTCACCGATTTTCTTCCAAGCAGCCTTCCAATGATTGCTGTCTACCATGACAAAAGCACTTCCAGTAAAGAATATTTCTTTGGCGAGTGCAGTTTGTGCTTCTTCTAGAGACTGCACTCGAAAGCTTTGATGTAATGATTTTTTACACATTTGACAAAGTCCACCTTCATTGTGACGTTTAAAAGGAACACTTCCTGAAATTTTCTCTCCTCACAGGTTGTTCTCCCAGGTTAGTTGGCATCACTAGAGGATTTACAGAGTTAATATTTGGCTCTGGAAACTCTTGACTCGAAGCCATAGTGCTATATATCTTTTGTCTCTTGCCACCCTTTTTGGCGAGCTCTTCTCTCAAACGCTTTGCAACTAAAGGTGCCTGAGGATGTTCACATTTCTTACAATTGTTTTAGCGCTGCCCAAAAAATGATCCCTAATACGTGGTGCACCGCCTGATTTTGTTGTGTGATAAAATTTACATTGCCACTCCATATATCGGTCGCATATGTTGTGAGCATAATCTCACTCTTTGCCAGGAGCTTTTTTATTCTTTGGCTTCTTCGTACCACTTGTGTCCACATTTTGCTCCATTGCTTTTAGATTAAAACTGAAGACAAAAGAACAAGATGTTCAGTTTTTGAAACATTTTTCTTATTTTCAATATATATTACAATTTAAAAACCATTCAATATGAAAGTAACCATGATGCACAATATGAGATTTTCAATGCACGCTAGTCAATACACATATAGATCACCTATATTGTGAGCAACCATACACATTGCAATGTAGTCTATGCATGGCATAATAACTAGAACATTGCTATGGATCTCTCTATGCAATTATTACTATAATGATTATTTATATGTCCACTTTGATTTGCAAACAATAAGACATATCAAATTTTAATTGCTAAAAAAAATCAAACGAAAGCAATAAAATATATGATCAGTCATTTCATGCACTAATGATCTATCATAATACATAATGCACTCTCTGTATAAACCAATGCATGAACTAACGCAAATAAGTCTTCAATATAATCACTCAATTGAGGACTACTTGTATCCAGTGAAGGATTGTAGCCCACCCATACAACCAATTCAATATATAAAAGCTATTTTAACCCAATCAAGGATTATAGCTCTTATATTGTGGAGTGATAAGTGTAAATCAAGTCAAATGCAAGACTTCAAGGATCTTTATATGCCCGGTACACTAGTATAGGACATCTGACCCTTTACTATCGACTCATCATTTACTTATGCTTATCTTCTAAAACCAATTACAGCCCTCATTTGGACCAATGGCTTCTTCGCAATGAGCATGATTCTCCAATTTTTCAGTTGTTTTGGTTTCGTACCTTTATGTCGGTAAACGAATTAAAAAATTTTAGACGTGGTTATCGAATTAAAAATCACGTTCGGCCCAAAAAAAAAGATATATGACTGTAACCTTAGGTCAATTCACAAGGAGATGACTACACCCGGCACTCGGATACACTCCCTAAGGATTTGTCTAACTAAAAGACCATTGTTAGCACACTATTTACTATATATAATTACTCCCACCGAGCTTTTTCATTTTCCCGACGCGTCCGCCGGCGGGCTATTGCATATACTCGGCGGGCCCGCAGGGAAAATGAAAAAGCTCGACGGGCCCCACAGAAAAAAATGGAAAACACGGAGGGCTAACTGGCTCTATAGGTTTTTGCAGGTCATAATCAAAGTCACGTTAACAATTAACGTGATCACGTGATTTTTTTTTGTAAATACTAAAGTTATTGATGTAATCACCCGATCGTGATTATGTTAATGAAATTCCTAGTTTTATATATCTCTCTCTCTCATTCTCTCTCTTTTCTTTATTCTCTCTCTCTCTCTCTCTCTCTCTCTCTATGGAATGGAGGTGTGGGGTGGAAGCATCGGGAAGTCTACTTGGGGAGAGTTTGAGAATGTTCAAAAGCGCTTTCTCACCAACATTCTCCAAGTCAAGACACAAACACCCTACATGCTCTTACTTCTTGAGTCCGGATCACTTCCGATTACACAAACACCCTACATGCTCTTACTTCTTGAGTCCGGATCACTTCCGATTGAGGTCTTGGGCATGCAAAGGGTTGTGGAGTACATGCTTAAAACACAACGTAGCCCTTTGCATCGACTTCTTAGAATCGCATATGAAGCAAGTCAAAAGGTCCAAAAGACATGCAAGAGCAAAATACTAAGTTCGGGGTGGATGCTTGACATCAAGAAATGGTTTGGATTTTTACAATGCCAATGTATCACGACTTGGGAGAAACCCGGAGGTTCTTGCTTCAACCATTATACCACACACGTTGCCCCAAACTACAAATCTTTCTTCTTCTCCGAACGAGGTAACCGAACCCATATATCCCTACATCCTTGAGCCCATCCCGTTGAGTGCGATCTGCATAATTGCCTCCATTCGTCTTAGCTCCCATTCTCTACGCTGCGAGACAGGCCATTGGGGCACTGGCGAGGAGTCTCATCGACTTTGCACCTTATGCTCTGGTCAAGTGCGAGAGAGAGTACCACACACTACTTGAGTGCACAGCTTTTGACCACATTAGGTCCTCTTTTTCCCATATATTCATCCATGAGCTCTCCCTACATACCTTCCTCTCCCAACCACAATGTGGACTCTCTATTGCGATGCTCATTTTAGCCATTTTTGAGCATCGAGTCACTTATGACGTCTACTCACACCAGGTGACATGTTCATTTGGTCCATAGGTCTATTTGACCTCCGAAGACGATAATAGAACTATCTATCTATCTCTCTTTTTCTCTCTCAATGTGTGTGTATATGCATTCTTTGTTTATGCATGTGTGTTTTTTGTTTCTCTCTCTCTCTCTCTGTCTCTCTCTCTCTCTCTCTCAAAGACACAATGTGAGTGTGTGTGTGTGTGTGTGTGAGAGAGAGAGAGAGAGAGGGGGGGAGAGAGAGAGAAAGAGGGGAAGGGAACATGAGAGAGGAGAGGAAAGGAGCATACTTGGCTTTCCTTCCTCTCCTCGTGTGTATGTGTGTGTGCGTACGGGGGAGGAGGGGGAGAAGAGAGAGAGAGAGAGAGAGAGAGAGAGGGAGAGCATGGGTTACCTTTTTCGCTTGAGCATCGAAAACTCAAATTTGAGATCTAAGTTTTTGGCACTCTCAGTTTATGTTTTATCTCTGTCGGTGTCGTTATGGCTACGCAAAAAAGAGAATAACGACGCCATGGATTTTCATTTTTGAGGATCGCAATACGAACGTCGCTAATGCGAAGTACCTCTTGTAGTGTAAGCTCATTGTTTAGAGATTTTTACCTTGTGCAAAATGAGGTTCACCTAACAAACATGTTATTTTTGGTCAAATTCAACACTCCTTTGGCTTTGAAAGCTACTCATGACCATACATCAAGAGTTATCGAGTGCTTTTTATTTTTCCCACAAAGTGTGGTGTTAGCTTTGAGTTACTTTGTGGGTGTTAGCTTTGAGTTGAAGTAAGGACTTCTAGAAACGCATGCGTATGATAGGAATACTTGATTTTTTTCCAAAACCTTGGAAGGACACTTTCATGTTTTGTTAGATTTCCAAACAAGTGTTAAGAGAGTTTTTGTTACAATGGTTTCCTTCGGCCTGCTGCTTTCATAGCTTTGGTTAGTATGCCTCATTTGGCTGATAAGTAATCGCGTGCAATTGCCATGTACCATACCCACCTCCCATGGGACATCATGAAAGCCAATAGTGATGGCATTAGAATTTCGAACATGAAAAATTTAGCCAAAAATTAGAGCTGATCACAATGAGAATTCTCTACTCATGGTTAGAGAGAGAGAGAGAGAGAGAGAGAGAGAGAGAGAGCTCTACATTGCTTTATCACGAGGATGAATTTGAACTTGTAAAAATGCATATGGGCTATGTAACTACGCTGATTGACCATGCCTGATAAGCTACAGAGGCGCTAGCCTATATTAGGCACAGGGTGATTGACAACTTCCAAGTTAACGAGCATATTTGTCAACACCCCAGAGGGTTCACCTCCACATGTGTATTGAGTGTAGCACATGAGTTCATTCAGGGGTTTTTAAAATTTCAAAGAGTTACAAATTTATAGAGAGAGAGAGAGACATATGAACAATCCAATTTGTCCACATCATACTTACCTAAGGTCAGCTGAACAATCCAATTTGTCCACATCATACTTACCTAAGGTCAGCTTGTCTATGTTGGGGGGTTGCAAGGGACTATCCATGTGAAACATTAAGAAGAGATCAGAAAGCTCTCTTTAGCTATACTTTAATATGTTAGCTAAGCTCGAGATGATATGTGAGCAATGAATCATGGTATAAGCATTACCCCACTGATTTTCTACGGTTGTGCAGATATTAAAGGCTTATAGTCTGAGGCTAGCTTGGACATCAAGCTTCCATACAAACAGAACTGACCCACCATCCTTGGCACAGACCCTCCTTGTAACATCACATGGCAATGTCATCGAACTTCTCTCACCGGCAACGTTCCTCCATTGCACATCAACCCACCCTGCAAATGTAGAGACCGACAGCGGTAATTCGACGCAGCAACGAAGAACTACTTGCCCTGTCAGACGTGGCGATTGTGCCTGCATCTCTTCACCTTCCAGCATCGAATCATGCATCAAAGACAATAACCACGGGCACTCTGGCTGCCCAATCATCTGCTTGTATGCAGTGTTCACCCATTTCACAATGTTACTAGAATTTGATATGACTACGGGAGATGACGATACCTCATGCTGCTGCTTCAAAATTTCAATGCCTGTATGAAGAGATGGCTCCATCTCTGACGTAGTCTGTGCGTTAGTAATGCTCATCAAGATCACACTTGACCTTATAAGTCGAAGAGCAAGAGGCACTATAGTTCCCGCCACCTTGTCAGCAACACTAGCCTCAATACGTTGATTCCTGGAAGCAAACTCAAATACTGATGCATCCTGTGCATCTACGTCTTCACTTGGTTTCTTCACAAAGCCCCATAATGTGGCCACCAAGCTGTCGCCGCTTGAGCCGTCTACCGAAAACTGATACTTTCCCAGCTCCGTAGGGCCACCTAAGGAATACAGATGATGAAGTACTCTGCCACCTCCTTGCTTGTGCAAGGAGTCTTCCACAGCCATGGCCGCATTGTTGAACCAAAGCACGTCGAAATTGTTATTTAACAATGCGACCGGTTCTGGAGACCGATTGTAGAAGCTGTAGCTGTATTCGTCCCACACTGCAATTGAGAGCGAAGGCTTCCACCGGTCGAACAACTCAGGTATTTCTGGTAGAAGAGAGAGAGTAACAGGCTGATCAGCACAATCCTCCTTGAGACGTAGCCCAGCTTCGACTGCCTCCTTTGCAAACTCCACATCACTTGGGCTATGTGGAGTTGACGCCAGGCCTAGCTCCGATGGCTTAACACAAAGACCTTCCTCGACCATCGTAGTGGCCGAGAATGCTATAGATAGATCGCATGAAGGCTCTACGTGCGACTGAAGATCGGTGTCTGCAGCATTCCCAACAGCGGAGTCGGCTATAGGCTTGCAAGAATGAAGAGGTAATTGTTCACGTGAAACTGGAGATAATCCGCATGCTGACTCCACTGATGCTGTATTCACAAGTTCTGTGCTACTTGAAGGCATTGCGAAACTCATGTTCACCAAGGGGGCCCTTGATGACTGATGCATAAGATTGTGCACTCCGGCAGCTGTAGAAAGGCCAGTGATGCCTCTTATCATCTCAGTGAACGCCCCTTGTGAGCCTTTTAAGCGATCCGGAAGGAGGCACGACGGTGCACTTGCGGCTGCCCGTGCCATGAACCCTTCATCTTCGTGAATAAGGCGGGTCACTTCTGATAAGCATGAGAGTGTTAATGAGGCTGATTCTGTCTCTGCAGAATAATGGCTTCCCATCGGACTCGAGTTGCAACCCCGGTTCGCAGCTAGAGAAGCCATGACTGCGCAGCCCTTCTTTCTGGCGCCTTTCAATCCGATTGTGCTGATATCTCTTTTCCTCTTTCTTGTTCTTTTGGTGGATGGGTAGACATTCCTGTCAATTTGTGGGACTTGGGGGAAGCAGTGGGGGAACGAAGGCAATATAGTGGCAGCGCCATCGACCGGGTCCGCAGCTGCATGCGAAGATGATGATGCGAACGAAGCTGGCTTGGGGGAAATAGGCCGGTATCGTGACATGATCATGTCGGTCTTGGAGGGGCAGATCGAGGTGGGGACGGCTGCAAGAGTGCAGTCCATGAGGAGAGAACTATCTGGGTGCACGAAGAATGCACGAGTGGCTAATTTCAGGCGAGATGAATATTGAATAGAGAGGGCCCTCGCCTGCTGTGAGATCGAGCTATGGTGGTGGGGAACAAGGGGAGAAGGAGAAGGAGAAGGGGAAGGGAAAGTGCAGAGGAGCATATGAAACGTGAGGTATGGCCTTGACGCTTAGTTGGTGCAGAAGGGGAGACGCAAAATGAGGAAAAAGAGCCATGCACGCACCCAGCAAGAGCAGGGACACCGGACAGACGATGCGCGAGGCGGCCAGAAGGTGCCAGATGGCTCTAAGGCAGATACACGTGCAAATGCGAGAGCCTGTTATACCGCCAGTCGGGGAAGCGGACAGGCAAGCCAACTCTCTAGAAGGATTCTCCATTCGTCCATCATCCATGTTCATGCAAGGTAAGGCCCCAGACCTTACCCACCCAGCCTGCGAGGCGATTTCAATCTACCCCCGATGGTGTAATAGAATCCCCTTAGATTCAAACCCCAACCCACACTTCCACCAAGGGCCCTTAAATCAATCAAGGGCCCCCACATTAATCGAGTGTTGTGGATCTTATCTTTTAAAATATGATCCGAATTTACTTTCGCCTTGCGATCGCCTCGCAACACTTTTGCACGTCAAAAGCAAAGGAAAGTGTCCATATGTCATTTGGATATGTGTGGGCGACAAGGTTAGGACACATGCCTCTCAATGGTTGGGTTGTCAATCTAATCCATTGGGGGGGGGGGGGGGGGGGGGGGGGAATTAATATCAGGTACCCAAGATTACCTTTTTGTCAAGATTACTTTGCCAGAGACCTACGATGCTCATTCATCTCACTGAAGATCGTGTCCTCTCCATGCTGTGGAAGATATAGTGGAGGCCTATCGTCACCAGCAACAAATGGTGTATGTGTGGGTGTCCTTTTTGAACAAAGATAACTAGGTTTGCATGAAAAGGTGCTACACATGAAAATGAGAATGAGAGAGAGAGAGAGAGAGAGAGAGAGAGAGAGAGAGAGAGAGAGAGAAGCACAAGCACTACCTTTCATTCTAGGTGGAGAGAGAGAAAGAGAGCAAGAGAGAGACAAACACAAGCACTGTCTTTCAAACACATACACACATAGAGAGAGAGAGAGAGACAGAGAGAGAGAGAGAGAGAGAGAGAGGATATAAAACGTATGTAAGATCATCATAATGGTCTTTGCTATACGAAGGCTAAAATCTCTTCAGCATACACCCTCCCTTTCTGACAAAAGACAACGCCAACAAAATACAATAGATCAAATGGCATGAGATGGTTAAGGGGAGATTTATGATTCCATTAGGCATCACCAATCACACGACTAATCTCAGTTGTTAAAACTAGGCATGGAGTCATCCCTAGTTTACCCCTCAGCATACACACTCCCTTGACAATGACCACTACAAGAAGAGGTACTTCACATTAGCGACGCTCGCAGTGCGACGCTCAAAAGTGAAAATCCACGACGTCGCTATGGGCGTCGCTATTTTCTTTGTTACATAGCGATGCCCATAGTGATGCCGACAGGGGGCCATATGGAACCTTCAACTTCCCTCCTTTTTGATCCGGTTTTGAAAAAATCCCAAAATTTTGAAAATTTTGAAAATTTTCAAAACTCAAATCTTATCTTCTTAAAACCTCCCTAAATCTATTTTATGATTAAAAAAAACATTTTTTGACTTCAAAAAGTCAAAGCGTGCACATAAAATCCATAGAATTCAATTTTTAAAAAAAACTTTTGAAAATATATTTGTTTACTATCCAGAACCCGCCAAAAGTAGTCCTTAGGCAAAAAGTGATTTTCTCTCTCTAGAACCCCTTTTCCAATCCCTCCTTGGTTGCAACCATCACGCTCATCCTCTACTCCAACACTCTCTCTCTAAACCATCTTCATTGCTGCAGTAAGGAAGCTCCTCTCTTCTCCCCTACCACCTTCCATTGCCACACCAAGCAAGGGTTATCCACCTTCTTCTCCCATTGCCACACCAAGCAAGGGTTAACCACCTTCTCCTATCACTTTATCCCACCTACATTGTAGCAACGAGCAAGGTCCTACTCCTCCTCCTAATTTTCTTTGCTCAACCATGGCCAACTCTACTTCGCAAAGGCGGCCAAAGGATGAGGTCACAGCACTTGCATGCCACAACACTAGAGGTATAGATGATGAGTGGGTGCCACAAGAGTTCACCAAAGGTGCTTGAGTATACATGCAACCATCTGCTATTGGCCCTTATCATGTGCGGAATCGTGCAAACTTGGATCATCATTGGAAAGAAAAGCTCCTTGGCTTCAAGAACCGCAAAGACAAGGGGACCGTAGCCATTATGCAACATGTTTTCTCAATGTCAAGCATGCAATTGCAACAACCACCTCGATTTCCAACACATTGTAAGTACATGTTTGAGAATACAAAGCTAGGTATGAAATCACATTGTAATGTTATTATGGATTCATACTTAAGATTTTCCATGCATTTATAGTCATATTTCTATCCATGTTAGTGGAGGAGCAGCCACTACATAGTCTCTCCGGCACATTCAATGCTATACATGCAGATATTGGAGCAACAATATTCGCACATCTTTGCCCAACCAAACTCGTTCAAAGAAGGATTTTCTTCTATTCTCACTCCTATATTGTGCCTACTTCTACACAAGAGTTTGGAACGCTTGAACCCATCAAAGTAACTTCCTTATTAAGTATGGAGTGGCCGGTTCCAGATTTGTGGTCGGTTGCATCTTTCAAGCAAAAGATGATAATAGATGTCCAAAACTCTTTGAAATACTCTAAAGCTTCTAGGTCTGTGGGCTTGAGTTGATGTTTTCCTATTAATTGTTTTGTGCACATTTTTAAAAAGTTTCGATTTGTGGAGACTACCACAATGCTTGTATGTAAAGATGTGCATTAGGAGGAATTAGGAAGGCTTTTAGAAGAGGAATGGGGTTTTGTGGAGGGCATGCACAATGGGGACCAGTACCGTTGTAAGGTTGGAGCTTCAGGTTTTGGAATGTGCTGTTTGAAATCCCGCACCTCCTTGTACATGCGATTTCACTATGATTGTTGGATGTGGAAGCTTGGAGTGTGGACTCCCTTATAGAGTGTAGACGGCACTATTGCAAGCTTTGACATTGTAGTGAAGATGCCCAACTATGCTTTGGAGTCAGTCCAAGTGAACAAGCATTGAACTCTCAGTAATGTGCGAGAACATTTGGTTATTGTGGGTTTTGAGACCCTTCAACAAGCACAATTTCGTTTACAAGGTCACAAGGTGAGAATCCTTCCACCACATTTTCAATACATCATAGTTTGTCAATCATTGGATGCTTATTGTAATGAATGTCCGCAGATTGGGAAGAGAATGGAAGACAAATTGAAGGTCGAGGAGGACTGGGGGATGGATGGAGCTGTGCTATCGCTCTTATAACTTTGTAACTCTTGCAATTTTGAAAACGATTCCCAATGTAATCAACATGATTTGCTTCGTCAAATCATGTCTTTGAATATACTTTTTTGCATTGAGATGAGAGATCATTTTTTGGTGGAAGTGCCTCTTTTTTTTATAAATGTCTTTAAAAAAGGGACCATTATAAAAGGGGGGCCACATAACTCATTCACTATTTTCACTTTGGTAACTCTTGAGCTCCTCCACTCTCTATCTACACCCTAGGCTTGACATGGACGCTTCCACAGCCTCTGCATCTGCACCCACATCCGCCCCTTTGTCACGCTTCGTCCTCTTCCTTGAGGACATCAAATACAGAGGGAAGTTCGACCTCCACACCTTTTTTAATCGTCTCCTTGACCTTGACGCCACTATTGCCCTTCACATGGATGCATTTGCCGAGATTTTTGCGTTCATGGAGGGGCACATCATAAAATATTCCGTATCTATCTCCCCACATGCATGGATCTGGGTGCCTTGCGATCTTTTGCACTACATACACAAAGGTGATCACCCATTCTCCAAGCGGTTGCAACGATTCCAAGAAATTGCCACCGATGCATGCCATTTCTTGGACGAGCAAGCCCTAGGGGTGTCATCGCTCAAGAAGCGCAAGTTGGGGGTGGAGTACCTTTCTCCGCTAGCAACATTTATCTTCTTGGTGAGCAAGGAATCTGATTTGGAGGAGCTCCGCTTACCACATCTTCAGGTTGGGTCCTTTATCAAGGACACCAAGAGTAGGAGGTTATCCCCATGAACCTTGCAGTGGAAGGAAAGACACTTCAGCTCGAGTATCCCACGGGGCTCGAGGAAGTGGTTGATAAATTCATCATTGTGGCTGGCCCTAGTGACACTCCAGTGCCACTACCATTGACAAATGTGGCTATCCCAGAGGTAGAAATCTGCCGCTTCTCCTCAGTGGTAGTGGATGGGGAGGAGTATGTGTTTATGTATGATTTGGAGAAAGCAGTTGACCTACGCATGGATGAATGCTTGAATGTGCTATGCAACAAGACCAAATGTCCCTTAGACAATACACCATGCAGATGCCCTAGAAAGCAAGCTCTTGCCAATTGGGGACTCTGTTGCTGACACTATTGCGGTTGTATGTGCGGAGGTTCTGGCAGCAGAGCAAATTCACGTGGCTGAGGAAGAATTCCAAGCCACGCAAGCCAAGGTTGAGGCCGCTAGGATGCCTATGCCATTATGCAACCTCCCATCTGATGATCCAAAGCTCGTAGCTGTGGTGCATGGGAGCATTCACTTGGATGTAAAGGGCAACAGGCAGGAGGATGACAAGGAGCAGGAGGTAAACTCTATCCTAATTTTCATGTTATTATTTTATCCTTCATTGTCTTTTTTCTTAACCTTCATTGGTTTATGACAAGACATCGTGGAGGTTGATGATTTTGCTGCAAGGACGGGTGGCAAGCGGACGGGCTTTGGACCTCAATCTTCCCTTGCACATTACCTAGGACAACTCCCCCCCTGGCGATGTGGCCATTATCCATAATGAATTTACTCCCCAAGCCCATTTTATGACTTGGTCGTAGAAAGCTTTGAGCAACTTTTTGTTTTTTAGCACCATTGCTCAAACTGCGCATCTTGTGTTCCTAGTGCGTAGATCCCTTGTATGCACAGTGTTTGGCACTGGCTTCCGTGGTAAGGTGCTTGCCCAGATAGGGATACATGCTTCCATTGGCTCAACTGACCCAAAGGCCATAGCGCAATCCCTCTTGACTGGGGAGTTGCCTTACGCGCAAGATAGGCGCCAAGAAATGGTCAAGAAAATAGAAAATTATTGACTCCTCAGATACATGATGTAAACTCACCTTTTTGGAAGTAATAAAAAAAATTCGGAATTGTCTCTCTATCTTGTAAATTCTTCTAAATGTAATTTGTCAATCTTGAAAATTGTTGTAATTGGTGATATGTTCCAATAAGCTGTGTCTTTTTTTCTTGAAGTAACAACACAATGGAAGTTGGATGCACATGATACTGGGAAAAGTATAAAACACATTTGAGTGAGAAGAAGTGGTTTCTCTAAAGTAATGATGCAAAACCAATTGCTTTCAGTTAATTTATGTTTTTTAAGTATCCTAGGGGGTAGATAAGCCTACCAGGTGCCAAAAAAAGGGTGGCCACAAGGGCGCGCAAATGGCCCATCCATCAGTTTTGGATGGCCCATTTGCGCGCCCTTGTGGCCACTCTTTTTTTTGGCACCTGGTAGGCTTCTCTACCCCCTAGGATACTTAAAAAACATAAATTAACTCAAAGGAATTGGTTTTGCATCATTACTTTAGATGGATCCTTGTGGCCACCCTTTTTTTGGCATACGGAGCATATGTTTGCACTCAAGGACACTAGAAAACGTGAAATCAACTCTGAATTTAAGTTTTCAAGCACATTGTCACCTGCTTTAGCTCTACCTACTACACCCCTGCACCAAAAGGCCCAATTACATTGGACATTTGAAAAATCTAAATTAATGTTGCATAGACACTTGGTTTCACAATATGTTAACTTTTTTGATATCCTATGGGGTAGTCAAAGCTTGAAATTGCCAAAAAAAGGGTGGCCATAAGGCTCCATCTAAAGTAATAATGCAAAAAAATTTGATTTCAGTAAATTTATGTTTTTTAAGTATCCTGGGGGTTAGAGAAGCCTACAAGGTGCCAAAAAAAGGGTGGCCACAAGGGCGCACAAATGAGCCATCCAAAACTGATGGTTGGGTCATTTGCGCACCCTTGTGGCCACCCTTTTCTTGGCACCTACTAGGCTTCTCTACTCCCAGGATACTTTAAAAACATAAATTAACTGAAAGCAGTTCATTACTTCAGAGAAACCACTTATTTTCACTACCTAATACATCCCTGCACCAAAAGGCCCAATTACATTGGACATTTGAAAAACCTAATTTAATGTTGCATAGACACCTGGTTTCACAATATGTTAACTTTTTTGATATCCTATGGGTAAACAAAACTTGAAATTGCAAAAAAAAGGGTGGCCACAAGGGCCACACATGGATAATAGACACAGTAGACACAACTGTTGATCATATTGTCATTGCAAAGTCATCTCATTACAAAGATAAGGGTGTGCAATACAAAAAGACGGGTAACTTCAGCTAATGCTCAAAGTCTCGTCGCAATCAACGTGCAAGCTGCATATCTTTTGGCTGTATTGTCACTCGCTTTGCATGAATGGCGCATAGGTTGGTATCTTCCAACACCGAAATAATGTGGGCCTCTGCAGCTTCTTGAATAGCCTCTAGCACTATTGCTTGCATTCTATACTGATTTTCATAGCTTTGAAGCACCTCCTTCACTGTGCGAGCAAAGGAGGCGCGTCGAATCAAAAGCTTTGTAGTCTTTTGGTAGTGGCGGATTTCTATGAATGCCCTTGCTATTTTTCGGCGTCACTGCGGTTGTCTTGGGGGCACTTGCACATTTGCTGGCTGGCGGTGTTTAGGCTTCTTGAAAAACTTAGACTTGCACCTATTTACATGCTTAGGGGCTGGATCTGTAGCCTCTTCTGATTCATCCTCTTCCCTTGGCTCCCGATCTTGTGTTGTGGGGGGAGGGCCTCGAGGCAGTGTCGTCCCCCCAACGGGCACCCGGTGTGTGTGCGGTATATCAGCTCATAGCCATGGTGGCTCACTCTCTGATTTAGTGTCTGTATGGACCACCCAAGTCCTGGATGGTCAGGCTTGCGATTGGTGGCGTGACGGCTCCTCCCTATCAAACTCTGTTGTTTGCTCGGCCTCTTCTTCTCTCCAGTGATGGGCATGTTGCTTCATTATCTTTCTAGGTGCTTGCTCTTGTGGACGTGGAGATTCAACAACCCTCGATGACTCTGGTTTCTTACTACCATGCCCACTGCCAGAAGAGTTCCTGGAACGGCCAGGTGTTTGTGGCCGTTTTCTTGTGCCTTTAAGCCATGCCGGCTTCTCACATCCTTGGAGGGTGTTTTTGTTAGCAGGAGGATGCTCTTTCACGGTTTGTTTGGTGCGCGCCATTTTGTATGGTAAGAGCTCACCCGTTCTTAAGAAATGAGTGGTTTATGAGCGCATGCAATATTTATAAGGGCCCTGTTCACACTAATTTTGAAAACAAAACTATTATTTTTTAAATGAACATGTCATTAAGAGTTGGACCCTGCGTTCACTCGTAGTGACTTGCGTAAAATCCACTTTGATCCTTGTTGCACTCTGCATCGCCACCATGCAGCATGCTTGGTGGGACCTTGTGACATTTTCCACTTGTTGCTATGCTCTTGACGACTCAATTTCCGCACTTCAATAGCAATCTTGGATTATCGTGCACGCTCCATTGAGAGCTTACGAGAAAATGTTCTGTGAAAAAACTAGTTGAACATCTCCTCCAAATAATTGGATTGTACCATTCCACCACCATGTCGAGTATTTTTGAAGTACACTCCCCTTGCTCGATAATGGGACTTCTTCAGTAGTAGCTTTGCACAAATCCTTCCAAAGCTCCCAAAGGTTACCTGCCTGCTGGTTGGAGTTGTTTTGAGCAGCATATCGACTTGGATTTCCTTGGGAAACTTTCTTCAAAAAGTGTCTAGCTTTTTGTCCACTCATTGACACTTGTTGAGCAATTTCATCGACCTCCCCTATGTTCTCTGCAGCAATGATAGACACATTTCCACCGTGACAGCTAATGGAATTCAAGAGTACCTCCATTCTTTTGATCGCTTCCTAGGAC
Source organism: Adiantum capillus-veneris (assembly GCF_014529385.1). Lineage (NCBI taxonomy): Eukaryota > Viridiplantae > Streptophyta > Polypodiopsida > Polypodiales > Pteridaceae > Adiantum > Adiantum capillus-veneris. The sequence goes on from NC_140944.1 coordinate 146,278,564, forward strand.
TTTTCCAATGGTTTCATTGTGAAAGCATAGTCAATGTGGAGCTTCAATAGCCTATCAAAAATGCGCATGAATACGTGTAATGTACAAAAATGAACATTCGATAGAGGAAATGGAAAGATTGGATTCCAAGCGTGGTCCTTTTGATCACGGTCTGGGGCATTGAGTATGGGACATCTCAGAATAGACGCTTCCCATTCTCTACCTTCATCTCCGACATCACGACAATCTAACCCTTGTTCTCCATGCCCTTGCCATGGAAGCATGGAACCGACCTTTGCAGTGCTCTTATGTGATTTTTATCCATTAGGTTTGTACCCTCGAGTGCAAAATGGACAAGGCATGAGAGAAGAATCCCCTTGTTTGCAGCCAAGCAAACACTTTATGGTCTTCAAGTCCCCACGTAAGTGCCACTCCACATCATAACTACCAAAACCCTCAACCTCCAACTTTTGACCTGCAATTTGGGAGTGTATTACTTCTGTGATCCATGGAGTTCTCTCAAGAATCCATGAAAGTACTCCATTGGTCTCTTTGGGCACCTCAATAGCACCCAACCACCAAACGTCTTTCTCTGATTGCACGCTAAAAGACCGGGTGGGAGATGGATCGACTGAATCCCTTCGCTTGGTTTGCAAAAGAGCCTCGTTCATTAGAGTGACACTTAGCCTCTCTAACCTTTGGCCTTTCACTATTTGACACTCATCGAGTTTTAGCACAAAAGCGACCTTTGTGCCAAGCACTACAAAGTAAATAGTGCCAAGACCTTAAACTTCAAAGTCTATGATAAGAACAATACCGAAGAAAAAAGTAAAGTGTGTCACCTTCTTCAGGGTAAATCCTAAAATCTAAGCATGGCTTGTTGAAGCCTTCTAATGTCCACAAAAATATTATTCCACATTGTGTAAGGGAAGCCCTTCTTCGAAGGTCTTATGGATTGTTTCTTACATTTTCTCCTTGTCTTTGTTGCGCATGAAGCATAAAGGGAAGTTGGCATTGTGTCCTCAATGTGTAGGTATGTCCCAATGCGGGAGAACACATCTTCGTTTGTGGCCTTCTTTGCGAGGTTGACCTTGTGAGGAATGGGAAATAGGTTTTCCACAATGCCATGCTCTTTGAGGACATCCTTTAGGAGTTGGAAAATAGGACTTCCAACGATGCTCGGAGCATCGAGTACCATGCACCGTCGTAAAGAGGTATTCGAGCACTCGTCATCAATCTATCCTCCATTTCGGTAGCCCGTTTAGTGTAGGGCTGACAATCCTCCTTGCACATGTTACGCTCATGAGCAGCTAGTAACTCATCATACATGTCGAACATGTGCTCATCATCTGCCTCAAAGTGGGATAGAGATGCCATAGGAGCTACCAAAGTAGAGCCAACGGGAGCATCACCATGTGGTGCACCCAAATCGCCCAGTTTCTCTTGCCTCTGCCGTTCGGCCTTGGACGCCGGTGTACCACCACCGAACAGAGACCAATGGGGCACCTCCTCAAGCGACGGGTGAATCATGCTCTCATCTCTTCGAGCGCTTTTTCGAGGATGCCAAAGCCCTTCGTTCTCCACGTGCTCCAAGGCAATGCGCCTCATGCGAGGGATTGCCCTTTTGCACTTGGTGCAAGGACAAGGGAGTTTTTCCTTGAGCCAACGATCGTGCTCAGGGCCTCCAGGGGGACCACGATCATCCCAATTGATGTCCTGCACACGCGAAATGTTGTTTATTTAGTCATGTGTTCTAAAAAATAAATAATTAGAAAAACCCTAAATTTCATTTAAAAAATTATATAAACAACATGTTCAAAAGGAATAAATGACAATGAGTGCTAACTTTATTTTTAACTGAAAGATAGAGAACTTAAAAAATACAATTAATAAACATTTAAAAGTACTACAAATTAAAGTATCCATAAAAAATTAAAAATCCTCATTAAAAAACTCAAAAGGCTAAAAAATGAAATAATGGATAGCTAAGGGTAGAGGGGGTGGTTTGTATCCCCCCCCCCCTCCTCCTCCTTTGCAACCTTGGATTTGCATATATCCATTTGAAATGACCGGCCGTGGTAATAGACGCGGTAATGAGCGCGATAATGGATGTGGTAATATTCGCAGTAATAACCGTAGTAATGCGTGGCACCCTAAAATAGGCAAGAAGGCAGATTATGCCACGTCTTTTGCTGTATACTTTGCATTCTTGCTCTCCGCCATCGCTCCCAAGTTTCCTCCCTTCCCTCCCCCACCTCCCCTCTCCTTTCCCTCTCTCTCCTTCTCCAAGCTCCCCCCCGGCCCCCTCCTCCCTTCCCTCTCTCTCCTTCTCCAAGCTTCCCAAGTTTCGTCAAAGGGGGTTTTCGCCATCGTCTTTGGAAGCACAACATCGAAGGGGGTTTTCCATCATCATCTTTGGAAGCTCAACCTAGCCGATGCTCAACCACACTACAAGGAAAGAGGTAAACACAAAACAAAGCACCTCCCCCCTCTTTCCCTATTGTTTTCTAATACTACTACTACTACACACACACACATACATGCATAAATCGTAATAAAATAAAAAAATAGAGAATTCATAACACACCTCATTCATTTGGAAATGGTTGCGTGTGCTATGTTTGTTTGGAAATGGTTGCTTTGCTATGCTTGTTTGGAAATGATTTCTTAATTTGCTCGGCTTGTTTGGATAGAATGTTAGATAGAAATGTTAAGTTTGTTAGATAGAAACACACACACACACACACACACACAGAGAGAGAGAGAGAGAGAGAGAGAGAGAGAGAGATAAACGAAGAAAGAGAGAGAAATTTAAAGAGAGGGAGATAAATGGAGAGGGATAAATAGAAAGAGAGGAGAAGGGAAATAGATAGAGAGGGAGAGAAAGATAGATAAAGAGAGAGATAATTAAAGAGAAGGAGAAAAATGGAGAGAGAGAGAGAGAGATACAAATAGAGAGAGGAAAAGAGATAGAGAGAGAGAGAGAGAGAGAGAGAGATAAAGATAGATAGATAGATAGTTCTATTATCGTCCTCGGAGGTCAAATATGACTTATGGGACCAAATGAACATGTCACGTGGTGTGAGTGGAGGTCATAAGTGACTCTCTATGCTCAAAAATGGCTGAAATGAGTGTCGCATAGAGAGTCCATATCGTGGTTGGGAGAGGAAGGTATATAGGGAGAGCTCATGGCTGAATATATGGAGAAAAGAGGACCTAATGTGGTCAAAAGCTGAGCACTCAAGTAGTGTGTGGTACTCACTCTCTCGCACTCGACGAGGACATAAGGTGCAAAGTCAATGAGACTCCTCGCCAGTGTCCCAACGTCCTGTCTAGCAGCGTCGAGAATGGGAGCTAAGACAAATGGACGTAAAGATGCGGATCGCACTCAATGGGATGGGCTCAAGGATGTAGGGATGGGTTCAGTTACTAGTTTGGAGAAGAAGAGAGATTTGTAGTTTGGGGCAACGTCTATGGTGTAATGGCTGAAGCGAGAACCTCCGGATTTCTCCCAAGCCATGATACATTGGCGTTGTAAGAAGGCCTCATTAATTTGGGAGTCGATCGACCTTGACCAAGTTACATGTATCCCATCTCCCAAACCATTTCTTGATGTCAAGCATCCACCCCGAACTTAGTATTTTGCTCTTGCATGTCTTTTGGATCTTTTGAATTGCTTCATATGTGATTCTAGAAAGTCGATGCAAAGGGCTACGTTGTGTCTTAAGCATGTACTCCACAACCCTTTGCATGCCCAAGCTTCAATGGGAAGCAATCCGGACTCAAGAAGTAAGAGTATGTAGGGTGTTTGTGTCTTGACTTGGAGAAAGTTGGTGAGAAAACGCTTTTGAACATTCTCAAACTCTTTCCGAGTAGACTTCCTGATGCTTCCACCCCACACCTCCACTCCATAAAGAAGCACCGGTGTCACCAATGTGTCAAAGAGGTACTTTTTGAGAGCCCAACACTTGATCTCTCTAGCATTGCACAAGTTCTCAAATGCATAATAAGCCCTCTTTCCGGCTTCCAAGCGACGCATTGCACAATCCTTCCATTTATGATTGGATGGAACCTCAAGGCCAAGGTACTTGAAGTGATCTACCACTTCAAGTTTCTCATTGTTGTATAGAATGCATGGATTTTTGTCATTGAGGGTCTTTACAAGCATAACCATGGTTTTGGATCCATTCACGATCAGCCCGCTATGTAGGCAAAAGCGTTCCAAGACACTCATAAGCTTTTGTCCATCTTCTAAGGTATGTGCCAAGAGAACTATATCATCGGCATAAAGCAAAAGCATGATCATCGCATTTCCGATCTTAACCTCTTCTATGCCTTCTTGCTGCATAAAATCAAGAACCATGCATTCCAATTCATCAATGAGTAGCCCAAAGAGGGTTGGGGAAAGTGGGCATCCTTGTTTGACACCAATGGTGCTTGCAAAAAATTCAATTTTTCCATCTCCCATACGTAATCGACATATCACTTTTTGGTAGATGCGATAGACTGCATGGATAAATTCTCTCGGCACTTGAAGGCTTTGCATGCGTCTCCAAAGATTTCCTCGTGGTACCATCTCAAAAGCTTTTCTAAAATCTACAAAGCAACAATACAACTTTTTTCCTTTCAATCAAGACGCTTCCATAAGAACTCGAACAGTGACAAGGTGATCAATAGTGCTATGATGCTTTCAAAAACCTGCTTGGCCAAACACACGTTTGTCATTCTTTTCAGCCCATTCACTTATCTTCATCTCCATGATACATCCAAATAACTTTGCCATCAAAGAACCAACCATTATCGTGCGATAGTTGTTCACATTGTTTACATCTCCTCCTTTGTGCAAAGGTTTGATCCAATTTGCACTCCAATCATGAGGCATGCCATGCTGAAGTGCAAGGTTAAACATATCGCATATCCAATATCATGTTTTCTTGCTTGTCCATTTAATCATTTCAGTCTTGACACCTTGAAGGTCCCCTACCTTGCGAGTAGCAAGTTTCTCAAGTACGCGGCATACATCTTCAATGGTAAAGAAGGGAGACATATACGGAAGGGAGCTACAACACTCCATCTTATCAACATTGGGTTGCTCATAGAGGTTCTTGAAATGCATATACATATCCTCAAGAATCAAGTCACCAAAGCTCTCAACACACTTGCCCTTTAGATTTTGCCAAAACTTGCCACATTATTGTGCTTTCTCTTGCGCTAAAAGAAGTTTTTTTTTTACTTCCCACCTTCTCCTCTTCTTTTGAACAAGTGTTTTGTATGTGTATGAACATTCCAAGTAAACTTCCTTGTCTTTGCTTGCATCCAATCTTAGCAAGTGTTTTCAGGCTTGACTACATTCCATGTCAAACCATTTCTTCTTAGTGCTACCCTTCTTAGACCTTTTGCAAGACACGTGTTTCATCGAAAAGCATTCCTTCGCACAAGAGAAAATTACTTCTTTGAAAACCCTTCACTTGCATTTTAATGTTGGGCTCTCTTGATGCTCTATCATGGTTAACATTTAGTCCACCATATCAACATATATAAGTGCTCGTTTGAAGTCTAGACGTAGGTAGAAATGATTCACATCATGATTAGAGGCTACATGCTCGGGCCGTTTACCACACTTGAGGTCAATACATAACATCCTATGATCCGATTCCGGACTTCATTCACCAAGTGTAAAGCTTTGTATGCATTCTAGAGTGGCTTCCGAGAACAATATATAGTCAATCACGCTATCATCATTGTGCTTTCTACATGTAAAGTCATTGATGCCTTGCCATAGAGATACACCATTTGCAATGAGCATTCCGGTACTATTGCACATATGTAGAAGTGACTTTCCATAGTGATCCAGATTTTTTACATCATTAGAACTTCGATTATACATGCATATCGACTTGTTGTGTGTCGTTTTGTATCATATTTTTGCGAGCATTCATGTCTCCAAAAACAATGACTTCACTTTGATCCTTGAAATGAGAAATGTCTTCCTCTAGTTCAATAAAGGGCTGATCTCTATCCATATCCAAGCGAGCATAAAAGTTGGAGTCATAGTGAAGAATGTAGCAACCAACCACAAACATGACTTGACCATTTGATGGGCTGATTTTCAGCCATAAGTAGTGTGCATACTTATCTTCTTTGACAATGGAAACATCTTTCAAACCCTTTTTGGTCATACATGCTACGCCTTCTTGGCCTCTTCGTTGCTTTGCATTTTTGGCCCACATCAAAGAATGCACATCGTATTTGTCAAATTCAAGAATTTGTTCTGCATCATGCTCCCATGTTTCAACAAGAAGTATCACATTGGAGTCATTGGTAAGCTCATCAATGCCAATTCCCGCATTCCATGGATATCCGTTACAATTCCAAAAGCTTATTCGCAAGCGTGAGTTGGTCTCATAGATCATGTGTCCCTATTTGTTGGGTGGACTTGCATCCTCCTCAAGTGGCTTTTCTTCTTGAGATGACACCTTAATATTCTTGCTTCTTTCCTCATATGCTTTGTGACGTACATTTTGTTGCATAAGAGTGCGATCTTCATATACATTACAACCCATTCCTTTGAGGTAGATCCAACTATTGTCAAGGATGATCTTTCTCTTTACCTCATCAACCATGGTGCATACAATAGGTCTTTCTCTCGAGTGAGGGACTCCTTGTTTTCCAACTCAATGTGCACCATAAACCATGATTCTTGACATGCCAAAGTGTGTAGCAAAAAACTCTTCAATAGCAATCGCAAGAGATTGAGGTGTTTCCATGCTTTCCTCCTTGATTCCATGAATGATGATGTTCTTTGAGCATTTTTGTCGTTCTTACAATTCTTGAGTGTCCACATTCTCTACATTCTTCTCTTGGACAACGGCTTGTGTGATAGGAGATGTAGAAACCACATTATCTTTACATAAATCAGTCCATGATTTGGATGCATTTCTCATCTCACATACATCATGTCGTATTGTATCTATCGTTTCCTCTTTCAATACATGATCACTCTCAACTTTTCTCAACCGCTCTTTCAATACATTCATGTCAACAAGAGAGCGTTTACATTCTTGAACTTCATTCTCAAGATGCATCAAGCGTGTTATTTGAATTTCAAGAACCTTCTTGAGGTGCTCATTCTCCACGACGAGAACTCTTAACACTAGTTTGGTACCAAAATAGGACACTTTAAGTGTCTTTTCTTAACAAATTTAAATTAAATGCTACTTGCATTAGACGAGTTATTTAAGAAAACCCTCTTGATATACTTAAATATGGTAGCTAGAGGGTCTTTTAAAAATATAACCTTGCATTTTAGAATCTATCATGATCAAGAACTATACTCATCAAGTTGACCCTCTTAAGACTGCGACTGACGCTTTGAAGAAATTGCCTTTATAAGCTCAATGAGATGTAATCTCCCTTTTCTAGATGCCCCTTTTCTTCCCAAGGGGACCCCTTGTATATGTTTACTCTTTTTAGTACATTCTATTATTTTCCACACACAAAAAAAAATCTGATCTAAAAGTCATTATAATCTTAAATGGTTGTGATATTAGTTGGAAAGTTTCATGACTTTCCCTTTTTTGTCGGCGTGCTTCTTGAGTCTTGCCTTAACAAACATGAGAAGAACATATCATCCCAAAGCTAATTTTAGCTTTCGGTGACATTTGTATGATTCTTGCTTATGCTTATGCTGAGAACTTTGAATGGGTCTTTTGAATTAGCCTCACACAAATTTATCAGCAGCAAAAATCTTGTTTTTAAACAAAAGGATCGAAGGGAGATATGATTTTTTGTATAATTCCAAATGGTGCTTTCCAAGTCAAAGAATGTATGTATTGTTGTGCGCAAATTCAACAAGAAGTAGATACTTTGCCTATTTAGTTTGGCACCCAGAGACATAACACTTGAGTACATAAAGAATATCTAAGTTTTAGGATGATATGTTGAAGAAAAATATAATTGGGCACCTAGATTCTCAAAAAGTGCTAACCAAAATTTTCATGTCATTTACAGGTCTCGATAGCTTACAATATTTTTTGCCATTCCATGTGATGCTTGAAGATCTTAGAAAAAGAACTTGTGCCATGTGATCAAATTTTATTGTCTTGCAAACTGGAATAAAATGGGTAGCTTACTTAATGATGAGTGTGTCTTATGACACTCCAAATAGAATCATTCCTAGACGAAGTGCGAAGGAGATCCATTGAAAAATCCATGGCTAGACTTTGCTCTAGGTGTTGCTAGAGGTTGAAGTAAGGCTGCTCTCTTATGTTAGTTGTACTTCACTTTATTATGCGTTATACATTCTCTAACATATTTGTCAATGTCATCTCGGAGAGTAGGCCAAAGGATTAAGTATCTTTCTTATGCTTGCATCATTGGTGTAATGCCTCTATGGCCTACATAGGAAGAAGCATGGGCTTCATCTATTAATTTCTATCTAAGCGGTCTAGGCACACACATTGCTTGATAATAATATAGATAGCCATCACTAATGGAATAGGGAAGCTATCAGTGCCTTTTTGTAGCCCTTGTCATATCTGAGAAAATTCAGTACCTTTTGAGAACATGGTAGGGAGAGATTCCAATTCTTGGTGATAAGTACTTGTAATTGCATTCACTTTTGGTCAGAGAGAGAGAGAGAGAGAGAGAGAGAGAGAGAGAGAGAGAGAGAGAGAGAGAGCATTTGCTAGTACATTTTGACTTCTTGATGTATGCAGTATTTGGAGTGAAACATGGGGAGAAAATCAGCTCTCTCGTTTGTTTCTTAGAAAACTTTTGTTGAGAGAGAAAGTATCTAAGACTTTGATGGTTTGTCTTGGTCATAAAGTCTGCTCCTAGGAGATAGTATATGCATATAGAGCATGTGTGTATTACCGCCATAAGTTATTTGTTACGAATCGAAGCGTGAAAACTTGCACCTCATAATTGTCGCCTTAAAAGGATACTAGGTTGTCCTTCTTAGTTTAGAACCAAGCCAATGCATTCATTAGAGGTATGTGACATTGTACTTCAAATGGTTTGTGTAAGTTGGTAACAATTAATTTATACAGGTCCATGACCAAAACGATGCTTCAGCTTTTCAAAAGATTCTTTTTATCGCATCCCCCATATGAATTCTATTTCTTTCTTAGTTAAGTCATGTAGAGGAGCACCTACATGAGAAAAGTGTTGGAACAGGATTTCATAAAAGAAGACTCATGTAAACTTTCAATATGGTTGAAAGATTCAATCCATCATGAGACATATGGTAATCCCAAGAAATTATATTCATCAGCTTCTTCATGCATATTATCAGCCAAAATCACTCATTGAGAAAGTGTAAAGTACCTACCCAAAGTAATCATCCACGAGGCAATAAAGCCATCAGCTACATCAATAATTCATGTGTAGGTGACTGTCTAGCTAGATGTATCAATCACAAACAGATGATGTGACCAAGTGTGTGTGTGTGTGTGTGTGTGTGTGTGTGTGTGTGTGTGTGTGTGTGTGTGTGTGTGTGTGTGTGTGTGTGTGTGTGTGTGTGTGTGTGTGTGTGTGTACAAACGCATGCACCCACTCGAAGGGGTTCACAACCCTAACAGGTAATCAATACAAGGATGATGCAGTGTAGAGAAAAACGAGGCAGGAGACTGCACATTACACCATGAAAACTGCAGACTGTATGAACACAAGAGACCATGGCTAAGCAAGAGAAAGTACTGCTCTACCCTGTATTCATCATCAACGTCCTATTACAGGCCTAAAACAACAGTACAATTGCAGGAAGACTGCAAACTGCCTGTTAGTTACATCCAAAAATTGCTACTCGCCATGTGACCATTTGGGTATTTCCAACTACCTAGGCATAAAGACCTTGTGTAAACATGCTCCTATGGTTTAAATCTAAGACCTTAGTTAAAAGTCCAAAAAGATAAATGCCCTAACACATCAGGCCCTAACACCTGGCACACCCGGTGGGCAATGTTTCTCAAACATTGTGAGGACCCACAATTCCTTGATGAGAAACTTCAACATCAAGATGATCTTTAACTTTAGGTTGCTTTGAACTTTCCCCTTCAGTTGTAGTTTCCTTACCATCTTTGCCAAATCCTGCATCCACTTCAGCTTCAGGTGTTTTCATTGCAACCTCAGCATCTTCTCTAATGAGTATCTCATCCACAATAGACAATACTGGATCTTTAAATTGTTGTTGTCCACTTGCAACATCTGCTTCTTCATCTACAACTGCAATTGGAACTGTGACTGCACCTTCAACAACTATTGTTGAACTTCAGTTTCAGTTTTATCGAGCATTACAATATCACTCTGAGTATGCAGTTGTTCAGGTCGATGATGTTTTTGCTGCTCGAACTGCTTCTGCAATTCCTCATACTGCTGCTTTAGTTCATCATACTTCCTCTGCACAAACAAATTCTCTTCCTTTGCTTCTTCCTCTATGTCAACACTTACTTCCATCTCAGCTGCAACCACATCCATTGTATTTTCTTCAATGTTTTTACCCAACACCACTACAAGCCATGCTTCACATTAGCGATGCTCATACTGCGACGCTCAAATCTAAAAATGCTCGGCGTCGCTATGCCCATCGCTATGAGCGTCGCTATGTCAAGAGTAACATAGCGACGCTTATAGCGACGGTTATAGCGACGGTAGTAGCGACACCTGCAGGGATAAAAAAAATAACCGAGGGCGTCCGAAAACTCAGATCTCAGATCTGAGTTTTCGACGCACGCTCAAGCAAGGAAGGTAACTCTCTCGCTCTCTCTCTCTTTCTTTTCCACACACACACGAGGAGAGGAAGGAGAGCCAGGTATGCTCCTTCCCTCTCCTCACTCTCATGTTCCCTTCCCCTCTTTCTCTCTCCTTGTCTCACACACACACACACACGAGGAGAGGCTAGGAAGGAGAGCCAGGTATGCTCCTTCCCTTTCCTCACTCTCATGGTCCGGCCTTCCCCTCTTTCTCTCTCCCTCTCTTTCACACACACACACACACACACACATTGTGTTTTTGAGAGAGAGAGAGAGAGATAGAGAGAGAGAGCACAAGCATAAACAAAAAATGCACACACACATGCATACACAAAGAAAGCACACACATTGAGAGAGGAAACGAGAGAGAGCATGCATAAACCAAAAATGCGCACACACATGCATAATCAAAGAAAGCCCACACACATGCATTGAGAGAGGAAAAGAGAGAGAGAGCATGCATAAACCAAAAAAAACGCACACACACATGCATAATCAAAGAATGCACACACATTGAGAGAGGAAAAGAGAGAAAGAGAGAGATATATATAAAACAAAGAGAGAGAGAGAGATAAAAGAAGAAGAAGAAGAGAGTTTTAACATCGTAGGAAAGTTTCCCAAGAGACCTTAAAGATCTAGTCGACAGGAGTTGAACTCAAGACATGTTATTCATAAGGAAAATGGCATAACCAATCTATCACACTTCGGTGATAGAATGGTTATACCATTTTTCTCCTATTTTTATTAGCATGCACACACACTCGAGAAGAAGAGAGTTTAATTTAACGTCGTAGGAAACTAATTAAAGAGACCTAAAAATCTAGCCGACGAGTTGAAACCAAAACTTGTTATTCAAGAGAAAAATGGCACAACCAATCTACCACACTTGAGTGATAGAAAGGTTATACCATTTTTCTCTTTTTATTGGCACACACACACACAAGAAGAAGACAATTTGAACGCCGTAGAAAACTATCCCAAAAGACGTTAAAGATTAGGGTTTTAGTAGATTTAATTACGTTAAATTAGATCTAGGTTTATTTAAATTAGATTAGATTAGATTTAGGTTCATTTTTAGTTAGATTTACGTTAAATTAGATTTAGGTTTATTTACGTTAGATTTAAAAATATGTATATTAGATTAGATTTAGCTTTATTAATTTAGGTTTATATATGTTATATTAAATTAGATTTAGGTTATATAATTAAGGTTAGAAGAAATGGCGAGAAAATTTCTTGCGCTCACAGCCTCGACAGTCCATGCGGACTAACAATTCCACCTGCATGTTCGACTGCTGCTACCATACAATAAGCCTTCATGTTCAGCTAATGGAAGAGCGCATTGAGCATACACAAAAATTAGTGATGCAAGATGATGATTCCAAGGGTCACACACACACACACACACACACACACACACACACCACATCCCGTCAAATCTAGAATAAGAATTAAGTGCCTTGAGCAGACATCAGCTACGTTGCAAGAATGACGTACCTGCATGCTACAAACAAAGATCTACTATGAAAAGATGTTAAGATGTTGTGAAATGGTACAGCTAGTGAAGAGGCAAAGGGGTTTTGTCCACTACATGCAGTATCATGTAGACGTGGGTGTGTAGATTTCTTGTACCCATAAATATAGGCATTGACCAATAAAGATGAGATTATAACCCGGTGGTTCTGATCTCCATGCACCTCTAGACCGAGGTGTGCGTGGATTGGACATGACTAGAGAATGTGAGGTAGTTTACAATGTGAACAAAGAGAGAGAGAGAGAGAGAGAGAGAGAGAGAGAGAGAGAGAGAGAGATAAAAGACGAAGAATGTCAAATATAGAAGATTAAATTTGTTGTCCAGGTTATAAGATTTTTGCCCTCATTATGAGTAGCGATGAGGATGTGGGGCCGTCCAACCGAAACACCTATCTCTCAACGAGGATCTTATGTCCCTGTAACCATTGCAAGCATGTTGTGCGACGGACAAGACGCGTTTCTTTGCAGCACATTCGCAAATTTGGCGAGTTCGATCCATCTATTATAGATCGAGTTATTGCCAATTATAACTCGTCGGACTCTGACGCTGGCCAACAGGCAGCAATCTTGCAACCCAATAGACGTGTTCGCAGGCGCTTCAGGGATATGTGCATCAGAAGGCACGTCCGGAGGGTAGCATGGCAGAAGGTTGGCTGGTATCAGAGTCCCTAGTGTACATTGGAGAGTGGCTAGACGGATTTGATAAAGCCCGGGACACGCTATGGCGAGCCATAGATGATGAGCGCATATCTGGAATTGTCATGTGCAATCTCGGTGTTGAGAAGAAGATGACGGAAGATCTAGAGGCTAAAATCAACCGATTTTGCATGCTTCACAATCCAGTCATGCAGAAGCGGATCTCACAATATGAGGATGCAAAGCAAGAGCGACAAAGGGCAAGAATCGAGTGGAGACGGGGAAGACGACCACCGATGCACTATCTGACGGGTCTAGAGAGCCTACCAACATTCATGAGCTTAAGATGGTTGCACAACCAATTGAAAATCGCACAACAATGCGGTGAAGAAGTGACTGAGGAAGAGTGGGAGTACTCTAGGGGTTGCGCGACCAAGGTGAGTTTGCAATGTACGACTAGTAACTTTCTAGATGTTTGAACGGCCACTCATAATCTTTGTTGGTTGTAGTATAAGTCATACACAGCAGCATGGTGTAAAGGTCAACATTTTAGGGTGGAATGGATCGACAGAAAACGTTTTACTCCAGATTGTGGAATCATGGCAAAATTTGAACAGTCTAGTCGACGACGGTCCTCTGATGCAGATCCTATGGTGGAGGATCGATTATAGAGTATTTTTTGTCGACTTGTTCGACGTGCAATGGTTCAAGATAATCATGGAGGGTCGCAACGCTACTGTGCGTAGAGGAGAGTCTGGTTTTCTTGAGGTGGATTCAACTAGGAAATCGACTGACCTAAGAGACACTTTCGTACTACCCGAGCATTGTGAACAAGTATGTATGTAAATATTTAATGTGTGTTTTAGAATTTATGTGCTTGGAAGCTCTCATGTAAGTTATGTGGCTCTGGCAAGTGATATTTCATCCCACAAAGTCTGCATCAAACTGGTGGTACGTCATAGAGGTAGCCCCTCATAGTGCACGGACGTATGAAGGCTACCATGTGCCAATCACAGCGGCATCAATGGAGGAGATCGGAGAAGATGCCCAATCAGAAGCCGTGGAAGTGGTGCCAGATGAACATCAACCTGCTACTCTCTATGGGGTGCATGCAGAGGATCTACAAAATGAAACAGAGGACATCTGTTTAAACGGAGAGCTCTATATAGATATAGGAAGTTATGCTGAGCTATGCGAGGATGAGAGAGAGATCTCTTAAATCCATAAATATTGTATTTGAACAAGTGTGCTCCATTTTGTAAATTCAGAGTTATGCACTTGCCTCTTTCATTACTCAAGTTGAGTAGAAGAAAAACTCTTTCTGTTGCTGCTAGCCTTTGAACATTCCAAAGCTACAAGCACTGGAGTGTACGTTCTTGTACGATTCTCCGGCTCTTTAAGTATTTGCGTCATTGCGTTATTACACCCACTTACATTTAATAGTTGTACGATTCTCCAGATCATTAAGTATTTGTGTCATTGCGTCATTGTATTCATCTCTCTCTCTCTCTCTCTCTCTCTCTCTCTCTCTCTCTATCTATCTATCTATCTATCTATCTACTTGTCCATGTTTTCTACTCCATTCATTCAATATTAAGTTTAAATGTTCGTGTGTTTAATGCAGGTATATGGATGATGATGAGTTTCTTTCTTCTTTGTCACCCCAGCAGAGACAGTGGTACGTGGAGCGTCATTGCTCAGGCGCACCATCGTGCGTTCCTATTCCATCCGCATCTCCCTCTGTTTCCGAGTCCTCAGCGCACTCCGAAGCTTCGGTGTCGACGAGACGATCTTCACACTCGTCTAGGCACCGGCGCTCTAGTGGTGGCGGTGGCGGTGGCGGTTGTTGTGGTGGTGGCGCCACCGATGCTTCGACACCGCCTCGTAATCGACGAGGCTCTTTACCCTCCCCTTCTTTGCCCATCCCGACACCAGCCACGGCATCACCATCGACACCAGGTTTTGCGCGGCTGAGTGCCGTTCCCCACAGCTACACACCACTAGCTACTCCTCCAGGAGTCACTCCAGTGGACACTCCTAGATTCGGGGCTCAGACTCCAGTGGAGACACCTGGCGCCCGTACCCCTGTTGACACGCCACTAGAGACCCCTGGCGAGACACCCAGGTTCACGCATCAGCGGCGAGAGGGCTTGCCTTACTCCGTCGACTTCAGCGCGCGGCGGCATCATCTTGGATGATGACGGCAAGAAGGTGATTTCGCGCATGCACGGTCTTTGCTCTCAGGTGTTTAGACACTACATACTAAACTCCTGGAGTGAAATCACCTTCTTGCCGGCATCATCTTGGATGATGACGGCAAGAAGGTGATTTCGCGCATGCAGGGTCTTTGCTCTCAGGTGTTTAGACACTACATACTAAACTCCTGGAGTGAAATACCGAAAGAATTAAAAGACAGAGTCATCAGCATGCTTCATGACGAGTTTCCCATTCCAACACGGGATGACGGCTTCAATGAAGATGTGATGAAGGTTCGAATGCGCGAATACTGCAAGCATAAGCGTTCCGAAGTGCAAAAAGCAATCAAGCATGGATGGAACAGACTAGATTGGCTGGCCAAAGAAGATTGGAAGCATGCGAAGAAAGAAGCGCGAGAATCCCGACAAGTGGAAGCAACAAAAGGAGGTAGCCAGAGTGCGAGTAGAGGTAGGGAGCTCGCACCACTTGGGGAGCGGCGGGTGGGCATTATTTGAGGCTGATTTTGAAAGTGTTTTCGCATCTATGTTCGATAGTTTAGGGTTTATGAGATTTGAAATTCTAACATAATGGATTCTTTGTATGTTTTGACAGTGGTCGTTTATAGGACGTGATCCCACTCCGTACGAGCGTGAGTACGCAGGCAAGAAGGGCTTAAACGCCCTTATAGAGATCTTGACTTCTCGCAGCGGCATGGTTAGTATTAGGGTTTATTCTTTTCTATTTATTGTATTGTTTTATATTGTTTTTTTTGCAGAATCCGATAGATACGCCGCTTGGACGCGATGAGACGTCTGATTAGACGGCGTCAGTTTAGCCATAGCTAGATAGCATTAGTTTCTTTTTGTCCTAGCTTATGTATCATGAGACCATGTAACTATGTATTTTTGAAAACCATGTATATTTCTTAAATAATGACAATGGTTTGTATCTATTACATTTGCAATGATTAACAATCAAGTAATTTTGCTGTTGTGTACAATTCTCATTTATTTACTTCCATCAATTCACGCTTGTCATTTCTGTATCTTTATTTTGCAAACAATACCTACTATGGATGATGGAGTTAATGATTATATTGTCTTGTGGCTGACTATTTTGGGTCTATATTTATCTTTGTACTTTTTTTCAAAGGTAAATTGACAAATGAAACATTCAATATGGTTGATGGGTGGCAGGGCATCCAAAAAATTTTAATCCCGGGCGTCGCTATGGGCGTCACTAAACTATGCACTGCAGCGTTGCTATAAACGTTGGTATTTACGGCCTTGCAGCGTCGCTATAAGCGACGCTCATAGCGACGCTTATAGCGGCTTTTTTAACGACGTTCTCTTATCGACGTTGTTAGCGACGCATTTTGTGAAGCCGGGGGATTAAAAAACCCAATGTATTTCCGTCGCTATAAACGTCACAAGAGTACACAACCTCTTGTAGTGCACTTCCTCCACATTGTTCAATAATGCCTCCCCAACATCAAGATTCTCTGCGTCATTCTCCTGTCCTGTGATTGGAATTGTATCTTCAATTAACTGCTCTTGAACTTCCTGATCTGCATTATCAATCAGTATCACTTCGCATTCAGCACCCTCTGGTTCAGGTTGATCATGAACCTATTGTTCCCCCTTATACTTCAATTGTATAAAATGATATTTCAGTTCAATGAACTTCTTTTGCAACAACATATTTTCTTCCTTAGCCTCTTCTTCAGCAAAGGCCTGGTATGGCTTACTAAACACATTAGCAGGTTCAGGTTCAAGTTCAAGTTCAAGGTCAGGTTCAGGTTCAAGTTCAAGTTCAAGGTCAGGTTCAGGTTCAAGTTCAAGTTCAAGGTCAGGTTCAGGTTTCTCTTCAAAAAGATTGAAGAAAGATTTAAGGTAGGATGAAAACTTTGCAACCATTAGACACTGCCTCTTGAATATATCCAATATCTTTGCATATAGATATCTTTGCATGTCGATGAAACATTGAGAAACCTGATTTAGACTCCGTATGCCAAACAACTGATTATCCTAAAAAATTTGATTCACAAAACACCAAAATTGATCTGCTTCTTCATCAAACTGATTTGATTCAAAGCTTTATATTGTCCATTGAAAACCTTGAGAGAACCGCTTTTCATAGAGATTAGATGACTCCACTCGGCAAATATGAAAAGACTGAACTAAATTGACTTCAAGTGACTGAGCCTAAGATTTTTTGAATAATTGTGCTCCCTAAATTTCCTTCCACTTCTTCTCTTCTTGCATGTATTTCAATGCATCATTTAGATTCAAGTTAGGCTGCTCATCTAGTTGTTGAAGAGGATTCAAAACTTTCCATGTATGAAAATCCAAAGCTATTGTCAAGAATGAATTGAATATATAAAGCATCTTCCCACATGGAAAACGAATAAAATCGATAAACCCATCATCGATGTCATTCAACATGAACACATAGAACCATTGAGATATAATAAGATCATCCATATCTCTTTCATCGGCAACATCACAAAGAAAGATAGAAAAATCTCCAAGAAAACCCACTTTATCATCATCAAGAACATGCAATAGACTTGCATAATCATCGATCAAAATCATCTCCTCAGCATCAAAACACCATTCCCAACATTGATATCAGAATCTTGACCACAAGAAGAATACAAATCTTCAATAATACCATCAAGAAACTGAACTTCCCTGGAAAAAGGTTGACTTCCAATCTCCTTGATTGAATTTGCAAAAGCATCGACATCATAAAGATCATTGATGACAACATCATCATTCAAGAAACCTTTTGTAACATCAAGATTTGAAGAAGACTCCATATTCTTGATTTGAGTAAGTTGAAGCTTCAAGTCCTCAATTTGATTATCCTTATCCAAAACAACTTGCTTAAGAGCATCATGAACTCCATAACAGTAAGAAATATCCAAGTCAGCTTCGGTTAAAACCTGAGAAATCTCCGCCATCAATGATGTCTTCTCTTCTCGAAGTTGATTGATTTTGGAAAGCACTTCATTTGCCACAACCATACCTGAATGCCTCTCATTCTCTAGCTCTAATGAGATATTATTGATAAACAAGTAATCAATACAAGAATGATGCAGTGTAGAGAACAACGAGGCAGGAGATTGCACATTACACTTTGAAAACTGCAAACTGTATGAACAGAAGAGACCATGGCTTACCAAGAGAAAGTACTGCTCTACCCTGTATTCATCATCAACGTCCAACTACAGGCCTAAAACAACAATACGGCTGCAGGGAGACAGCAAACTGCAAAATGCGAAATGCAAACTGTAGAATGCACATAAACTGCCTGCAAAGAAATTGCCAAGAACCTGTAAAGCCTGCAATTGTAATTTTGAATCCCCCTAGCAAATTTGGGAAGAAATCCTCCAATAACTTTGCTTCATACTCCTCAGACTCTTCTTGCGGGGTTACCCAATTCAAGAATTCCCTCAGGTGGTCGAGGTCGACTAACATGTCAAGAACCCGCTACATTCTTGAGTGCCATATGGTTCAGGCTGAATTCGAACAAGTTGCAAGAACCGGTTCAGAGA
Organism: Adiantum capillus-veneris; assembly: GCF_014529385.1. Taxonomy (NCBI): domain Eukaryota; kingdom Viridiplantae; phylum Streptophyta; class Polypodiopsida; order Polypodiales; family Pteridaceae; genus Adiantum; species Adiantum capillus-veneris. Next base: position 146,297,218 of record NC_140944.1, read on the forward strand.
GAAAGTGGCGGTTAGAGCACGAGAAAGAAACTTTGCATCATAACCGACTTACAATTTTCTTTGAGATTATTGTAATTCGCTCCCATGTTGATTAGGACACGCACAACAGGATCGCCAAAGTGACAGGTAATCAATACAAGAATGATGCAGTGTAGAGAAAAATGAGGCAGGAGACTACACATTACACCATGAAAACTACAGACTCTATGAACATAAGAGACCATGGCTAAGCAAGAGAAAGTACTGCTCTACCTTGTATCCATCAATCAACATCCAACTACATGACTAAAACAACAGTACGACTGCAAGAAGACTACAAACTGCAAACTGCCTGTTAGTTACATCTGAAAATTGCTACTTGCAATGTGACCATTCGGGTATTTCTAACTACCTAGGCATAAAGACCTTGTATAAACATGCTCCTAAGGTTTAAAGCTAAGACCTTAGTTAAAAGTCCAAAAAGATAAATGCCCTGACACACCAGGCCCTAACACCCACCCTTACCTAGGCACCATACTCAATGTTAAGGTAGTAGGCCCATTGAGGATGGACCTATTGCCTCATCAAGTCGATGAGCGTAAAATAGAGAAGTATGAAGGTTTGTGGAGATGTATCACATCAAAAGTGTCTCTGGAGAAAGTAAAGCCGGTCTTATCAACTATTTGATAATACTTTCAAGGAAGAATGTACTCCAGTAGGAGTTTTAAGGCTTTGGGAGCCAATAGAAAATATGTGGTTGCCATGCATAGTCTCTAAAGGATGTTTTCCATGATTTTTGATCAGGATCGTGGAAAGACTTCATATGTGCAGTTTGTTTAAAAGTATCATTTTCTTGGAATTAAGTTAATTAAACATGGGTGAGTAAATTTGGATAAACTTGCAGCTTAAAACGGGCTGAGCAAAAGGACTACAATAGCCGTGAGGAACCTAGTCTATAGTTCTATAGTCAAAGAAAGACCACCTAACAGCTATCAGCCTAGCCAGTAATTATAGACAGTGGGTCAATCAAAGCCTATAGACAAAGAATCATCTAAAGTCAGTGTCCCGGTCCACCCAGTTGTCTCAGAGGGCCTTGTGTTTAGGATGTGAGTGTTGCTGTATTAAACTAAATACATATATACAAACGAACAGAACGTTCAAAAGACTACTAGCTTTAGATAGATGCACAAACATTTGTACAGAAATGACTTAGTCTTTGATTGAGCTATTGAGCTATTGAGGTCATCCCGGCCAAATCATCAAGGGTCTTCAAAGTCGGCGGACTGCAGCACGCTAAACTTTTTTAAGTTAAGATAGAATTCTCACCTGCATCCATATAGTCAAGACAATAGATTTGTTAAACTTGGCTACGTATGGCAAGCTTCAAAGAACCTATCAGTTGTTATCATGTCAAACTTAAAAATTAATAGACTAGCTACTCTCCTGAATATTACTTTAAAGTATTTAACAAAAGTCAAGTATATCCCACATTTTTGTCAGTTTGCACCATATGAATTTTTATTATTATTATTTTTATAAACAAACTACTTTTTATAGTAGCCTTTTACTGTAAAAGATGTCAAACCATCCATAAGTCAACGAAAACTTGTATGTGGAACTTCATAGTGAGTTGAGAGGCTTTGTTTTGTAACTGAAACCAGATTGTGATGAACATCCCAAGACATTATATTCAAAATCTTGTTCGTGCATATTATGAGCTAGAATCACATTGAGGAAGTGTAAAGTACCTACCTGAAGTAATCATCCACTAGATAATAAAGCCATTAGCTACATCAATAGTTCATGCGTAAGTAAGTGTCTAGCTAGATGTATCAATCACAGGCAGATGAGATGTGTGTGTGTGTGTGTGTGTGTGAGAGAGAGAGAGGGGTGACGGATACTTAATAGCAAAATTAGAGAGTTTTTAAAGGCATGCAATGTTTTAAAGCGAACTAAAATCATAATAACAAGATGTAGGTCGATGGCGGCAGGAGGGTAGGTTGAGCGATGACAGATTAGCAGGATCGAATCAGTGGGCTCTTGTGGCAAGCTACTGTTTGTGGGCCTCTTGGTGGCATTCTCTGCTGGATAGAATTATCGTCGATCCATCTTGGTCTGCTGAGCCGGAGCACTGTTGTCTTTTGGGAGGGCGCTGAACAGAGTGAGCTGGGAGCTGTGGTCGGGAGCAGTGGACTGTGCAGGGTTAGCTTGAAAAGTTTTTATTGAAAACAATAAAAACTTTATTACATTCTCACAAGGGCTTCGGCCATGGAAGTAACACACATGCTCATGCAAGGAATACATATTGGTCGATATTGGCAGTGGAGAAAAGCCCGACGGCATGGACTGTATATTTTTGGTCAAGGGTGAGAAGAGAGCAAGCAAATCCAATGTCTACAACACCAGTCCGGAAAAGATTTTGAAGCCGTCCTCTTTTGGAGTGCGATCCCTGACGGTGGAGATATTGCACCGGGTGAACTTATTCAATCTGAATAAGGTTGAAGACAGGCTTGTAATGCACACTGAATTGAATCTTGAGCTGGTGGTGCAAGGATCAGAGTCGTGTGCTACTCGCAGGTGGTCTTATATTTCATGGGCCGGCTTATAGGATTGGAGCCGCTACAAAGCAGCAAAAATGCTATATGCCACTTCACAGCATTTGGAAAAGGGTTTTATGTAGGGGAATGCAGCTTGTCAAATCACACGGTCCAAGATTTGGTCATCAGAGGTGGTATTTAGGGGGCATCACACTTTGCCATGCTATTACGTGGTCGCCCCAGTTTGTCTAGATAAAGAGTTTATGAACTTTTTCCGAGTGTGGGTCATCCTTTTTCTCTGGCTACGAAAAATGTGGACACTATAGCCAAGCTCATGGGCCGTGTGTTGTCCATTCCTAAGATACAACGGGCTAGGCTGGGATTGGATGTGAAAGTATGCATTTTGTGGGACATCCGCAAACCAATCCCAAAATACCTGGATCTTAATATGGAAGATTTTGGTGCCTATGGGCAAGAGTTAGCTTTTGCTTCATTCCCCAACGCATGCTATAAATGTCGAAGAATTGGGCACTATGCTAGAATTGCTGAGAGGCTGATGTGACCTACAATCCGGTAGTGAAGACCACATGGAGGTGGGTTTCGAGGGATGCCGTGCCTATTGCAATTTCCAACCAACTTGCGGAGAAAGTCGGTAACAGTGAGTTGACATAGAGTGAGTCAAGCAAGGAGCCAGAGAACCATACAAAGGAGATGTAGGATAAGCCTGAGGGCCCCACAACTGGAAATTAGGTTTACCTTGAGTCGCTTGTCGTTACATCCATGGAGTTTCAGGGGCCCACTAAATCCCCCTAGTCATAAAAAACTAATTTTTAACCTTCTAAAAGTATTTTCCATCTTAATTTGGCCACTTAAATCTAGGGGAAATGAAAGAGAACAAGAGAAATTGATTAAAGTGCTTAGCTTGGTCAAAGGCTTGGGACCAAAGGAGAAAAATAATTGCTATTTGATTATGTCAATGGAAGGTACACGTCAAGGATGGATAAGTCTATCTTGAGTAACCCTTATCAAACATACATGACAAAGGGAAATAATTAGAGCAACCATAGGAGTTTAGAAATAGAAACTAGTTGTGTAAATTCCAAGTAATTAAATGTACTCATTAGACTCCGAGTATGAAGTCTAAAAAACCTTAGGACAAAACTTAAAACCTGCTAGAGAAAGTCTAAATTTAGTAGGTTTCAGGACTAAAGCTCTAAAGCCCAAGGGTAACTTTAATTTTACCAGAGTCCGCTCTAATTTAGTAGGTCCTAAATTAACAGGTAGACTCTAGCCCATGTCAACTTCCTAGAGCCTCCAAAGAATAGTGCAAAAGTCTTGCATGGAAAGCTGGTACGAGCACATGCTTGTATTGTAATGAAAGCTCTCATTGAGAGAATAATAATACAAAGATCTTTTGGAACGGGGATCAACTCCAAGCAAATCTGGTCTTCAATAAGTTGTCAATCTTAATTGTGCTATTCTTCTTAACTTATGTACATGATTTGACGTCCTAATGTGTGAATGATGCAATGAAATCAGCTTTGCACAATCTCTGTTTCTCATCGAAACTATCCTCTTAAAGGAAAACTCTCCTTTCATAAATTAATTCCGGTGTAATCACATAGAGGTACTAGATTCTCTCTCTCTCTCTCTCTCTCTCTCTCTCTCTCTCTCACACGCACACACACACACACACAGAGGCTCCCTCAATGAATAAAAGTCGGCTTGTCCTTTAAGTTTAACTTAGGCTAGGTTCTGACGGAGTGCTGGAAACCCAACTCTCTCAAGGTCTTCCACCCACCTCTTTACATGAGACAACATCTTGAAAAAAAAGAAAATTTGTGCCATATCAACATCAAATTTACGGAGAGGTCCTTGTTACATGGAAGGCAAAAACATTTTCGTAAGAAGTGTTCTACTTTTCCGCCCATTGTTCGCATTGACAAAGATCACCCAAGATCATCTTCTTCTTTTTTTTGGGGGGGGGAGGGGTGTGTCAGTCAATCTCATGGCAGGTCTGGAGGGAGGTCATTTTTTTTAACCCAATGCAATCATTCCATGCAAGCAGAGAGCCTTAGTGTTGTCACTCTGTTTGAAACCAACCTTATAGAGAGCCACACACACACTGTCAGGACAAGGGCAAGGCCAGGGAGTGATCATGGATTGGGCCAAGGGCCGGACTAGGCAATGTGGAAAGGGAATCCAGCTAAGGCAAAGGGCTAGGAACATTGCCTATATAGTGGGAGGTTGGGAGGTGGATTCCAGGCTCTAGTCACCCCTAGGCTTTACATTGGTATCAAGAGACAAGTTGCTTTTTTGGGAAAAGAGGATGTGGTGATTCTAAGCCAAAAAAATCTTTTGCATGTTGCATGCCGTGGAGAGTCTCTCTTGCTAAGGGAGGAAGGTGGAGTGGACGAGCGTGTGCAAGGGGGATTGGGAAGGAGAAGCCGCCGGGTGAAGGTGCAGCAAATCGGTCGCAGAAGGGCTCAACAGGAAGGAGCGCACCACCCTTGAAAACCAAAGAGGTTCACTTCAGACGTTGTTTCTTCCTTGAAAGTGGTTGGCAATGGGAAAGCTAGCTCTTGGACCAGAAAAGGAGATTAGAAGTGAGGTGGGGTAAGTGCAAAGGTATCATTAAGCAAATTCAACACATGCGATGAGGTTTTCTATCCTAAAAGCAAGCATATAGATATAGTCTCAAGCGGGGCAGCAGTTCATTGAAAGAGTGCCGTTGGAAGGAGTGGTCCTTGGAGAGTAGGGCTAGTTTAGAGGGGAGTTAAAGAAAAGGACATACCGCAAGTACCTGGGCAGAAGGTGAAACAATTACAAGGCGTGGCGAGGAGGTGACATTGTGGCTCAATTGAACCCCCGCCCCTATAAAGAAGCTTTTCTTGGACAATCTCAAATAGGTCAAGTTGGATATCCCTAGATGGTTGCCTTGACTCTTGCTTTGCTGATCTTCAAGCGTTGATAAGCATACTCCCAATAACTTTATGGGATGGTCTCCTTGAGATGGCCTTTTAGCCTTCCAGTTCCCTTTGTTGGTAAAGGAAACCGGTGGCTATAGAGGTTAATGCTTGATTTGACTGGGCGATGAGACAAGGTTTGAGCAACTTCTTGTTGCTTGAGAGGTCCCAAGAAGTCAATAGTGCGAAGAGCTAATCCCTGCAGTAGTTACGAGGGAAAATGACAAGGTTGTGCCCATTTCGAGGCTCTTAACTAACACAATTAGATAGTTAGAGAGAGAAGAGCCAATGACTAGTGGCTGGGTAGTCGGCTGGACACTAAGGCCACGCGACTAGGTCCTTATTTTACATTTAGAGAGAGAGAGAGAGAGAGAGAGAGAGAGAGAGAGAGAGAGAGAGAGAGATAGATTGAATTATCGTCCACGGGGGTCATATATGACCTATGAGACTAGAAACAAAACAGTACAAAGGATTCCGTCTGATACATATCAGTTAAGGATTGAGGGTCCATTGAAGGGTGGAAAAAGATAAGGTGGGATGAACAAAACCTAAGATGAGGTAGGTGAGGAGGAGGGAGCCGATTTGGGAGTTTAGAGCTCCTGGATGATGGCTGTACCTCCTCGATAAACTGCCCATTTTCTTGTTGTGCGCGCTTCTCGCATCTTTTGGAGTTCGGCATTCTTCTGTTTGAGTTGGGTGGGTGTGAGATTTTTAGCAAACCAAATTTTTGTGTCCTTGATAAGCTTCGGTTGCTCAAGGATCTTGACTCGATCTGCTTTGATCTTGAAGGTAAGAATTGCATGGTTGGTGCGATGCTTGTGAGCAAGAGTGGTAATTGTTAATGGATCCCATTGTATCATGCGGGTTATTGTTCGGATGCGAGTGAACTTGTGGAACTTGGGGTCCTCATTTCCTTGCCAATCACTCGGGAGCCCCCAATGCGAACATTGAGAGCAATAGCATCTTGTCATTGTCATTCGCGTAGCGTAGACTCCACACGATCTTTAACTTTCAGGAAGATGGCATCTTGCACTTGAGTCTTGACCTTCTCTATGAGGGTGATTTCTACCTCTATATTGAGCTTGATTTCCTTCTGTTCCATCTCTCCCTTGTTGGAGTTCTCCACTGTGGTGATTCGAGACTCGATGGCTGCGAGCCTTTCCTTCAAAGCTTTGTTTTCCTTGCAAAGTCTTTGGACTTCATTTTGCAGTCGAACCATGCTGTCCACCTTTGGAAATGTTGAACTTTGCTCAAGATGATGCTATGAATTGTGCTCAAGGGTTTCATTTACTTACGAAAGGGAAAGCCTTCTGTTCTTTAATGAGAGAGTGCAGGTGATCACAAACAGTGTGGACAAACACTGTGAATGAAGGTGCTGAGACTGAGACATAGAGAGAGAAGAATACGACACCAAAATGTTGTCAGCCCCTCCTCCGAAGGCCCCATTCTCTATGGCGAGAGCAGTCTACTATCGATTGCACAAATCTCTACAATGCTTGGACTTGCCATGGACGATGTCAACGACGATGAGGACAACGACGAGAGGGCTAAAATCCGAAAATGCTAAGGGCTGAAATTTGCAAATCTTTATCTGCTGAATTCTAACTCTATGTTGGTTGCGATGTCGATGGTGAAGATGCAACGACGATGCGCTGAAAACGCAAATACTGGAATCTGCGTTTTTCGGACTGAATCTGCAAACTATGCTGGATCTAATCGTGCGGCAAGGAATCTGCTGGGATGATGAGATTTGCAAGGTTTGGGACTTCTACTGCGATGTCTGACTACTGAAAACGGAAAATGTTGGTGGTTACTAAGGTCTTGTCGCGATGGAGCTGCAAAATGCTGGCTGTTATGCTGCTCCAAAAACGCTAGGTTGAAAATGGTCCTGTTGTGGAGGTCTGCTAACGCTAGGGCTGATCTGCTGCTGCAAGCTACTAACACTAGGTTGATCTATCTTCTGTTGCTTCCGGGATGATCTTGTCCAAAAACGCTAGCTTTCCTGCTGTGGTGCAAAAACGCTAGAGCATATTGGGGGTCCTGTTGAGAAGTTGCATGTTGAGCAAGTGCTCCTGCTACCTCTTTTGCTCATAAAGGCTAGCGCTAGGTTTTCTTATATACATGATTAGTGAACTTGCCCTACCCAGTTTCCAACAAAAGTCACTTAAAAATAATAAGTGAAAAATGTCAAAAAATAGGGAAAATAGTTCTATGCATTGTAAAAATGCTCCTGATGGCTTCTGATGGAGATCTAATGGTCATGATGTGTGAAACCAGAGGATATGAATCTACTCTAAGTGTCTGGACATGCACGGTCTGTGAACATACTCACAAAAGTGCCAGAACACTTCCTAAGCTAGACTGAGAACTGAACTGAACCCTTATCTCATGAAGTAGCTTGTCCACGTACACATAGGATTAGAGAGAGAGAGAGAGAGAGAGAGAGAGAGAGAGAGAGAGAGAGAGAGAGAGAGAGAGATGGCATGTAGTCTCTAAAGTGCCCTAGAGAGAGAAAGATTAATAGACTAGAGAGAAAGATAGTGCCTTGCCTCTTTGGTGAGTCTTCAATCTTCACTTGCTTGAAGCTTCAATTTCCTCCATTTGGAAGCATATCTTTATTCAATACCCCTCTTTAGTTATGGGAGTGGTATATTGGATTTTTGGTCAAGCCAAGAAGGCTACGAGCACATCAATGTGCATTGTGAAAACCGGTGTGAATATGACTTTCCTCTCCATTATTAGTGGTCATGTGCTTGTCTTCGTAATGAATATCTTTTGGCTCCACCAACCAATCAAAAAATTGTGCATTTTTCAAGAAATAATCACCTCGTTTTCATTAGCAAATTTATAGGTATCCTGGGTTTTGGGGAGCAAGAAAACTCTGTATTCTGGCCAATGTCAAGCTTTCTAGACTAATTCTGAGACGAGAACGGGTGAAGGTTATGCTTATAACACTTCCAAGACTCTACTAATTTTAGAAGCCTTTCATACAAACCCAAAATGTGTTGAAGTGCTAATAGCTCCACATCCTTCCATGAGAGGTTAATGTCATCCCAAAGGTGTGAGTTTAGAAATCCCTTTGTTGCTTGCTAGCGACACAAATTCCCTACAAAAGGAGTTCAAGGAACCCCTTCCATGTTTAAGAGAGCCATGTGGACGAATGGAGAGAGGAGCCCTTGAAGTATCAGAACTTCTACCCCCATTCCAGGGTTGATGCCACTTTGTTGCACTTTCGTGCAAGTTTCCCTGTGTTGCCACCAAGCTTTAGGACTGGCCAATGAGGTGCCAAAGTCTTATTGCGCATTGTGGCCTCCTTCCACGTGCCCCCTTTAGAGGCAAACTTTGATTTGATTATCATATCCCAGGCCATGATAGGAAATTATTGCTTTTGCTCCGTCAGCCAGGTAACTAGTTTGGCACTCAATTTTGCATGCAGCATGGGGTCAATATTTCCAATGCCGCCTTTCTTCTTTGGTCTCGCTATCCATTCCCATTTCCCCCATTGGCAAGGGGCTATGGGTTTTGTGTTGCTCTTCCATAAGAATCATTTGATAGGCTTCAGAAATCATTTCCAGTTGTCTTTGCTTAGTTTTAACAACGAAGACACGAAAGAAATGTAGGGGATCATGAAAGCATTGATCACATCAACTCTGCAATAAAGGGGGGAGCACAAATCCCATCTTCTCATTATACTATTTATCTTGTTTAGGAACCACTTGAATATCTAGGGTGCTTGAACATAGTACCTTTGCCAGTAATTTCCCCTAACCAATTCGTTGGGTCAAATGAGTCGCTTTCAGAAAGAGAGACCAACTTGATGTTTCAATATTGCACATTGAGCCAGAAGTAGTGGCAAACAGATGGGAAATCTTGAGGGATTTTCTAAGCACTTCTCATGACTTGGCTTTAAGAAATAACAAAGAATTTCCTGCAAACAGCTTTGCAAGAAATTGTTTGCCACCAGGAAGTGTCAGACCTTGAATTGCCCCTTTTATTGCACTATCCTCAAGCGAGGTTACCATAGGGTGAGAGCTAATAGCAAAGAGAAACGGGGAAAGAGGCCAACCTTGCTTGATCAATTGCTTAACCTCAAACATTCCCACTATTTTATTGTTGAAGAGCAACTCAGAGTACCTTCCCTCCCCATGCGCGTTCACTATCCCACACATTCATGATCCAAAGCCCAAAGCCCAAAGCCTTCATGACCCCTGCAATGTAAGACCACAAGATTCTTTCATAAGCCTTATCCAGGTCAAGTTGAAGGAGGATACATTCTTGTTTGGTGAAAGCAGCATACTCAATGCCAGCCATGGATGCCAAAATGTTATCATAAATAGACCATCCTTTGATGAAACCATTTTGATGGGGGTTGATGGGTTTGTACAAGATCTGAGCCAATCTAAGTGAAATATCCTTTGCAATGACCTTGTATGCCACTGTCATCTTGGAGATAGGAAATCAATGTTTTAACAGAGAGTAACAAAGTAATTTGGGAATAGGTTTGATCAACCCTTTTTTGAGGCTGGCATATAACTACCCCTCCAAAAGATCCCTGTTCGTTGAGTGCACTAGCAGAAATTTACGATACTCTCAGATTATTTAAAAAATTGGATTGTAAGTCCATCCTACCGAAGGGAATTTTTCTTCCCCATAGCATGTAAGGCGGACCAACATTCATCAACTAAAATAGGCCTCTCCAATCCTTTTGCTTTCGCAGGTGCTACCTCACACTTAATAGTGCTAAGCAATTGTGCTTTGGCCTCCTCCACCCCTTGTGAGAGTTCTTTTGATTGACCAATAATTTGAACGAGATGGTCAAGCATAAGTTTGGCCACAACATTCTGGTCTCTCACCATCTTTCCAATCTCATCAATGATTGCCATGATAGCATCCCTTCTTCTTTTGACCTTGAGAGCTCAAAAGAAATGGGCCTAGTTGGTAGGGTCAGGTTTGAGGAGAATCTCTCGATCAGCAGCCATGTCTTTTTTATCTCCTCCACTTGCACCTCGGCCAATAGCGCTTTGATCTCAAGCCATCTCTTGTGTTCCCCCTCTAAAGCTCTTCCTTCTTGCTTTCTTTTGGAGAGCTCCTCTATTTCTTCAATTATATCCCTATTTCTAACATCTTGAACCTTTTTTACTCGAGGCATAGCTCATTTGATCGATGATTGGATGCTACATATCAGGGAGGACTAGGTGCGAGGGTCAGTTGCATCCACATCAAGCTTAAGTTTGCCGAGAGCCTTCTTAGCAAGGGACCTGAAGAGAGGGTCCTTAAAGAGGTGTTCCCCGAAGACTAGTTTCTTCGTTTTCCCCTCCGCAGAGTAAGCATCACTACTAGTCGTGGCTATGTGAAGCTTAAGGGGGAGGTGATCCGACATACTCTCGGAGGTATTGATATTTAACATAATAGAAGGGGGAAGCTAATTTTCTTAATGGGAGATGTAACACCTATCCAAGTGGGAATCTATGTTAGCATGGAGGTTAGCTACTCCACCGGCACAGAGAGCTACTCTTGTGTGCGTCCAACCAAGAGAGCTACTCCACCGGCACAGACCAACCCTCCACAAGTTGAGCAACGCCCATGTTTTTCAGAGTGCTTGCCATTTAGACTTTTCAGATCCTAACAGTATTCCAACCGAACCCGATTTGTCCTTCTGAATCTCCACCATATTTAAATCCCCCATGATGCACCAATCACCTTCCAGTGGTTGATCCCTCAAATTCACCCATAGTTTGGCTCTCCCCTTAGCATCACATGAAGCATAAATGTTAATAACGGTGATAAATGTTTGGCTCTCCCCAAGGACTCTCCCTCAGGCATGATTGAGCACAACTTGTGGTTCCAACTCCTTGTTAATAATGGAGAGCGCACTTACCCAAGAGTGCTATCACCGTAAAAGACCAACTTATTTTCTATTATTTGATTCCTCAAAAACTGGATGCATCAATATTGTGTTCTTGAATTAGCCAACAATCTGTAGCTGCTTTCTTGACCTCCTCCCAGAACTGTGCACTCTTTTTGACTGAGTTTATGCCCTTAACATTGCAACAATGAATATGTAGGGTGTCCATTATGGGGAGAGTGAGACAAACTCCTCCACGTATGGATAACCATCCATCATCGACTCTCTTTTGTTATCCTCCAGTCCAAAGCTGCCCACCTCTGCCACAGTTAGCCGGGGCTGAAGGCATCTTCGAGGCAAATAGGCCCCTTGGATTCTTGGCCTGAAGAATCTTGAAGAAGTTCCCCAGATTATGGAAGAATCTTGTCTATCTGGGGGGTTCTCCTTATTTTTTTACTTTCTTTCACTTGATCATAGTGACTTGTTTCCAGCCCTCGTCTACCATCTTCAGGTTTGGGGGCCACGGCAACTTTTTGGCGAGGCTTCATTGGTGTTTTGATCACTAGGAATGATGAGAATTGTAATCTTGACATGATTTGACTGTTGTTAACATTTGAGCTTGGCTCAGCAATAGGGTGGTCTTGAGGGGTATCCACATGAGTACCAATCTTGTCCACTTTGATCACTTTATTACCTGTTTTCCTCGCATGTTCACCCTGTTTAGTGACTTATGCAATGATGATTACGTCTTGAGGCTAAAAGTTAGTAAGAAGTTCAAGACTAAAAGTTAAAAAGAACTGAATGAAAATCTTTTTTATTCCCAAACTTGCAAAAGTGAATGTATATATATATATATATTACAAAGCCAAAAAAATTACGTAGGGAACCATGGTCGTTTTGAGACATGGCATCAGACAGCAGCCCCGCTACAACTAGCGAATACATTGACTGACAAAGGGAGCCACCCTAGAACCAACCGATACACAATTAATCTTACATAGGCTTGAGGTTTCCACCAAGTAGCTAGCCCTACCACATCACGTCCCTTGAGTTCCATGCTAGAGCCAAAGTGCCATAACCATTGACAAGATACATATCTTTACTTTTTCTTCTTCTTTCTTTCAACAAAGCTAATAGTGCTAGTTGTTGGACCCATAACACTTACCACGTGACCAATTAGGTCTAACTTTTGGGCATGAACTTCATCTGCTATAGTGTCAAGAACATTATATCTCCCTTGAAATCATAGTCATCCTCGACTATGGAAAATAAAGTCATAGCTAGTGTGCGCGTCTGTCGCATGTGTCAATGCAAGGCACTTGCCGATACACTGTGTGCAAGTCACAAATGGCTCCAAGCACATAACTAGACTAATCTAGCAAGCTCAAGAGAGCAAGGGTAGGTCACTCACCGCCCTACGCTCGCCTTCTTGGAGGATTCCACGCCGTGAAGAAGAAGGAGCCGCCGCTGCGCCATGCTCAACCGCTCCATCGCCTCCGTGCCATCATCACAATGCTCAATTACTCTCTCTCTCTCTCTCTCTCTCTCTCTCTCTCTCTCTCCCTCTCTCTCTCTCTCTCTCTCACGCTCTCTCTCTCACGCATACACACACACATGCAAGGACATGAAGAAGAAGATGGAGATGGAGCAAGAGCACTCTTCAATTGCACAAATGAAAGAATAAGAGATTTTTAGGTTTAGGTGACTTTTATATGAACTCGCCCCATTCACACTTGGATGCCCCTACTTAGCCAACTAACCCTTGAATGTTCCTGTTAGAGTGCACATCTCATCGGCGATCACTCTTACCCTTTTCCTATTGGACCGACAAGCCCGGTACCTGACTCTACCAAATAAATAATGCGGCGTCTATCGTAGGTGATAGGAATGTGCGTGAGGGTTAACATGCCCCCTTTTTTGATGTAGATTCCATCCTCGAAAGTTATTGAGTTGAAGCTCGTTCATCGAGGTGGAAGAGCCTTTGAGATGAGTGTCCTTAGCCTTCTTCAGTCACTGCAAAATCAAACAAAATTGGCACAGTAATTGCATTCTTATATACAATTAAAAAGCATATGCAATTGTAGACAAACAAGTTGATGGTAACAGAATTTTAAACCATTTGTCAGCAATAAACATTGAATTGCAATATAATAAAACGCATAAATAGTTGTAAAGATAAAAAATTAAACAAGTCTAGGGTCGCTAATTTAATGATCGAAAGGCACTAAAGATCGACTATTATTACCATGGGCAAGCTTCTCAATTTTCTCTGGTCAATTAAGTTGTTTAATCGCGAGAGCCAAGTATTTCATGTCTGAGGGATGACTAGAGGCTATACCTAGAAGACCTTGTAGTTAAGCTAGGATAATAAAAGGAATTGCTCATGAAATCATCACCTGGCTTATTTCCTTTACTTTGACTCCCCAAAGTATTTTCACAGTGATTCAATTTTGATGTGTGTGCTTATTTTGTATGCCTTGGGTTCTTGCTTTTCAAGGAAAAGCGCCCACACTGGGAACCTCTAGGGCTCTAGTACCATAGGCGATACATGTGAGTAAAGTACCAAATCAAGCTGAGATTTCGCTTCCAGCTTAAGATTTTACATTGTGGCACTTTGATTTTTTTGTTTGTTCATTTTTAGTATTTTAATTTTGAACTTTGGGGAGTCATATAACATTGTTACACTCCCCAGGCTCATCACATTAGTAAACTCCCTTTATAATACTTAAGCTAAAGGTCAATAGGGACTAAGCCCACTAGAAATCCCTAGTACATTGCACACAATGCTGCCTAAATCGGATTAAGAACCTAAGTAACCATTGATTATTAGGAAGGCATTCCCCATGGTATTAAGAGAAGCTCTCTAACGCCTAGTGTTAGCGGTTGGACACACTCAATGGAGGATGATTGCTCGGCGGGATACTAATTTCCTTTGTAATCATTCCTTAATTGAGAAAAAAACCGTCATTTCATATTTGTAAATAGTGGGGCTTGCATAAGATTCCAAATTGTATTCCATTTTTGACATTTAAACTTACTAAATGGTTAAATTGGAACATTAGGGTTTGAGATTGTAAGGTATTTATACCACTTTTGACCTTAATGCAAAAAACCTTTTGTCATTTTTCATAAGTTTTCATGTGTGAGTTGAGTGTACTCTGTGTACGAGAGAGAGAGAGAGAGAGAGTGAGATTTTATCTTGACGCTACGTGCACACTAGTGGTTGGAATCGAGTGCAAAGAAGTGCAGTGTGTTGTCCCCGGAGAGAGCTATGCGTCAACACCTACATTGCACGTGTACGGCCCGGCCTCGAAAGATTGAACCACAAGCTATTTCTGGTGATTCGGTGAGCATATGATGTTTGTTTTTGCATTTCAGCATATCCATGCGTTTGCAATGAGTAGAGCTACGCATTAGGCATATTAGTGAAGGGGATCGGGGAGCACCACCGACGGAGAGGGAGAGAGAGAAGGAGACACACGACACACAGATATGGGTGGGGAGACTCAAAGAGTGAGCAGCCCCCTATACACTTATGCTATGTATAAGGTATACAAGTCAGTGGGCGCCCAGACTCTGGGCGGTCGGGCAAGGCACAGACGCCTATACCCCAACAACCTCCCACTTAAAGGCGATTGTGCCTTTAAGCAAGAGAACCTAGTCTAAAGACTACAAAAGGCGAGAGAAAACCGCTCTCAACCGATGCCCACTGGCTGGCTGTGATCGTGTGCATCCGGATGTCCTGCTCTCGTGTAAGTCCATACACCACCAGACGTACCGCACACGTACTGCAAGTATGTACGCAATACCGCATATCTCCCTCGTGCACTATGCCATCATCAGTCAACAAACGACTGACAATCCCAACTGCAAATGCTCTCACTGCAGCTGCGATATCCGGTCTCAAGATCAGCATCTCATACATGAGACCACCGAATGCTGATGCAATGCTAGCGGACCTTGCTAGCTCTACGGAGCATGCATCACCATATATATCCCTGGCAATAGGAATCTCTGACTGACAAGGCGTGTCAGCCACATGCATCTCCTAACTGTCCGCAAAAGACGCATCAACCTGTCGTGAAACCTCAGAGCAAACCAGCTGCTCTAGGTGTCTGCTGGAAGACATATCCTACACAACTATATCCCCATGCTCACTGTCGAGCATAGAAACGAATGACTGCATAATCGCTGACATCTCAGCCTCCTTTGCAATCATCCACTGCAAACATGAACACTCAATCTGTTGTGACTCACTAGAGCTCTCATGCTCTAACTCCGTATGCATAGACTCTTGCACAACGTCCTCCTGTCGTGACTCACTAGAGCAAGACCGCTCTACCTGTCTCTCTTGCATAAAAGTATCTCGCACAACTGACTCTCTGCTTTGCTCAGTCACTAGCAAAGCATGCATGTCTGACTCTGTCACCTCTCTGTGTGACTGCTCAAGTCGTGCCCCAACTGTGTGCACAACGAGCTCACTACCCTGCAACCCATGAGCAAAAGAGACTGTCCGGGTCTCTCGCTCTCTGTATGGTTGTAACAAGATTGAGACTCGACCATCTCGCACCAGTACTACATGCAATGGGTACCATGTGCCAACTCTAGCACCTCTCGCAATCACAAGTGAACCCAAATGCAACGCAAAAGATCGCTCAAGCAGCGATACCCGACATCCACTATCCCGTAACTGTCTGACTGAGATCAAATCTCGTCTTAGATCTGGCACATAACGCACATGACGCAAGGTAAATCTCATACCATTGGGCAAGGACAAACATACGTCTCCTGCACCCTCAATGTCATACACAACACCATCAGCCATGTGCACACAACCAAGTCTCCCACTAGAAAACGTGCTAAACCACTCACGATGCGACGTGACATGGAAAGTAGCATCTGAATCTAGTAACCAATGTGAAGACAATGTGCAATCTGATATGCAATCCGTAGACATAAGATCGTCTGAAGACAAGCTAGATGTAAATGTGACATCGCCATCACAAGCATACTCAGTAACCACGTTACTGATCTCACTAGCATCTGTCATGCCCAAATATGCATCACGCATATGTCGCCTCCGTTGTCTCAAACGCCTGAAACATCGACGCCTAATGTGACCTCTATGTCCACAATGCCAACATGTCAAGTCTCTATGCCGTCGAGACTTGCGTGTGGGACCAATCTCTCCCATGGACATAGAAGTGGGACTATACTCCCTTGTAGACATGGATGTCGCATACATAGCATGTAAACTCTGCCATAAAGCATGAGTTGTAGTCTCCCTCGAGACCTGCCAGTAAACAGACTCAACCAGATACAAACAAATCGTAGACATGGCTAACTCATCAAGATCCTGCCAATCATCATCACGCATAGAATTGGGCTTCGCCGATAAACCATGCAAGGGTTTATCCTGCCCCAAATCCGCCAATGCAACAAGCATATGTTCCTTCCAAGCAACAAAATCTACACCATCAAACTGTGTCAGACCATAACGCTGGAAGTCAAATGAAAAATCAGCCATAAAGCTCACAAAAGAGCAACCAACAATGAGTAGCAAATGTCAACCAAATCAGCCCTAAACTGGCTCGAATCGCATCAACAAAAGTCTGCAAATATGGCTGCAAATCAGCCCCAAAACAGCCCCAAAATTCAGCTCTTAAACAACTGCATAAACAAGTCACAAACCTGTCCCAGATCAGCCTACAACTGAGCCATACATGGACACCTGCAAAGAGGAAACAATGGCTGAAAATTCAGCACCCAAATAAGTCCTCAAACCTGCCTGTAATTTGTAAACCTGTAGCTGAAACCTGCTAAAAAACCTCAAGCCATTAGTCCTCGAATCCGGCTACCTAGCTTGTAGCCACACAAGCATAAATCACAATACTCACTCCTGTGAGTGTGCCAAGATAATTGTACGTCTGTCAAACCCGTGAGCTAATCACCAAGCCCACAATGTGCGGTATCGATGCATACACACGCACAAATCTCCCACCTGCAGAGAACACCGCACGCAAATGCTGAGTGCAACCCGCAATCTCTATCTAGATCGCATAAATGATACTCCTGGGAAAATTTCGCCAGAGTTTCGTCAGTAAAACGGCCACAAAACCACTAACCAAACTGACTGCACGCTCAAAACCATGAGCAACCAAAGCGCATCAAACCACACTCCAAATGCATGTACCAATCTCCACACTTTGCATACATCATTGCAAACACCTGCAAATCTAGTACACAAATATCTGCTTTACCTGTGACTGCTAAAAAACACGCTCGAGACATACATTGCCGAGCTCAAAATGCAATCACATTAGTCTCTCTAAGCATCAAACCACATAAGGCATACATCGTATCCTCCCACCTATGAGGAAACTTGCAGAAAATATCACTCTCACATCTGAGAGCAAACCATGTGTGGAATCCTCGACACACAATAAACAACTGCTGCTGTAGAAAATTCAGCGTTCAGAATTTTAAAATTCTGATATGACGAGCGCGTCCGGAGCGTGCCAAAACCCCAAGGTAGACTCCTGGATCACATGTATCCGAGTCCAAGTGTGAAAGCTATGCCCAAAAACCTCCGTTTCGGCCCAAAAACGCACCATAAACTGCCAAAAGAGGGCTGAAAAATGCAGCTCCTCAACCGTAGCTCGAATGAGGTTTCTGATGGCTCGAATGGCTTTGAAAGGGGGGTAAAACGGCACATCACCTGTTGGAAACGCTCTCAAAAAGCTGAATTTGCCGATGCCGAAGTCGAAACCCTGTTTGCACTCTTGAAAGTGCGTGCGCACGCGAACGCGATTTTGGGAATGAAACTGGCTCTCCGCTGTCGTCATGACTGTGCACACACGTGCTCCCTCCGCACCTACGCTCTGATACCAATTGAAGGGGATCGGGGAGCACCACCGACGGAGAGGGAGAGAGAGAAGGAGACACACGACACACAGATATGGGTGGGGAGACTCAGAGAGTGAGCAGCCCCCTATACACTTATGCTATGTATAAGGTTTACAAGTCAATGGGCGCCCAAACTCTGGGCAGCCGGACAATGCACAAACGCCTATACCCCAACAATTAGTTTCAAAAAAATGTCGACATGTAAATTTTGACTAGACATCCTACGCAATTCTACACCGAGTGTTTAGGGTTGGGGTTTTGGGTTAAGGACCTTAGGGAGAGTGACCTATTGGTGTTAATAGGATTTCCCTCAAGTTTTGTAGCATTTTGAGAACGTTTGATGGGTATTTGGCTCTTGAAAGCATTGTAGGAAATCTCCTCTTGTGTACTCTTGAAGGCTGTAACTTAGACATTGAGTAGAGACCTCTATAGGAAGTAATCAATAGTCGGTCGAGTGTAGGTTGACACCCTATGCTTGCTTCCACGTGCCTGCAGGTCGAGCTTTGTCCTTAGATGAAAAATATTTTTAGGTGAGTTCTCGTTGTGCTGACGTCCGTCGCGGCGTATCCGCCAACATTGGCGCTACTGCCGGGGACGAAAACCCTAGGTAGGTGACCGAGACTAGTCCTTGAGGATAGGGATTCTCTGGCTTGCCAGAGTCTTATCTTATATTTAGATAGGATTAGAGGGTGGGGAACTCTCTAGGTCTTAGGAGGAGTCTAGGGAGCGACTGTCTGGCCTAGATCCTTCGCCTTAGGTAGTATTAGGTAGGAGAGTAGGAGTTGGAGTGGTAGAGGCGGTGAAAGGATAGCTTGAGAGTTCGGGGAGGCCAGGAAGCAACCGAAACACCAAAATCACCATCTCACATGATGAGTAGGAGGAGGGTAAGTAGGACATCATGATTTATGACCTGGAGCACTTCATGCATGTTATATTTGTTGCTAGGCTCATCAAAGAGCTGTAAAAGACGGAAAAGAGTGTTTAGAAGATGAATTGAAGTTCAAAAGTTTATGTGAGTATTTCTGAGAGAGCTGTAGAGCATAGGGAGTACTTTTGTCAAAAAATAAATAAATTCTAAGACAGTAGACATCCTACACGTAGCATGTCTCTAGGGAGTTTTTGCCATGGAATTTGGAAAAACTGAGGTCACCTATGTGTTCAGAGGGTAGGTTTCACCCTAGTAACATATAGACTCGAGTGTTTTTCCCTTATTGGATTTCCCAAAAGCTAAAAGGCGGACTCAGAAAACGTAAAAGTTCAAAAAACGTTTAAATTGAGAGAAATTTGCATATTTTTGCACTTGTAAGGCATATTGGCACTTGCTGAGAGCATAGAGAAGGCAAAGTAGCACTTTAGTCTGAGAAAAGGAGCAGTAGACATCCTACACGTAGGATGTCTACAGGGTGTTCTGGTGAGAATTTTGAAAATCTAAGTTGACCATAGTGTTTAGAAGGTAGGTTTTACCCTATTTTCACCTGGAAAGTGGAAGATTGACCATATCTTGACAGGATAAGACCAAAAGACAGAAATTGCCAGACATCTTATCCAAATTGGGCCCAAGGAATAATTTCTTAGACCAAACCATAGGATGTCTTTATGAGCATAATTTACATGATTTATTGAGTGCATGAGAAAGGTTTCATCTCAATTGGGTGAGAAAATTGGATTTTAAGCAGACTTTAGCATTTTTGACTGAAAAGGGCTAGAATTGGGGTCTTTTAAAATCCAAACTAAAATCTAAGCATAGCATTGGGTTGCTGACATCAAGGGGAAGCTGTGGCTCAAGTTTGGAGTCAAACAGAGCACTTAGACATCCTACGCGTAGGATGTGTTCACAATGATTTAGCACTCCAAATCCAACTGTGAGCATACCAGAGTGATCAGCACCTTAAGAGGAGTCCGTGGTTTGCATTTGGACCAATTTTGAGCAATTAGATATGCTACGCGTAGGATGTCTACAGGGTCTTATTGAAGTCAAAATCTGACTGTGGACATAGATTGATGTTCCAATTGACTTAAGAGTTCCAAAAATTCTTTCAGAAGTGAAATTGGACCTTGTTTGACCTTTTGACAGAGCAAAGATGGAATTAAGACTTTACCTCTAGACTGACAAACACTCGGGTAAAGTACAGTTCCATATTAGTGTACAGTAGTGGTTGAGGTTAACCCTCCGGTTATACCAATCATTACTAAGACCACCTCTAGTGGTTAAATTCTTTGATTCGATTGCCAAAATTAAACGCTTGTGTATAGATATATTCAGCGGCAAGGCAAGAAGTTGTGCGGAAACTAATCCCTTGCCAGGTGAGTGGTTGGATTTGTGATAAATTGCATTGATAAGTTTGAATTTAAGATCAGGAAGACACATTCCTAGAGACCAAAAAGTGATAGGTGATCATGGTAGCTTAGTGTCCACTGAGGAGAGTGTAACTCAGGCAAGGCTAGATCCATTAGCACCAATCATTGAGGAGGGTAGTGATACTGACACTTCAACAGATAAGTCCTTCTTCATGATGGGTAGTCAACAGCCAGGAGATTTCTCTGGTGAAGGACCAATGCTAGGAGGAAGTACCTCCCAAAACCCTTTGAACGATGCCAAGTTCACTATAATCTTCTTAGAAGGAACAAACTCTAGGGGAGCCCTAGTTTATTCTGACTATCGGGGACGCAAGTGTATTTGTATAGAGGAAAGACCTTCTCCGAGAGAATGGAGATAATTCGAGTCTATGATGATGAAGATAGATTCCGAGACGAAAAGGGCCGGGAACCACTATCTGATAGTTAGTAACCCTGAGGATTACAACAGATATGGAGATAATGTGGCAAAAGGAAAAATGGTCTCAGAGGCTCAAGAGCCGCCTCCAAAAATTGATCGACCTGGAGCTCTTTTTATGTATGATAAAAAAACAACCAGGTTCTCTGCCTATAATGAGAATGTGGGAATTTACAAGCATGAGAGCGAGGGAGTAGTCTCTTATTTTTTATGCAAAGAACCCTACCCAAATGAATTAATAAAAGACAAGGTTCTTTACTTGTTCTCTTATGAAATTGCTATGGGCAAGGATATCATTTTTGTTGACAGGTACGGGCGAGAATACAAACGAATTCTCCCAGAGGAGGTAGAAAAGGAAACATTCCATAAACATCAACATATGCCCCCGAAGAAGTACCAAGGTCCACCCATACCCCTAGCAAGTCAACAAATCCATTTTCAGAAGAGTACGATGCAACATCACATTCTAACCGACAACAGACGTTCAACTACCATAACCAACAAGCAACCCAACCATCATTGTAGGCATGGCTTCAGCAAAGTGCGACATTAGAACAAGACCGAAATAGGGATTGTTATCCAGTCTCATGAGGGCTAAGAGATTTACAAGAACCACCACTCTATTCACAGTATCAAGGCGAGAGTAAGCCAAAACATCAAGAGTCGACAGAGCCCAGAAGACAACCCATAGAACGAGTTAGAAGAGATGAACCACCTCTTGCAAGAACCATCAGAAATTATGGCTTAGGGGCACCTCTGGGAGAGAAACCCTCCCACTATTGAAGGTCAAAGGAGGTATATCGAGTAGGACAAGGAGAACCAATGATGAGATTTGTAGACCATCATAGAATTAGACCTTCTCAGGTGCAAAAATGGGTAAACAAGAAATACATGGGAAACAGAGATCCTAGGGATCATGTAGGAGCCTTTGTGCGTGTGATTAGAGTTGAAGAAGTTCTGGACTTCCCTACTCAATTTGCAGGGTTTGGACTTACCCTAGAAGAGGATGCCGCTACTTGGTTTGACTCTGTGGAGCATAGAGATTTTTGACTCTATGGAGGAGGTTTTTGACGAGTTTATTGAGGAATTCTCACAAAGGGGGATAGCTCATAATACAATCTCACAAATCCATAAATTCAAACAGAAAGAAGGGGAATCTGTGCAAAAGGTAGCCCTACGACTAAAAACATATGTAAAGTTCTACCCTGTGGAAGAACTACCTACCCAGTCCAGACTTATGCTTATATTTATTCAAGGATTGAGGAACACAAATCTCCAGAAGGACTTACATATGAAGAGGAGCACGACGTTAAATGAATTAACTAAGGAGGCTCTTTACCTTGTAGACAACAGTGCGGTCTACAAGGAGGGTGAATTCAAGGATCTTGATGACGATTCATCCTCACAACAAAGTGGAAGCAATTCCGCTAAGACAGCACCAAAAGGAGAAGAAGCTGTAAGCCACGAGCAGCTTGTGGAGGAAGTGCTAAAAAAAATTAATATGTATGTCAAACCTCAGGCTAAGTAGCCAAAGTGGTGTGCTATTGAACAAAATTGGACAAACCATGTGACGGAGGAATGTTATTATAACAAGGGATATGTGAGAGAGCGACCATATGCTCCCCAAGCTCAGGTAGCATCTCCTCAACTTACACAAATGCCTAGGTATCAAGCAGGCAACCTACCAAGACTTGTAGGTGTTGAAAGACCACAACCAATATTGGGACAACAACCATCCCTACCAGGATTACGACAAGTCGGCATAAGATACACGCCAATGATAAACGAACCAGAAGAGAAGGCTTTGGTACCTATGCATGCATATTACGAAGATTCCAATGGATATGCAACAAATCCTGTCTATTATCCACCGGAAGAACCCCCAACGCCAGAACCTTGGAGCATGATTGGAAGTACAGGACAACCAACAACTGCACAGGCAGCAGGCGAAGGAAGATACATCTTGGATGAACAACATTGTTGTTCATAGCCAACGGAGGCATGGGCGGGGAGAGGCATGCGTACCAACAGAGAGGAGCTCAAGGAGCACCTCAACAGCCTAAGGGACCCTACTACAATTGTGGCGGAGATCATTGGCTAAGGGATTGTCCTCACGATGAAATCATTCGAGTCAACGCATATTGCACCGAGTGTGGAATTACTCATTTGATTCCTGATTGCCCTAAAAACCCGAGCAAAGGAGAAAAAACTACTTTGAACATGCTGGAAGCAGTGCCTTCCAGTGGAGGGTCAGAAAAAGAGACAGTAATACCTATTCAAGCAGTGACACGATCACAAGCTCAACGAATGACAAACGAACCCATAATTGAAGAGCCAAAGACAGATGCCTCAAGTGCAGAAATGAAAAATCAGAGAAGCACTTGGAAAGCTAGAAAGGCACGTATGAAAGCCAAGAGAGAATGACAGCAAACGGCTCTATCCGAGGAGTTAAAACACACAAAGGATAGATTGGAGCGGTTAGAGGATCTAACTAGTCTAATTTCATGCGCTGCTACAACCAAAGGAGCCAAGGAAATACTAGAACCCAAAAGTGCAGGATCGGGAGGATCAGTGCTGGTAGAAAAAGTAAATGAGCAGCTCGACGCACTCTTGAAAGTATACGAAGCCAGGCTCAAAAACAACCAAACCCAAGAGCAAAGATGGATGACTTATCCATATGCAAAAATAGAAAAAAAGAGGTTGGAAATGTGTCGAAAGATGATTGAAACAGCCCAATCCTTGATAGAAAATCCACTTGGTAAACCTGCAAGTTGACACGAGGTACCAGCTCCAACCCCTATCAAACCAACTCTAGAGAAACAAGTAGACATGAAGGAGAGACTCACGACTGTCTCTGAGTCTAGGAGAGAACCTATCATAGTGCCAAATACAATAGATAAGACAATTGATGGTTTCTAGCCTAAAACATTGGTAGAAATGGGGTAAGGATTGTAACAGTCTAGATTACCTATGGAAGCAATTCCGGGAAGCAAATGAAGCTAACAGGGTGAACCACCAAATAAATAGCACTAGAAAGGAGAAAAATGAGATCTTACCTCCCATTGATGAGTTTGAGGCAAGATCACAAATGAACTTTGATATGCATTCACAAGGGGGGGACCACGGTTCAATTAGTTCGGGGCACAGCCAACCAGACTCGCTAAAAACTCTACCCTGCTACCTAGGGGAGTATGAAGCTAAGTCTGAGGTGAGATCAATCCCATCTCAAAGACTTTCTTCCAACAAAGGATGGATTCACAAGGGTTGATTGAGTTATTGTCCACCCCTGTGGCATGCACAATCACGTTAGCCGAACTCCTTAGGTTACGACCAAACATGTGGACCACCGTAGGCAAATGCGTAGAAAAATTTGGAGTAAAAGACCCTACCTCTAAGCTTCAAGAAGGGATCAGAGAATTGGACAAGCCTCAACTAAACACTAGGCCAGTACCTTTCAAACAAAGTTGGAGAATATTGCGAGGGAGAAGATGGAAATACCACACTACCGGTAGAATTCCAAGGAGTAGTATCCAAAGCTATTCTTGACAGTGGAGCGGGAGTCGCTATCGCCACCAAAGAAATCTGGAAAAAATGGGGAAAATCGGCTTTGAGAGCTACCAGAATGAAATTGCAACTGGCAAATGGGTTATGGAAAAGCCTATAGGACTTTTAGAAAAACTAATTGTCACCTCTTGCGGAATCGAGTATGAGCATACATTTGCAATAGTTGATTTTGACAAAAAGAACAATTATGAGATCATCTTGGGAAGACCATTCATGAGACAATTAAAGATGGTCCAGGATTGGGGTTACGACCACATATACCTCAGATGGGGGAGACTACAACCAAAATATACATAAAAGACCATAGTTACAAGGATGTGAACCAAACACCAGTGAAAGAGTTTGATTTAGCTACATTGGCAGGCTCCGAACTCCCAGCATGGTTAGGGCAGAAAAAAGAGCTATGGATGTGCAGAGCTTCACATTGTGGGAGCTTAAATAGAGATGAATGCATCTTAGAAAGAGCTATTGAGAACAAGGATTACATTTCGGAACCTTTTCTCGAAGATGTCTTAGAACCTCTAGAATGGGAACACATACTAGCAACATTGGATGTCTGTACCATTACAGATAGCCCAACGACAAAATTTTGCGATAAGGATGGCTATGATGTGCTACCCTATTACATGGTAAACCTTATACCAGTAGGAGATGAGTATGTATACTCACCAGAACAAAGAGAGTTTTATGACTCCTCTGAGCATCTGGAACTAGGTCATGATGCAGATAACGAGTGTTCAGACTGCTCAAGCGAGCGTGGGGAGACAACCGTGAATATCAAGTCTTACGATTTTGCAAAACAACACCCTAGACGCCAGGAACGCTATAGAAAAAAAAGAACAGAAAACAAAATTAGAGAGAACCTAATGCCCAGGATAAAAGATAAAACTCACTATCTAATGCTTGTCAAGGCAGAGGATTGCGTAAAAGACCAATTCTCAAGAGTTCAAAGGGAAAGGACACATGAGGAAATAAAACAAGCACGGAAGACTAAAACAAAAACAAAATCAAGAAAATCTCAACAATCGAAACAAGAAAAGACAAAAGATCCAAGTGGACCAAAATGGAGCGTTAAAAGAAATTCCAAGATCTAAAACGGTCGTTACACCAGCTAAATAGTGCAGAAAATACCTACACCACCACTGAAAGAGGGGGATTAGGAATGATTTATGCTATAAAATTTTTTTGGCATTACTTTCTTGCAAACAAATTTTTGTTCTTCACAGATCATCAAGCTCTTTTGTATCTAGTAAATAAACCATGCAATACTGGGATAATTGTACAGTGGCTTATTATATTGCTAGTGTTTGACTTCACAGTGGTAGTAAAAAAGGATAAAACTCATCTACGGGCGGATCATCTTTCAAGGCTACAAAACGGGGAAGCTCCTGAAGGAGTAGATGATGACATACCTGATACTTATCTTTTCAATATTGAAATGATACCCAAATGGTCTCAGGAAATCGTTAGCATTCTTTCCTTTGGAGGTAGATTTGATAACAAGGAAGACAGATCCAAACAACAAACATTTCGACAAACAAAAAAAATTTAGTTGATTGCAGGACGACTGTACCATCTAGGCTCGGACCAAATTCTAGGATTATGTATAAGTCAAGAGGAATCCGAGTGTTATCTTGAAGAAGCACACATCCAAGATTGTGCATTTCATTGTTCAACAATGAAAACACACCAAAGATTGAAACACTTAGGAGTTTATTGGCCAACTATGTATGCTGACACACATGCTTATGTTAACAATTGTACTATATGTAGTGCCAAACGACCGGTGGATCGCGCGACATTGTTTCAGGTAACCATTGCACATACATGGAGTCAATATATCATTAATTTCTTAACAACAAGGACATTTCCTGAAAACATAACAAAAGCGCGAAAAAGGGCTATAGAGTTGGAGGCTCGAGACTTTAATTTAATTGGAAATCAACTCTACAAGAGAGGAAAGGACAATCAACTTAGAATCTGTGCAAGTGAAAGTGAATACCTGCTGATTCTAGAACACGCACACAGAGGAAACATGGAGGAATAAGTGGAGGCCATTTTTCAAGCGATAAGAAGGCAAAAATTTTGTTAACCGCGGGAATATGGTGGCCTACATTACACATGGATGCTGAGGAGTTTGTAAAGCGTTGTGACACATGTCACCGCACTAAGGTGCCAATAAAGAGAGATGAGATGCCACTACAGCCAATGATGGGAGCATGGGAATTTGCAAAGTGGGAAATTGATTTTGTGGGGCCTATTTCACCCCCTGCATATTGCACTCATACCCAATATATCATTGTGGCTACGGACTATCTCACAAAATGGGCTGAAGCCAAATCAACACAAAAAGCAGACGCAAGAACCACTACACAATTTTTGTATGAGAATGTCTTTGTACGATACGGATTACCAATAGAAATTGACACTGATCGAGGAACACATTTTCTTAATGAAGTCATTGAATACCTATTAGAGGAATTCATGGTCATACATAGAAAATCTGCTCCATATCATCCACAGGCAAATGGACAAGCTGAGGCCACAAATAAAACACTATGCACTGTTTTGACTAAAATTGTATCAGAATCAAGGACATACTGGGATCAACAATTACACTCAACACTATGGGCATACAAGGGAGCTTACAAAAGATCAATCGGAACCACACCATACAACATGGTATTTGGACTAAATGCTATATTACCCATAGAGTTTTAGTTCCAACTCTACGAGTAGCGAAACGCTTAGAATGGACAGGCCATGAGCTCTCTTCAAGAATAGATGATCTTGAAAAGCTAGAGGAACTTCAACTGAGACCTGTAGCTTCGACCTATGCTAAAAAAAGAAGACAAAAAGAGTTTTTTGACAAGCATGTGCGTACGAAAGAGTTCAAAACATGTTATTATGTACTTGTTTATACTTTGAAGCAACATGCCAAAAAACTTAAAAAGTGAGGGATAGGACCCTTTGTGATTAGTGACTTACCACAAAGTAGAGCTGTCAAACTTGCTACATTGACAGGAGAAGAAATGCCAAATTGGATTAGTGGGTGTCGGTTAAAAAAGTATCATTTACCACTAACACAGTATATGCTTCAACAAATCCATCCAGAAAAACAACGGATGAAGGAGAAACAGAGGGTACGAGAAGAAGCACAAGCAGAAGCAAAAGAATGCATTGCAAAAAAGAAGGCTTCTACGACAACAACAAAGTGGATCACCGTTGCGAATAAATGCTATTCGATTAACGAATTTTGGTGAAGACATAGTGGAACCAATAATTGCAGTCAAAGTGGGTAGCAATCAAGTTGAATCGACGACATTGCTTGATTCTGGAGCTCAAGCAAAACTAATCTCTTGCAAATTATAGAATCAGCTCCAGCTCGAAGATCAACTACATCCTACTCAACAAGTGCTAGAAAGCAGTACCTCAAATTCATTAAGCACATTAGGCTGAACGATATTGTATATCAAGTACATCAGAATGTTTATCCCCACAAGTTTTATGTGGTTGAGGATGCGAGCACACTACACCAAATGTTATTGGGACAAACTTGGCAGAAAGAGTATAATGTGTAGATAGATTGGAATTGGAATACAGTCAAAATTCAACAAGCACAAGAACACCAAGTGGTAGCCTTTGCTAGGACAACCCGAAAGAACCCAATAATGGTGCCACAATCAATCGATCAACAGAAAAATAGGTGGGTGCCACTTAACCAGCAAAAGATACCTACGAAGGATACACAAGAAACAGCCAACTGTCTTCAATCAAAAAATGAGATACCACAGGCGACAAAGAATAGATCAAAGTCGGCAATAAGCAAACAACAAGTATGGGTAAGGAAAAATCTACGTGAACCAGCCTACAAACCACAGTGCACTAGCAGATAGCCTTCGAAAACCAAGTTAATCAAACACCAAACAGAGTCATCAAATATATATGGATACCGAAGAACAAGCTCAATCGCCAACTACATGAGAAACATGTTTGGTTCCCCAAGGCGATGCTACAAGAACTCCCTTCAGTACAAGCAAAACCAGTAACCAGACAAACGACATCGGCAAATCAATCTGTGTGGATGCCGATCAACAAAAAAGCCACCAAGATCAAAAAAGAGACAATAAACCTACAAACGCATCCAAAACAAAGCCACAAATGGCAAGAAAAAGAGAAAAAGATTACGGCCACATCAGCCACGATAATTCTCTCCACGGAGACAACCACGACCATATCGACAGTAGCGGCAAACCAAGCAACTTTTGTAACGAAACGATCAAACAAAGAGCTGTAGAGTTACAACTTTTACTTGCAAAGAAAAACAACCAACCTAACCAAGAACAAATAGGAAACCTTGACGTCGAATGCTCATAAGAATCTTGATTATTCCCTCCTCTCGCACAGCATTAATTTTTCCATGCATTGACTGAGTATGCATCAAATAGGGCCACATTACAAGGCCGCGCATTAGCACAATTTTTAACCCATGCACCACACATACCCCAAGGTGATACCTTGTTGTCCAGGAGGACTCCAACTAGGAGGGGAGGAGGCATTCTCAATGCGGACCCAATGAAGGTGAAAAGAGCAAAAAAAGGGCATGTTTTTCGATTATTTTGAAGGGTTTTCTTTTGATTGAAAAATTTTCTAGACTAACCTAAATACATATGCCCTTAATCAGCATGAATCTACAAGTATGTGGGGCCAAACACTAAATTAGGCTTCTAGGTGTGTGTATATATGGAAAAATAACCATTTTTCATGCAAAATATTGGTAAAATGGAGAAATCCGACCATAAAAATTGCATGTGAGTGTACATAGTGTTTTGCGGTGATTTTTTTGCGTTATTGTGATTTTTGGGGATTTTCTGGGTTTATTTTTCTATTTTCTTTTTAATTTTACTAATTATCGGTAGAAAAACTTCAAAAATACAAAAAGCAGGTGAAATGGGTCGTAATGAAAAAAAAAATATGGGGATAATTAGTGACTATAGGACAACATATGGTACAAAGGGGGTGCAATTATGTGAATGTAGCGGGAGGCGTGTTTTGGCCAGATTTTGATCGAAACAATCTCGGAAACTGGGCAAGCGGAGTCCAAATCAGGAACTTTTTGAGCCTAAACCACTTCTCGCACGAAGTTAGGAGCACATGTCAAATTTCATAGAAAGTGGTCCGGGGACCCCTATTATAAGATTTTTTCACTTTACTTAGAGCTCATTTCTACTATTTCCTTCTTGAGAGAGAGCTCTAGCCACCTAGAATGAACCGGACTTCGAGCTGCTTCTACGATGCGCACGACCACCCGACAGGCTCCATATATGAGAGGTAGACTCAGCACCTTGAGCTTTTCGCGTATGTTTGATGTTTTATAGCGAAAACTAGTGTAGGGTTCACACAGGGAACGGGCAGTAGAGACCTACAGGTAGAGGTAGCCACCTAACGGCTAACCCAATAGCAATAAGGCTTCATAGGGGGTTTATCCTAGCATAGGAGACCACTCTTGAATGCATAAAGGCGGCAAAAAACCATTGGGAAAAACCCTGGCACCACAAGCCCTGCAAGAGGCCACCAAGTGGTAAATCGGTGGAAAGTCGCCCAAATGCTACCAAAACTCATGGGTAGGAGCATCTCAACATGCTCTACAAGGCTATATAGCCCACATGGCCATAAGGCGACCTGAAGCGAGACTAAAGCTTCAGAAATGGCATCCGACACACAAAGCATCAACTGGCTCTCGCGGCCAAAGCAGATGTCCGTTTGCCACCAAACTTCACAAGCGGCTTGTCTAGACCATCAACAACCAAGTCCTATGGTGGTAGACCACCACAAGTCATTGACGGCATGCAAACGCAACCACGGGCGCTTCCTGAGTGACAAATTTCCAAACGGAGCTCCGGTGAAGCCAAAGCCAACAAAAACCATATGGCAAGGTTCCCCAAGGAATCATGAAGCTATGGAGACTAACATCAAGAAATTTCATCGCCAAAAAGCACTCCAAGAGTCAAAAAACGACTCAGAGGCTCTGAAAGCCACACAAGGAGTTTAAAGGGGACTCAGGGGGGCTAAGGGTATATACTAGTAGCACTTCTCCAAAAGAATTCCTCAAAAGACATCCTACGTGTAGAATGTCTCAGGGCCTCTTTTGCAAGCCAAACGCAATATCTCACCTCATACACAGCTTCTACATAGCTTATACATGCTAGCCATCAAGTTTCATCACATTTGGACAAGAGTTTACCTCATATGCATCAAAAAAATGGAAAGTCAGAGCATAGAGGCAATAAAGGGTCATAGACCTACCAAAACTAGTCCAAATCACATGAAACTTGCACAATATACTCATTATCACATTGCCAAGCTAACTGTGGAGTCAGATATGAAAAATAGTGAAATAGACATCCTACGTGTAGGATGTCTAAATGCCCTATTTGACCTCCAGCTGATTTTTTTGTGTTCCACATATCTTTATAACATCTTCATAAGCTCATATATCAAATTTCAAGCCAGACCCATCACATTTGGCCCCCAAAACCTCAAAGATGCACTTTTCTGAGCCTAAAAACACTAAATATGCTCCTCACAACACCAATACTTATCCAAATCAAAATCTAAGAACAGGGTCATGTTCTACATGCTAAGGGCTACCCACAGAACCAAAATCAAGTCGTTCTGAGATAAGATACATCCTACACGTAGGATGTCTCCAAGGTCATATTGACCTTCTGTGCAATGGTTGACATCATGGGAGCCTTTTACATGGTATAAGAAGCCTATATATCAAATTTCATTCCAGTTGGATATCATTTGCCCATCCATATAGGACATCCTACCCATTTTGTGAGCCAAAAGCCTAAATATGCTCAAAATTGCACTTTTTGATGTCCAAACCACATTCCAAGTACATAGCCATGTTGCACAGGTCAAGGGCCACAAGCATGTCAAGTTTCATCAAAATCAGAGGAAGTAGATATACTACGCGTAGAATGTCTACATGCTTATTTTTTAGCGAAAAACCTACTGTGGGCACATGCATGGCTTCCCTAGTCCCTTTTGAGTTCTTATTTCAATTTTCAAGTCATTTGGGTAGTCAGAACTCAGTTTATCAGCAAATCTGTGAAAAAACGCTAACTTTGGACTAGTGAGTGCAACAGGATCCATGGCAGCCACAAAATCGCCTGCAAAGAAAAAGAGGATGGCTATCAAGGACTACTTAGAAGAAGTGGAGCCTTTTGTTATCCCAGAGGGAACCCTGAAGCCCACAAGCACTTGGATTCAAGATGACCTACTAGAAGCCAATGATCTGAGAATCTACCAAGGAGTGTTTAAAGATCCGGAGGGAAATGCAGTGAAGCTACCCATGATCCCTCAAGAGCTCAATGAATTTGTCAGGAGCAAGATGGGGGACTACTTGGAGAAACTAGATATCCACAATTACTTTGAAGCCTTGCCAACAAGGATTCATGTTAAAAGAGTGTGGGAATTTGTCACCACAATCAAAGAGGACGGCATAACCAGAGTTATAGATCTGCAAGGCAAGCCTAATAAGATGATTGTCATCATAGAGAAGGTGGTGGCAACAACACTTGACCTCTCTAACAAAGAAGACAGTGTGACTAAAAGGCAGGATGACATTAAGGTCTACTCAGAGAAGAAAAATAACTATACATTTGAAGATATTGCAAACCCGAAGGTGGACATCATGAGCCAATTATACAATCAGTACTTCCACATGTGTACCAAGCGGCCACAGAAATACAGGATGCCACCTGGAGCTATTGCCAGCACTTTCACTTGGGCGATGTAGAAGAGCCGCACGAGGGAGATAAACTATGCCGCTTACATTCACTACAACCTTGTTAGAATGGGGACCAAAAATCCCACTTATATTTTGCTTGGTGGGTTGATAACCAAAGTCATCTATGGAGCATTGGATGCCAAGGGAAATTTTCCTCTACCTCCCTCCCGAAATGATTGGCTCAAGCTGAAGGAAGACAAAGAAGAAGAGCCTCCTAAGGCTCCAAGGGTAGCCACAAGGTTAAAACATCGTTTAAAGACAATGCCAGAAGAGCCGCCACAACCCAAGAAGGGGAAGAAGGCAACTCTACAGGTGCCAGTAAAGGAAACAAAGTCACAGAAAGTAGCAAGGCTGGAAAGACTAATGCAGGGTTTCAGAGCTGAGAGGATGCTAAAAGGGGACCCGAGCAAATTATGGAAGCCCTCACTTGAGGCTATGTCTAGATCTTCTCGAAGTACTCAAAGGGATCGCTTTGAAGATTATATGAAGAATTTTGAGATCTTAGATGCTACTGCTGAGAATATCCCAAACATACCTTTTACCGACGAAGAGGTTGATGATGTGAGGCGGAAGCTGCTAGAAGAGCAGGAAGGGGAAGAAAGAGAGAGGAAAACAAAGGCTGGGCAGTATTTCAAAAAGAAACCATCCACCCCGCCATCAAGCTGAGAGTCAAGTCCTCCACCTTCACCACCTCCTCCTAGTCCTCCTCAACCCCGACAAACTGAGGAGTTGAACAAATCTGATGGGCAACAAGACTCCAAGGAAGAGGAGGACAAAGAGAAAGAGCAGAAGGAAGAAATTGAACCAAAAGATAAGAAGCCTGATCCAGAAGCAAAAAACTATAGAATATTCCTTGATCTACTAGCTGCTGGATACTCTCGAGAAGAGGCAGCTCGTGCAGCTTTTCAGTTGTCTAGCACTAGGCCCAAAGAATATATGTTGAGCCCTCGATTGGTGGAGTTGAAGGAAATGGCCACAGATACAATGTATTTACAGCCACAAGCCAATGATTGGGATGAGGTGATGCAAAGACTCACTAGGCTCAAAGCAAGGTCTATGGCCACTGAGATTGAGTGTGATAATCTCAAAGTAAATGAAGTTCAAATCAAAGCCAAGGTGGACTCGCTGCAAAAGCACAACCAAGAGAACACACAGAAGCAAGCCAAGCTGCAAGCTAATCTGGACGCATCACTAAAAAGATTCCAAGAGCTGCAAAGTCAGAGTCAGGTAGTAGACCAAAAGCTTCAAAGAGCAGATGAGGAGTATAAGAAAATCAGCAAATCACTGACGGATGTGAAGAAAGAAAGGGACAACTTGACACTCTAGCTTGCCGATGAGTCCAAAGAAGTGGAGACTTTGAGGAATGCTAAGGAAAAAGCTGAGCTAGAACATGAGGCCAGCCAGGACGAAGTTATAGAGCTAAAAGATCAAATAAAAGTGAAAGATCAGACAATCCAGAGGCTAAGGGCATCTTCGGGCAGAGTCAGAGCCACGGCCTCAACTAGCACTTCTTCAGAGAAGGATATGTATGAAGAACAGATGAAGGAACTCCAAAAGGAGTTGACACTAGAGAAGAGACAAAGATTGATGCTGGCCGAGGGCTCCCTAGTGATGCAAATCCGTTTGCAGGATGAGAACAAGGCCATGAAAGATGAGCTAGCAGCGTTGAAAAAGAAGATGGACGAGGATCTCAAGAAGATGCAATCTGAAAATGAAGACACCAAGAAGAAGCTAGAAGAGGCTGAGAAATCCAATGCTGAATTGAACGAACTTTTAGTGACCATGGGGGATCAAGCTGAACAGGAAAAGAAAGCATATCAAAAGCAGATTGATGAGCTAAAAGGCCAACAGCAAACTGAAGAGCCACACTTGAGCAGAAGTCCAGCAGTTATTGAAGGAATTGTTATAGACAATGTGTCAGATCCAGTGGACACAACAATGCAAGAGAACATCCTTGTGGGACCATCCCAAGAGCCCCGGGATCTGACACAAGAAGAAGAAGACAATCTACAGAAGGCAATAGAAGCGGCCATAAAACACACCGCCAAAGAAGCAATGCAGTGGGAGCAGAGGATATCGAAGTCTATGACCATTCAAAAATTAGATGCAAATGTCATTCGACATGAATGGCTACAACCTTGTCTCCCATATCCTCTTCTCAAGTATGAAGCTGCTGCAATAAACAAGAGGATTAAAGAGGATCCGATAGGGCCACTATACGAATAAGATATCACCAAACCAGAAGGTGTTAAGCTTATTGTGGACTCTCAGCCAAAATGGAGGAAGGCATGGCTAGCAAAATACCCACAGTATTTAGTACATTTGGTAGAGGCGCCTAAAATAATTAGAGACAACCTTAGCTTTTGCCCTCTACCAAGGATGCGGACCTGGAATGAACAAGAACTACTGAAGAAAAGCCACCCCACGTGGCTCAACTACCCAAAGCTTCCAGGCTTAAAGGCAGGTGAGAGAATGAGTGAGCAATACATGATGAAAACCCTAATGGGCGCCATTAAATTGTTCACTGGCTCGCCTGACCTCTCTTGCATTATGCTCAGGAAGATATGTAAAACCCTTCTGACAGTTTTTGAGATCTTTAAACCTAGACAGGTAACAGACAACATATTTTTCTTCCAAGATACATATAGACTCGGGGGGTTCACTATGTGTAAAACTACCATATCATGTGCGGTCAAGACATGTTTGTAAAACCCCTTATTTGTGAATTTTGTTAAGAATTTAATGTACCCTTTTCTTATAAAATCTGTAAGTTTTTTTCAAATTTGAAAAAATAACGCCCTTCTGTATATATATTTCTGTAAGTTTCAAGAACTTAAAATACTCTTCTGTTGAACTCACGTGATAGGTTACATTTTTATTAGGTGACCTCCCCGGGCATATAGATGTGCGTATGAACTGTCTGCTCAACCTTCCCATGAGGTGATACATGCCCTCTACCAGCAAATAATGTTTTTTCCCTCGTACCATCTCCAGGCCTTTGAAGAAGCCTTCTACACCGGTTTCTTCACCATCGATACAGATATATTCGGTCCTACATTACTGGCCCAGCATGCATGGTATGAGTCTGTTCTGAACGTGCACGAAAGCCTCCACTGAAGAAGCAGTTCTACTGTCATGTCGGGGACGACATGATCTAGGAGGGGGGGAGTGTTAGCGGCTGGACACACTGAAAGGAGGATGATTGCCCGGCGGGATACTAATTTCCTTTATAATCATTCCTTAATTGAGAAGAAACCATCATTTCACCTTTGTAAATAGTGGGGCTTGCAGAAGCTTCCAAATTGTATCCTAATTTTTGCATTTAGACTTAGTAAATGGTTAAATTGGAACATTAGGGTTTGAGATTGTAAGGTATTTATACCACTTTTGACCTTAATGCAAAAAACCTTTTGTCATTTTTCATAAGTTTGTCTGTGTGAGTTGAGTGTACTCTATGTACGGGAGAGAGTGAGAGTTTATCTTGACTCTACATGCACACTAGTGGTTGGAATCGAGTGCAAATAAGTGCAACGTGTTGTCCCCGGAGAGAGCTACGTGTCAACACCTACATTGCACGTGTACGGCCCGGCCTCGCGAGATTTAATCGCAAGCTATTTCTGGTGATTCGGTGAGCATATGATGTCTTTTTTCGCATTTCAGCATATCCATGCATTCACAATGAGTAGAGCTACACATTAGGCATGTTAGTTTTGTAAAACGTAGACCTATAAATTTGGACCAGACATCCTACACAATTCTGCACCGGGTGTTTAGGGTTGGGGTTTTGGGTCAAGGA
Source organism: Adiantum capillus-veneris (assembly GCF_014529385.1). Classification (NCBI taxonomy): domain Eukaryota; kingdom Viridiplantae; phylum Streptophyta; class Polypodiopsida; order Polypodiales; family Pteridaceae; genus Adiantum; species Adiantum capillus-veneris. Next base: position 146,333,385 of record NC_140944.1, read on the forward strand.
CCTTAGGGAGAGTGACCTATTGGTGTTAATAGCATTTTCCTCATGTTCTGTAGCATTTCGAGAATGTTGATGGGTATTTGGCTCTTGAAAGCGTTGTAGGAAATCTCCTCTTGTGTACTCTTGAAGATTGTAACTTAGACATTGGGTAGAGAGCTATGTAGAAAGTAGTCAATAGTCGGTTGAGTGTAGGTTGACACCCTATGCTTGCTTCCACACGCCTGCGGGTCGAGCTTCATCCTTAGCTGACAAATATTGTTAGATGAGTTCTCACTGTGCTGACGTCCGTAGTGGCGTATCCGCCAACACCTAGCTTGGTCAAACTAGCTTAGTCAGACTGCTTGATTTTTGAACCTAGACAAGTGATTATGACAAAAAATTACATTGAATTTAATGTTTGGTACTTAAACAAATGCGTTGAATATTATGCTACCAATCACAAGTAAAGCAGACAAACATGGATTCAAAAAAGATAAGGGACAATGCTAATGGATAAGAAACACATGTTTGTGTTGATGATCGCACTTGATGTCGTTACCTTTTGAAACCAATTATTCCAAGTTGTTATGGGTGAAGGCTTTAACCAATAGTTTTCAATTTCCCTATGTGTTTCATCTAGTTGCAAGGGTGGTAAGGTACTCTCCCATGATTTTATTTGCAACGTTGTTGTAGGTGGTGAACTTACAACGGGAGGTGCAAACTCTTCCTTGTTTGTATGGATATGTACAATGGTAGGTGGAGGTTGTGTCAAAGCTTCTATTTCCGTATAGGAACTACATGAAGAGCAAGAAGCTTCATTTGACTTCCCTGTTTCTGAGGTAGGTGGAACAAATCGTTCTTTCTTCGGTACCCAAACTAGCTCTGGAGCGAGTATGTAGCATTCCGTGATTTTTTCCTTTCCACAATCTTCAATTTGTTTTGGAGCCACAAGATTGGGCTCACATGGGCCATGTGACAAGTAAGAGCACAATTTATATTTTGGCACCCACATTTGATCATTTCCTTCATAGTAGCCTTGGGCTTACAATAGTTTTTTAGGAATCCAATGCAACGTTTCTTTACATTTCTTGGGGCGAGTGGGACGTCTCTTACAAGGCTTCTGTTTTTTAGCACTAGCTATGGTCGCTAAAGAAGATTTAGGGACCCACTTGTATGTTTTCTTCATTATATTAGGATGACTCTTGTCAAAAGCTATATGCATTGCTTGTAGCATATTTAAGGGTGCGAGTGATGGCATTTCATCCTCCTCAGGTGTTACCCAGGACGTCCACTATTTTTCCAAGTGTCTATGGTTGCTGCTAGTTGGACCCAATCCACCTTGTCCGACTCAGTCATCCCAACTAGTACATCAATATAAAAAGAATCTTCCCCGACATCAATGTCCGCTTTACACGTGTAACAATACTGCAATGGGGCCGTGTGAACTGTGATGTCAGATCTATGATCAATTATAAATTACTTGTTTCCTAGGGGATGTGCTCGGCTAGTTGGAAGATTCAGAACTACAGGTAGGCATGGTTTTTAGACCAGTCATGCACCATTTTTGCTTCCCTCATGAAAGGACGTCCTAAGATCATCTCCAATGCCATAGTGTGCTTAGAGAAATCCATAACAATGAAGGTAATTCTTATTTTATGTCCAAAGACCTTGATCTGTAGATCTTCTAGCATCCCAATAGGCTTAACAATAGACCCATTGGCCATCTTTAATACTATGGTTGTGGTTCCAAGGTGAGGTCAAGTTTCCATAGTTTCCCAGCAATTTTTAGTCACAATGCTAACCCCAGCACCACCATCAAGGATTCCCTTCACAGTTAATCCCTTAGTAGTGATTGGTATGGTCGCATTGTATTCATCACCCTCAAAGTATTGTCCCAACTTGTTGACATGTATTTCTATAACAAGGTTCTCATCTAGGTTGGGTTGTGGATCTAAGTTTTCCTCCTCTACTAGCATCTCCCCAGCTCCATCCATCTGTGCAAATTGTGGTAGCACAAACTTTAGTTCTCCATTGAGGAAGGCTTAAAGAGATGAGACTAGCTCAGGGTCTTTACATAGTTTGGACATGATGGTGGTTCTAAATTCTGAAGACATGAAATCCATCAATTTGGCAATGTTTAATGGCACCTTTTGAGCTTCAGTCCCTTGAGGTGGGGAAGATGGGATCTCCATTTCTTCGATAGGGTTATGTAGTCCCTTTGTAAACATTCTTTCCATCAAGAAGTGAGTACGCCCACTTTCCCATGAGTTTAAGTCACTTTCTTCTTGGATGACACTAGGTGTGTCTAAGGGTCTATGGACTTGGATGACACTAGGTGTGTCTAAGGGTCTATGCGTAGGGAACACTGTGTCTGTAATCTGGATCTGCCTAGGTGTTGGTTCTAGATCCCTTTGGGTATCTTCTACAAAACTCCTTAATTTCTTGACTCGCTCGATCTCCTCTATAGGGTTTGGATAAGTTCCTATCTTCTTCTTGGATCCTGGCCATTGTGGCTCATGAAGATCTTCCTTGTTGGTTTCTATCTTAGTGGTCGTTTTGATCTCCATGGTTTCACTTGAATCAGAATCCTCTTCAGCGTCATTCATATATACGGGGTCGTCACCAGTCCCTATGTTGGTCTTTGGACTGGGGTCTGACTTCGCTGCTTTTTGCGATCTCTTCCTTCGTGTTTTCTTCTTTTTTTGAGATTGGGCAATTGATGCCGTGTCTCTTTCCTCAAAAACATAATTTTGGTTTTTGGAGCATCGATCATGTGAATACGTTTACCGATACCATAGGTGTACTTTGTGATGGCTTCTCGGTAATCTCAATCAAGTTTAATGACATGATCTTTGGTGCATTTGGATTATTTGGACATTGGGCAATCAAATGATCTATGCCACATTGATTACACATGAGTATCGGCATTGTAGACATGCTCGCTTGATTGGTTTGCATTAGTGTGGCATTCTTTTCTAGCCTAATATGACACTCGGCCACACGATGTGGACCTCCACACTCATAGCAAGAGGTGGTCTCTTAGCACTGTAATTGATATTTTGGCCTCTTGCAGCAAGAGCAGCTACTTGATAGACAGGTTTGACTTGTCCCCAATAGTCCTCCATGTAGTATTGTGGACTTTCTTCAAGCGCATCCATCCCATAGGCAATATTAGGATCTATATCTTCCTCACAGCCTTCCAAACAAGCAATGGATGACTCACAACCCACTTGATCCACATAAGTGTTTTCGGATGTGGTGGTTGTGGTCCTAGCACTAGAGGTGATAAGGGTGTTGTTTGAACAACATTTTGGGCCCTAGGGACCATGTGTTGTGATGTTTGTTCAAGAGGAGGGGCTGGCATCAATGCAGGTACTCGAGGTGTGTCTATCCATGCTAATGTTGGTCTATTGGCCATCACACACTTAAATACTATGCAATCCTTAGCTTGATGACCATACCTCCCACAGGCATTGCAGTTCCCATTGAATTTTACTCTAAAAGTAGGGCATTCACTGGTACTATGTGGTCCATAGCATACTGAGCACCATTGTTGCTTCCTTCTTGCATACATAGGATTGTTTTGAGGAGCACGATTGTCTCTAAGACTCTCTTGAATGGCCTTGGTGATATTGCTAAAGTCATCTTAGATACCTTTGGCTCCATAGTAATAGGCTTTAGGGTCATTGGTTGATGCCCCGATGCTTGCGAGGTAATAGATTTAGGCTCAACAGACACTCTTTCTCCTTGAGTCATTAAATTATACTCCAATTGGATTGCATTGGTGGTGACTGCTTCCCAAGTGGTGATACCTCTAATGACTAGGCCATTGTAGATATCCCCATGTCATAATCCCCTAATGAATCTATCAAGCTATTGATTATTATTGAAGCGCTCATTTGGATTACAATGAGAATTCAAATGCTTCAAGCGACTAATAAACTCTCTCACCGACTCTCCTTCCTCTCGTTGGGCTTTCTGGAGCTGAGAGGCTACACCCCAAAGCACTCCCTCTCATATGTATTCTTTCAAGAACAGTCTCCTAAGAGTAGGGTAATTTGATTTTTTCTTCCACCTTTAGGATTCTATACCAATCCCCAGCCTTCCCACTTAAGGTTAGGCATAAAGCATTACTCTTATGCAGGTCATTGTGTTCTCCTAGAGAATCGCATATTTGTTCAAACACTTCGATATGCTTTCTCACATCCCCTTCTCCACTAAATTTTTGTGTGAGCTTGGCTATTAGTACTGCCTTACTTCTAGGTTCTCTATCAGGCATGTTATTCATATTCTTAGCAATAGATCGACCGATAGCTTGAGCAAATGTTGCCAAGTCACCTAAGTGATCAGGAACCGTGGGTGGAGGTGCTCCAGAGACTACATGTGGAGTAGGTATTGGCATTGAGCTTGGCGCATAGGAAGCCCTTGGATTCCATGTTTGATATGGTGTTGTGCCATGTGGCGGTCCAAAGTTCATATGTGTGTCCCTAGGCATAGCAGACATTGTATGTGACATGCTAATGCTAGCCGATATGGTCCCATGGAATAAGAGCTTGGGTGTTGTGGTTGTGGAGCATAGGTAGTTGAAACAATGGGAGGGGTAGACTACATGAGTACGAGGACCCATGGGTGTATACGATTGGTACACACTTGTAGGTACTGTTGTCGGCATTGAGCTACCATGTAGCGGTGCTTTACTAACAAATGAGGTCCATGGCGTGTTTCTTGGCATGCCGATCATTGGGGTAGGCATGGTAACCGTGGTGTCACCAAGGGAAAGATGAGTAGACTTGGAAAGTAAAGTTATCACTTGTGGGCTCAGATTGCATTGAGACCCCTAGCAAAACAACATATGGGGGATCCATCGGACTTACCGAGGGAGTCTCCATTTGTTTCTTGGCATGCCCATTATTGGGGTAGGCATGGTAGTTGTGGTGTCATCAAGGGAAAGACGATCTAGACTTGGAAAAGTGAAGCTATCACTTGTGGGCTCAGATTGCACTGAGACCCCTGGAAAAACAACATATGGGAGATCCATCGGACTTACCGAGGGAGTCTCCATTTGCAATAAGGTTGGTTGTTTAGCCTTCCCTGTATCCAAGAATCTCATGAGACCCGTTGAAGGCATGTGGATCCCCTTGTTCTATCTCTCTAGCTCAATAACACTATGCATGACCTCACAAACTCTTTGTTGTTGATCCTCCACACTAGTAGCACCCGTTGTGGATTGTAGGACATCTAACCAACCCACGTGATAGGTGTGACCTGTGTATAGGTCGGTTAGATTTTCTGTTTATAGTTTGTACTCCCAGTTCTCATTTAAGAACGCTCCATCTAGGATTGAGGTGCTAGGGGTGTCCTTTGGGCTAGATGCAATGTTGCTCTCTATGGGTCGTCTCTTAGTGGTTTCCAAGTTAAGCGCACTCGATTGCTCTCCTAGCAAGGATATTGGCATAGGTACTTTCACTTTTAACTCTCTTCGTTGGTCCACCTTCCGTAAGCTCTCGATTTCCTTTTCCCTAGCCGCAATGATATACCACTCAACTTCTTGTACTTTGGCAAGGCTTCTACCATCAGGTAATATAACCTCAGAGGGAAATAGCTCTAAAGAGTCAGGGGGTGCAGTGGATGGAGTATTCAAGTGCACACTCTCTAAGAGCATGGGTCTACATTGGTCACGAATGGTGAATTTACATCCCCACCCCCCTCATTTCCCTCGTTAGCTCGATGTTCGGAGTGAGTGGCTCTACTAAAGGTTTCCTTCAAGTGGCCAGGCACACTTGGCCCGGACTGGGGACCCATGGCATGCATGTCTTGGCTTGAGCTATCAAGATTAGGCATTGGGAAACCCTCCATGACGTTGTAGTCAGAGGAAGAGTCGCTAGCCGCTATGTTTGGGTCTTGATTTGTACTACCTTGGGTCCACGTCGAGGGCCCGGAACCTAAGGTAGGTGGATATTGAGAACTCGCATAAGTTGAAATTCTCTCTAGTTGCTCGGCATGCAGCACACGACTAGAGTGCAGATGCATATGCCTTTGGCACCCTACAAGCGTCAGCGAATAACCTCTAAGGTTAATCGCTTACTTTTTTAGGCATCCGTCTTCACTTGTTTTTTTATGTTTTTTAATGATCGATTTTTTGGATTAGAGCGTGTGATAGCTTAAAACAAGTGTATCGCTTAGGGGGTCGTGGTGTGCTTTATAGCACAGCATTTGGTTACTCGAAGCTCCATTGGTCCTCAAAAAGGTCGATTTTTACCTACACGTGAGGCTAAAATGCGTAATTTTAAAGGGGGACTGAGGCCTGAGCCTAAGCGTGGGCTTGGGCTTGGGTCTGGGAGATATTCCCAATCCCGGTCCTACCTTTAAAATTTTAACTTTTTTATTTTGTTTTTTTTGGGGATAAGGTCGCCGCGGCCCCGCTATGCATGCGAGCACACACACACACCTAACCTACCTACTTACAACTAATACATCTACTGTTACACACTAACACACTGCTACAGTAACTCATTAGCTAACAGAACTACTTACTGTACTTTACACGGAACTAACATTATAGATCTACTACCTTAATCCTAACACTTTATCACAGAGAAAACACCTTATGGACAGAAAAAACACAGTACCTTTTAATACCTTATTAACAAAACAATACACATCAGCAAAACAAACTCCTTCTTAACATACACACCTTCCTTCTCTACCTTTCCTACATTTCAAAATGCACCACAAAGTAGCATAGAGTGCTACTCCAGCTTAATGCAAGGCATTCCCCGGTAGCGGCGCCAAAAATGTGCGCGTCTATTGCACGTGTCAATGCAAGGGACTTGCCGATACACTGTGTGTGAGCCACAAATGGCTCCAAGAACATAACTAGACTAATCTAACAAGCTCAAGAGAGCAAGGGTGTGTACTCACCACCCTTTTCTCGCCTTCGTGGAGGATTCCTCGCCGCGAAGAAGAAGGAGCCGCCGTTGCACCGCGCTCAACCGCTTCACCGTCGTCGTGCTGTCGTTGCAATGCTCTCTCTCTCTCTCTCTCTCTCTCATACACACACACACAAGGAGATGAAGAAGAAGAAGATGGAGATGGAGCAAGAGCATTCTTCAATTGCATAAATGAAAGAATAAGAGATTTTAGGTTTAGGTGACTTTTATATGAACTCACCCCATTCACACTTAAGCGCCCATACTTAGACAACTAACCCTTGAATGCTCCTATTAGGGTGAACCTCTCATCGGCGATCACTCTTACCCTTTTTCTATTGGACCGACAAGCTCGGTACTTGACTCTACTAAATAAATAATATGGCGTCTATTGTTGGTGATAGGAATGTGCGTGAGGATTAACAGCTAGTCTTTTTACTTTGGGTAAAGGATCCCTTTTTACCGGTCAAAATCCTTCCACAATATTGACTAATTCAACTTTGTGTGTAATGGAAATGGCCTATGAACTTTGAGAAAAGAGGAATTAGGAGAATTAGATTGAGCATTTTCATGAGACTACTTTGAGAACATAGAAGGTGAACTTAATTAGAGGTAGCAACATAACCATTATACTTAATTAACTTGGCATGAACAATACTTTACAAGAGAGAGAATTAGAGAACACGACAACAATTGAGAACCAGATTTATGTGGAGCCGGGTCCCCCCTCCAATAGGCTTTTGTATTATATAAAGAGAGACTTGGTACAATACTATCTTTGTGTTCCTTGTGACCTAGGTGATGCAATCACTACAAGAGGCTATTCATATTAGCGACGCTCAAAAAAAAAATTCCCAGCGTTGCTATGAGCGTCGCAAATTTACAAAGAAATTTACGACGCTCATAGCGACGCCGGCTGGGCTAAAAAAATAACCGAGCGCGCCCAAAAACTCAGATCTCAGATTTGAGTTTTTCGGCGCCCTCAAGCAGGGAGCAGGTAATGCTCTCTCTCGCTCTCTCTCTCTCTCTCTCTCTCTCTCTCTTTTTCTTCTCCACACACACACACACACACGAGGAGAGGAAGGAGAGCCAGGTATGCTCCTTCCCTCTCCTCATTCTCATGTTCCCTTCCCCTCTTTCTCTCTCCCTCTCTCTCTCTCTCTCTTTTTCTTCTCCACACACACACACACACACACGAGGAGAGGAAGGAGAGCCAGGTATGCTCCTTCCCTCTCCTCATTCTCTTGTTCCCTTCCCCTCTTTCTCTCTCCCTCTCTCTCTCTCTCACACACACACATACACACACACACATAGTGTTTTTGAGAGAGAGAGAGAGAGAGAGAGAGAGAGAGAGAGAGTACAAACAAAAACAAAAACGCACACACACATACATAAACAAAGAATGCACACACACATTGAGAGAGAAAAAGAGAGAGAGAGCATGCATAAACAAAAAACGCACGCATTGAGAGAGGAAAAGAGAGAGAGAACATGCATAAACAAAAAACGCACACATTGAGAGAGGAAAAGAGAGAGAAAACATGCATACGATCCAAAAAAACGCACACACATTGAGAGAGAAAGAGAGAGAAACTAATTTAACGTCGTAGGAAACTAATTAAAATTAAAAGACCTAAAGATCTAGCCGACGAGGAGTTGAACTCAAGACCTATTATTCAAGAGGGAAATGGCATAATCAATCTATCATACTTGGCATGGGTGATAGAAAGGTTATACCATTTATCTCTTTTTATTGGCACACACATCCACACACGCGCACACACACAAGAAGAAGAGAGTTATAACGTCGTAGGAAACTATCTTAAAAGACGTTAAAGATTAGGTTATATGTAGACTTACATTAAATTAGATTTAAGTTTATTTTTAACAAGATTTACGTTTATTTACGCTAGATTTAGATTTACGTTATATTAGATTAGATTTAGGTCTCCATAGACTGCGATGCATGCATGAAGCGGGTGAAGAAAGCCCTCAATGGAATATAGGGTATTGCTGCCTTCACTCATGGTGGGCTCCGTCGATCCAAAAGTACTGGTGAAATGTCTTCAGAAGATAGGGAAGAAGGTGGATCTTCAGGGCGGCAAGAGTCACTACATCCCCGACACAATGACCATCTAGACAACCTCTAGTCATTCAACAGCAACTTCAAAGTTAGTAACAAGAGCAAGAACGGTCTAAAGAGCCAATTGTTGTCGTCAGATGTGGATGGAGATGAGGCAGCGTCACCGCCGGAAGTTAACTCTCACATCTTTAGTGATGAGAATGCCAACTCTTGTCGAGTTATGTGAATAATTATGTGTTAAATCAGTTTTAAGGTTCTTATAATCCCTGTTAGTTTAGTTCTTTGTTTTTAATATAACATAATTTACGTTAGATTTAGATTTATGTTATATTAGATTAGACTTAGGTTTATTTAGGTTTACCCACACACACACACACACACACACACACACACACAAGAAGAAGAGAGTTTTAACGTCGTAGGAAACTATCCCAAAAGACGTTAAAGATTGGGTTAGATGTAGACTTACGTTAAATTAGATTTAGGTTTATTTTTAGTTAGACTTAGGTTTATTTTTAGTTAGATTTATGTTTATTTAGATTTACGCTTATTTACGTTAGATCGAGTCCACGCAAGAATTACTTACGGTTTAGGGTTTAGAGTTAGACGAACACTGAAAAGATCTACTGTGAAAAGATGTTAAGATGCTGTGAAGTGCTACAACTAGAGAAGAGGTAAAGGGGTTTTGTCCACTACATGCAGTATCATGTAGACGTGGGTGTGTAGATTTCTTGTACCCACAAATATAGGTATTGACCAATAAAGACGAGATTATAACCCGGTGGTTCTGATCTCTGTGCACCTCTAGACCGAGGTGTGCGGGGATTGGACATGACTAGAGAATGTGAGGTAAAGAGAGAGAGAGAGAGAGAGAGAGAGAGAGATAAGACAAAGAATGCCAATAGAATATTAAATTTGTTGTCCAGGTTATAAGTTTTTTATCCTCATTATGAGTAGCGACGAGGATGTGGGACCGTCCAACCGAAACACCTATCTCTCAACGAGGGTCTTATGTCCTTGTAATCAATGCAAGCATGCTGTGCGACGGACAAGACGTGTTTCTTTGCAGCACGTTCGCGAATTTGGCGAGTTCGATCCATCTATTATAGATCGAGTTGTTGCCAATTATAACTCGTCGGACTCTGACGCTGGCCAACAAGCAGCAATCTTGCAACCCAATAGGCGTGTTCGCAGGCGCTTTGTTCAAGCAGCATATGTGAGGCCACAAGATGTAGCCTCTGACAGCTCGGGGGATGATCATGCAGAGCACATTCCCAACGAGGCAATGTTTGAGCCCGAGATTGATGAAATGATCGAGACGATCATGGATTCAGAAAGGCTTATCTATGATGATATGAAAAGTGAAGCCGATACGCCATTGTATAATGGAGCACGTATGTTTAGATTGAAAGCACTCCTGGTTCTTCTCAACATGCAGGCAAAGTTTGGATGGAGTGACACTAGCGTCACAGTGCTTTTCAGGTGATCTATTACAATTAGTTTACTTTAATAAAACTCTAAATGTATAATGATCTGATAGATTTTTACACGACTGTATCATATTTTTATGTTGTGTAGATTGCTGAAAGAGCACATACTACGAGCTGACAATGTGATGCCAGATTCCCGAGATGAAGCAAGAAAGATTTTGCGAAACTTGGGGATGGATTACAATTCTATCCACGCTTGTCCTAATGACTGCATTCTTTTCAGAGGGGAATACATAGACATGGAGAAGTGTCCGAAATGTGATTCCGAAAGATATCGAGTAGATCTCCACGGGACAAAAATTCCACAAAAGGTTTTGCGACATTTCCCTCTGCTTCCTCGCATCAAGCATTTCTTCGAATGTAAGTCCATGGCCGCCCTAGCATCATGGCATGAGGAGAATAAATCTTCGGATGGTGTGCTACGAATTCCTGCAGATTGCGTAGCGTGGAAACATATAGATGGAACATGGTCGGATTTTGCCAGGGAAGCTCGAAATTTGCGCTTAGGCCTGGCTATGGATGGCATAAATCCATTTGGTCAAAGATCAACATCTTACAGTGTATGGCCCGTTGTCATCGTCAACTACAACATTCCCCCGTGGTTGACTACGAAGAAGAGGCACCTATGGCTAAGCTTGATTGTGCCAGGGCGATATAAAGTGGGGAATATGGATGTGTATCTTCGTCCACTATTGGATGAGCTACAACAATTGTGGATTGGCATAGAGGTGGTGGATATGAGCCGACACACAGGACGACGGAATGCTTTGATCAGAGGCATTCTAATGTGGACCATGCATGACTATCCCGGGCTAACAGAATGCTCAGGTGATCTATTAACACTCCTCACTCAGACACTGTAAATCTTGTTTTTTCCCATAGTTGATCTATTATCATGTGTATACATGCAGGGCTTCAAACAAGCGGATACAGAGCATGTGTCACATGTGGACCTAGACTGAATGCACGTAGGGCACCCTCATTGAAGAAGCAAATCTACGAAGGTCATCAAGCGTATCTTCCAGAGAATCATGTGTTACGCGAAGGCTTTTTGGGAAGAGAGCCACCAAGGATGTCTGCACAAGCATGGTTAGAGCAGAAGGAGATGTGCGATGACGGATTGCCTCCAGGGATGAAGAGACTATCTCTATGGTACGAGTTACCATACTGGCCCCGACTCATGATCAATCACTTGCTTGATCCAATGCACATATTCAAGAATGTGGGTAATCTACTATGGGACCATCTGACCGGCAAGAAAGATACTTTGGGAGCCAGAGTTGACCGTAGAAACGTGGATCGTATGGAGCAATATTGGCCGCAAACAGCGTCTGATGGATCGATAAAACTCCCTAAAGCACCATGGATTTTCACAGGAGCCCAAGAACGCAAAGTAAAAGAGACCATTCGATCTTTGCGGACCCCCACTGGCGTAATGCACTCGCTCCGAACGTGTTTTACTAAAGAAGGAAAGCTTACCGGTTTGAAGTCACACAATTGGCATAAAATGTGTCAGGTACGTTCATAGTGGACTTTAATATCATTGCATAAAATGTGGACTTTAATATCATTGCTGCACATACTTTACAATTTATTTTACCGGTTGCCATTGAGGGATGTTTGTCTCTCGACATCCGTAACACAATCTACAAACTTGCAAAGCTGGTGCAATGGATCTCACAAAAGGAGATCAACGTAGACTCCATACCTTTCGCCAAACTAAATGCTGCGGAGCTTGTGTGCATGTTTGAGAAACATTTTCCTACTACAATGCTAACCATTCAGGTGCATCTTCTTGTTCACATAGTTGATGAGGTGGAAATAGCTGGCACAGTTCATTCCAGATGGATGTTCTTCTTAGAGCGTTTCATGAAAACGCTTAAGGGATATGTGCGTCAAAAGGCACGTCCGGAGGGTAGCATGGCAGAAGGTTGGTTGATATCAGAGTCCCTAGTGTACATTGGAGAGTGGCTAGACGGATTTGATAAATCCTAGGACACGCTATGGCGAACCATAGATGATGAGCGTATATCTGAGATTGTCATGTGCAATCTCGGTGTTGAGAAGAAGATGACGGAAGATCTAGAGACTAAAATCAACCGATTTTGCATGCTTCACAATCCAGTGATGCAAAAGTGGATTTCACAATACGAGGATGCAAAGCAAGAGCGACAAAGGGCACGAATCGAGTGGAGACGGGGAAGACGACCACCGATGCACTATCCAGCGGTTCTGGAGAGCCTACCACCCTTCATGAGCTTAAGATGGTTGCACAACCAATTGAAAAGCGCACAACAATGCGGTGACGAAGTGACTAAAGAAGAGTGGGAGTACTCTCGGGGTTGCGCGACCAAGGTAAGTTTGCAATGTACGACTAGCAAGTGACTTTATTTATAAACGTTTGAACGGCCACTCATAATCTTTGTTCGTTGTAGTATAAGTCATTCACAGCAGCATGGTGTAAAGGTCGACATTTTAGGGTGGAACGAATCGACAAAAAGCGTTTTACTCAAGATTGTGGAATCATGGCAAAATTTGAACAGTCTAGTCGACGACGTTCCTCTGATGCAGATCCTGTGGTGGCGGAACTCGCTTACTTCGGCACGTTGCAAGAGATTTTGAGGATCGATTACAGAGGATTTTTTGTCGACTTGTTCGACATGCAATGGTTCAAGATAATCATGGAGGGTCGCAACGCTACTGTGCGTAGAGGAGAGTCTGGTTTTCTTGAGGTGGATTCTACTAAGAAATGGACTGACCTAAGAGACACTTTCGTACTACCCGAGCATTGTGAACAAGTAAGTATGTAAATAGTTAACATCCCCCTTTTACAAGTTATGTGCTTGAAAGCTCTCATGTAAGTTATGTGGCTCTGGCAGGTAATATTTCATCCTACAAAGTCTACATCAAACTGGTGGTACGTCATAGAGGTAGCCCCTCGTAGTGCAAGGACGTATGAAGGCTACCATGTGCCAATCAAAACGACATCAATGGAGGAGATCAGAGAAGATGCTCAATCAGAAGCCGCTGCGGTGGTGCCAGACGAGCATCAAGATGCTACTACTCTATATGGGGTGCATGCAGAGGAGCTACAAAATGAAACAGAGGATATGTGTTTAAACGGAGAGCTCTATATAGATATAGGAAGTTATGCTGAGTTATGCGAGGATGAGAGAGAGATCTCTTAAAGCCACAAATATTGTATTTGAACAATTTTGCTCCGTGTTGTAAAAGCTCTGGCTCTCTAAGTACCTTCCATGGTGTATAACGCTCTTTTCTACTCGCGCTCACATCTTTTGATTGAAAATTCTGAGTTTTCGACTTGCCTCTTCTATCACTCGATTCATTGCGTCATTGTATTTATATGCGTCATTATGTCATTGTATTTAATGGTCTTTGTGTCATTGTCTACTCTATTCATTCAATATTAAGTTTAAATATTCGTGTGTTTAATGCAGGTATGGATGATGAGGAGTTTCTTTCTTCTTTGTCACCGCAGCAGAGACAGTGGTACGTGGAGAGTCATCGCTCTGGCGCATCATCGCGCGTTCCTACTCCATCCGCATCTCCCTCTCTTTCGGAGCATTCGGCGCGCTCCGAAGCTTCGGCGTCGACGAGACGAGCTTCACACTCGTCTAGACACCGGCGCTCTAGAGGTGGCGGTGGCGGTTGTTGTCGGGATTCCGCCACCGATGCCTCCACACCGCCTCGTGTTCGACGAGGCTCTTTACCCTCCCCTTCTTTGCCCGCCCCCACACCAGCCACAGCATCGCCATCTACGCCAGGTTTTGCACGGCTGACTGTTCCTAGAAGCTACACACCTCTACCTACTCCGCCAGGAGCCACCCCACTCGACACTCCTCGCTTTGGGGCCCAGACGCCGGTGGAGACACCTGACGTCCGTACCCCCATCGACACGCCGCTAGAGACCCCTGCCGGGACACCCAGGTTCACGCGTCACCGGCCAGAGGGCTTGTCTTACTGCGTCGACATCAGCGGCGGCATCATCATGGATGATGACGGCAAGAAGGTGATCTCGCGCATGCGTGGTCTTTGCTCTCAGCTGTTTAGACACTACATACTAAACAAATGGAGTGAAGTACCAAGTGATTTAAAAAACAGAGTCATCAGCATACTTCATGATGAGTTTCCCGTTCCAACACGGGATCAGCGCTTCAATGAAGACCTGATGAAGATTCGAATGCGCGAATACTACAAACACAAGCGTTCCGAAGTGCAAAAAGCAATCAAGAATGGGTGGAACAGGCCAGATTGGCTGGCCAAAGAAGATTGGAAGAATGCGAAGAAAGCAGCGCGCAAGAATCTCGACAAGTGGAAGCAACAAAAGGATGCAGCCAGAGCGCGAGTAGAGGCAGGGAGCTCGCACCACTTGGGGAGCGGTGGATGGGCATCATTTGAGGCCGATTTTGTAAGTGTTTTCACATTGCTCTTTATGTTTGATAGTTTAGGGTTTATGAGTTTTTTAGTTCTAACATAATGAAATCTTTGTATGTTTTGACAGTGGTCGATGACAGGACGTGATCCCACACCGTACGAGCGCGAGTACGCAGGTAGGAAGGGCTTAAACGCCCTGATGGACATTCTCAGTTCGCGCGGCGGCATGGTTAGTATTAGGGTTTACTCTTTTTTATTTTTTGTATTGTTTTATAAATGTCGTTATATGTTTATACTTACTGAAAGCTGTCTTATTGTCTTTTTTTGCAGAATCCGACAGATACGCCGCTTGGACGCGATGAGACGTCTGACTAGACGACGTCGGTTTAGCCGTAGCTAGATAGCATTAGTTTAGGGTTTCTCATAGCTTATGTATCATGAGACGGATTTTATACGTCTTTTTGAACCATGTATATTATTACATTTGTCACCGCAGTTCCTTTTGCCAATCAATTCTTTATGCCTATGATGTTGTACAATTGTCATTATTACATTTGCCAATCAATTCATTTTGCTTATGATGTGTACAATTGTCAATTTTGCAAACAATGCGTCTTGTGGGTGACTATTTTGGGTCTATTATCTACCCTTGCACTTTTTTAAAAAAGTGAATCAAGTACAATATGGTTGATGGGTGGTAGGGCATTGAATGCCCTGCCACCAAAAAAAAATTCTCTCGGGCGTCGCTATAAGCGTCGCTATTTATGGCTCTGGAGCGTCGCTATGAGCATCGCTATAGTCTTCTGTGTAAACGTCGCTATATGCGTCGCTATATAGCGACGCTTATAGCGACGCTCTCGTAGCGACGCTCGTAGCGACGGTTTTAGCGACGCCGGGGGTTATAAAAACCCAGTGTATTTCCGTCGCTAACAGCGTCACAAGAGCACACAACCTCTTGTAGTGAATGAAGATGGAAAGCTTCGTACATCACAAGCATAACATAAACTTTGTAAAAGCATTAACCACCCCCGGCCTCAGTCCCAAGGCCTCAAACACCTTCAAAGGTGGAGAGAGTTAGCGGGGAATGAGGGTAGGGAGGAGGAAGAAGAAGTAACATCCGAGAAAGAGATAGTTCCTCACTTTTCATCACTCTTCTTCCATAACATAGCATAATAGCATAATAATGATGATGAAGAAGATGGCAAGCTTAAGCATTGACGCATGGCTCTTGGTTGGATTTGTATTCCATAGCCAAGAGTGTTGGTGTACGCTCTCAACTTCTCAAGAAGCTTGGAGAAGGAGATGGAACTCTTGGACTTTGCACTTCACACAATGTGTGTATGTGTGTGTGTGTGGGAGAGTATACCCCCCAAGCTAGCCCCTAGATTTCTTGGTCCACCCCCCCTTGTAGCTCATGCTAGAAGATGATTGGAACCCTACAAGCCTAGCCAATCACATGTAGGGTGCATATCAAGCAACCATGCTAGCCTTGGGACAAGTGTCCCCCTTTCCCCTTTGAGAGAAAGGACTTGATAAATGCATAATCAATTAAATAAATTAGCTAAATTATCATTGGACCCTTGAGAGGCCAACCAATAGGCTTTAGGCACACCATGAGGGCAACATGGAGAGGAACTTGACAAGTGTCCTTGTTGCTTCTTTAAATCAAGCTTGTCTTGTGTGAGGGTGTCTGTGTTTTCTCTCATGCTCCTACAATGAGGGCTCGCCTCCCCTTGAGTAGGGATCATGTTGACTTTTGGGAACACCTTGAACCCCTTAAGCACCTTAGTCATGGAGCACCTTAGCACCTTAGTCATTAAACACATCAAGCACCTGAGTTAGCAAGCACGACAAGCACCTCAAGCCTAGGCCGGGTTCCCACCTCAACCACAACCCTAGCTTGCCTAAGGTTAACGGACTTTTAACACTAAACTTTGCAGGAATTTAATGAATCTAACCCTAAGGTTTTTAAGCTCCATTAGCTAGCCTTGCTCTTTGACATATCATCTCTCATTTGGACCTCTTTAACCTTGGCCCCGTGTTGAGATAGATCCATAAGCACTGTCTATATTCTAGCCCTTGTTCTCGGTTATTCTCCCACATTAAATGATTAGTTTAATATGAAAAATCATTTGGGTTGGTTAGATATTAGATTTTATGACATTACCTCTCTCTTGAAATCATAGTGGTCCTCGACTATGAGGTAGAAGAGATAAAGACTTAGTCATTAGTCGATGTTTCTTAGCGGGTAGAGGATCCCTTTTTACCCTACAACATCATTCGAAGGTGGATCACTAGTCCATATGGGGCTTGGGAGACTTAGTTGCCGCAAGCATGTCTGCCCTTGAGTCCATTTCATTCTCCCATAGTAGAGTGATAAATTCTACTTGGTGTGTTTGAGAGACGTCTTCATCACAAACATAATTCTAAGCATGCATACTACTTAAATTTATGCACAATAAAAAGATAATTAGTCTTATAAGACAAAAACATTGGTCATTTAAAAGAAAAATGTGCATTTACTTACTCTAATGTAGCATTGTAAGCATTGACAAGGTTCATACTATCCTTAAGTTGTATTCCTTGCATCCATCTAGCATTCCAAAAGGATAATTTTTTAGCTTAATAAGATATTGTCGGGTAATCTTACCATGTCGTAGTACCTTGTCTTCATACCAAAGGATTGTTTCGAGTTGTAGCACCTCTTCTTAGTCTTCAATTTCTAGGGGGTCTTCAATAATTGGTTCTTTTGGTGGCTCTCCTTTGTAGGGCTTAAGTAGGCTCACATGAAAAGCATTGTGTATGAGCCAATGGTTGGGCCACTTGAGTTGGTAAGCCATCTCATTGATTGGCTTCAATTTCTAGGGGGTCTTCAATAATTGGTTCTTTTGGTGGCTCTTCTTTGTAGGGCTTAAGTAGGTTCACATGGAAAGCATTTTGTATGAGCCAATGGTTGGGCAACTTGAGTTGGTAATCCATCTCATTGATTGGCTTCAATATTTGAAAAAGATGGTTTGTATCTTTTTGCTAGTTTAGCATAATACTTTTGATGGCCCGTAGGATTTTTGCCCATCGTTTGCCTCAATCGAGCCTTGGAAAACTTAAATAAGACCCAGTCATTTTCCTTGAACGTTAAGGCCCTTATGTGCTTATCAAAAAAAGTTTTTTGCCTTTGTTGAGAGATGGATATAGCCTCCTTAATCTTTTGAAAAGATTCTTATAGGTCACAGCTATACTCATCGGTAGCGAAGATCTTCCCATTTACTTTAAGAAGCAAGGGACATTTAGGTCTTCCCTCTATGATCTCAAAAGGTGCCTTTCTCATAGTAGTATGGACAGTATTATTGTACGCATACTCTACAAGGGGTAAGTACTTTTTCCATTGTGAGTGTTGATCTATTTCTGTAACATAAGTCTTTAGTAGATCGAGAATCGTAAGATAAGCTTTCTCACTTTGGCCATCCGTTTGTGGATGATAGGCCGAAGAGACATTCAATCTTGTACCTAGATATTCAAAGAGAAATTTCCAAAAATTATTGGTTATTCTAGGATCTCTATTTTGACACAATGGTTGTGTGAAATCCATGGTGTTTGAAAATCTGAGATATGAAGAGAGTTGCCATTTGGTGTGCCTTAATAGTCTTTTTAACAAGAATAAAGTGTGCTTGCTTCCTAAACTTGTCAACTATTGTCTCTATTCCCGTATTCCCATTGATAGACTTGGGTAATCCAAAGATAAAATCCATGGATATACTCCCCCATGGTGAATTAGGGATTGGTAGTGGTTGGCATAATCCAGGTTGCTTCCCACTATCATATTTGATATTTTGGCATACCACACATTTTGAAACATACTCTTGTATATCCACTTTCATGGTAGGCCAATAGAAGTACATCTCTACTCCTTGAAGAGTAGGTTGAATACCTCTATGCCCCACATAGGGAGGAGCATGGGATTCATACATGACTTTCTCACAAAGGGAGTGGGTAACACATAACCTATTTCCATGGAGAAGATAACCATCCTGCAAGGTGAATGGTTCTTCTTTCTTCCCCAATGCAAGGGCTGACATTATGTCTTTAAATTATGGATCAGTAGCATACTCATCTATCATAGAAGATAGATCATTGTGAGTTGCTATAGACATCGCATTAACTCTTGGTCGTCATGAAAGTGCATCGGCCACTTGATTGTGCTTACCAGCAATGTGAACAAATATGAAAATAAAGTTGCGGAAGAAATTTTGCCCACCTCATTTGTTTTTCGAAAAGATTGGTTTAGTCATGAAGTACTTGAGACGTTGGTGGTCCGTTCGCAAAATAAAAGGAGTCCCCATTAGATAGTGCTTCCATGTGTCTAGGGTATGTAGAACATCTAAAAGCTCTTTTCATATATGCCCAAGACTCGTTCATCGGCATTGAGCCTTCGGCTGTCATATGCTATGGCAACCCCTTCTTGAAGCAAAACTACTCCAAGGAAATCACCACAAGCATCACATTGGACCTCAAATGGCTTTGAGAGATCCGGAAGCATAAGGACTAGTTGGGAGGTAAGCTTATCTTTGAGCTTGTCAACATCATTTTGCTCTTTAGCAGTCCATGAGTACTTAACGTTTTCTTTGTTAAGTCATGCAATGGTCCTATTATTTGAGAGAATTTGACTTAAAGCATCTATAGTATGCACACATACCAATAAAGCTTCGTAGCTCATGTAGATTCCTTGGATTAGGCCATGCTTTTATTACCTCCAACTTTGATGGATTCATACAGATACCATCTTGAAGGATAATATGACCTAAGTATCAAATCTCTTGAAGGAAAAATTCGCTCTTCTTTTGATTGATAAAAGCTTGTTCTCTCTCAAAGCTTTGAAAAATTACCTGAAGATGTTGTGTTACCATATACATGTGATAGTGATGTGTGTGAACACACTAGGACTACCGAGGCATTTTTCCCTCTTTAAGAGGTTTTTTCACCCGTGCATTGTATATATGCCTATCACTCTAGGTCTATATATCTTTCTATTGCACACTAAGTAATACACTCTTAGTTGTGTGCCTTGAGCTTCCTTCGTCTTCTCCAAGCTATGTGTGTTTTTCTCCAACCCTAATTCCAACAATTGGTATCAGAGCGAGTTGCGTCCTCCCGGGCTTAGTCGCCACCAGCTCCAACACATGCCTGTTTGCTTTCTCCGATTTCAGTGAGCTTTGGCGAGCGTTTGCAAGTCGACAAAATTTCTGATTCGAGCCCATTTCGGTCTCCGTTTCCAGTACAGGCAGGTCTGCACAGGCAATTTTGTCATTTAGTGCAAAATTTTTGTCAGTCCTGTTTTCTGCATAACATGTCCTATATAGTCTACTGCGGGTTCTGCTATATAGCACGTGCTGGTCTCACTTAGCTTCTCCTCATTTCGGGCAATTTTCACATCAGGTGCAAACATTTTCCATGGCTGACAACAACACAGATGTGTTCAAGATGTTTGCTGTTGTGGCCAGTTTGGATGCGGACAATTAACCTATGTGGGCTTACATGATGCAACATGTTCTTGTGTCAAAGGGCGTCTAGAATATTGTGTAGGGCATTGATGTACGTCCTAGTTCTGAGGATGTAGGCAATATTGAGGATGTTGCAATCTTGGTGCAAGGATTGCTGCTGTTAGAGTTGTTTTGCCTACGGCATTAGTCCTCACATTTGTTTAGCAAAATCTGCAAAACAGGCTTGGAATATTTTGGCTAGTCTTTATGCAAGCCGCAATGAGGCAAAAATTTCTTTGCTGCATAAAGAGCTCGAATCAAAGATTATGCATGAGGAAGATGATATGGACACTTTCCTTACAGTGTCAAGCATATCAATGAGCAACTTATTTCTACAGGTGAAGTCATTTCAAACAGTTCCCTTATGCAGACTGCTCTTGATGCCTTACCAGATTCTTACAAGACTTTTGATAGTACTTGGAGACTTATGATCCAAGGAAATCCTGAAGTTGTCAAGTTTGATGCATTATGCACATTGCTGTTGCAAGAGTCACTTTCCAGAAGAAACATGACTAGACAGGTGCAGTTGAACAGGCCTTTATTTCTTCTCAAAGAAAGGGTGGTAACAGCAATGCAGCCACTTCTTATGGTTCTGCTACGAGTGGCAAAACTTCTGTTCCCAATGCTTCTGCTGGCAGCACTTCGTCTGGCAATTCTGGTGATAAGGGCAAAAAGAAGATGCGTTGCTATTATTGTAAATCTAATGATCACTTGATCAAGCAGTGTACTAAGTTGAAGGCCAACGAGTCTAAGAAGAAAGAGGGTGGTTCCACTGCAAATGCTGATTCCACTACAAATGCAGCCATTGTCGAGTTTTTAGTGAAAGGAGAATGTGATGCTGATGTTGATGTTGAATGGGCTTTTAGTGCAGAGTGCACTTACAATCTTGTTGTCCATGATGCATGCATGTCAGTTGTTGTAGATTCACATGTGTGGTATTTTGACAGTGGTGCTACAAAGCACATTACCTCACATCGTGAATTGTTCACCTCTCTCGAGTTTGTCCCTCATGGGAATTCAATCACTTGTGCCAACAATGCCTCTTATCCGGTTCAGGGAGTTGGAAAGTTGTGCTTACTGCTGCAAATGGCAGTTCTTTCACACTTGCTGATGCACTTTATGTACCTGGGATCAAGAAGAATTTTTTGTCTGTATTTGCACTTGCTAGACTTGGACTTGTAGTTAAATTTGTGGATGACAGATGTACAGTTCATGATCTCAATTTTGGTGATGAAATTGTTGCATCTGGTCTTTGTGTTGTGGGCTGTATAAGCTCACTTTGTATGACAAGTATGGAGAAAATTTTGCAAATGCAGTTGCAAATTCAACGGATGTTTCAGATGCAAAATTGTGGCATGCATGTTGTGGGCATCTGAATTTTACCAGTTTGCTGCGTTTGAAGAAATCTGATATGGTTGCTTCTTTGCCGCCTCTTGAAGCACTTGTCAAACATGTTTGTGAAGGCTGTATTTTGGGTAAAATGCAGCGTTCTAAGTTTCCAAAGGATGGTTCAATTAGGGCCACATGCAGGTTACAGCTTGTGCATAGTGATGTTTGTGTACCCATGCAAATTCCATCCTCGGGCAATTATCTGTACTTCGTGACTTTCATTGATGATTACTCCAGGCATGCATGGGTATTTCCGTTTAAAGCAAAGTCCGAAGTTTTTATGTGCTTCAAACAATTTCTGGCTATGGCTGAAAACGTCTTGAAATCTACTATGGACACCCTTCGTTCCGATCGAGGGGGGAGTATATGTCTCATGAATTTAATGAATTTTTGGCTAGTCGTGGGATAAAACACCAACGTGCAGTGCCTTATACGCCTCATCAAAATGGTGTAGCTGAGAGAAAAAACAGGTCGCTTACAAAAATGGTACGATGTATGGTCAAAAGTCAAGCTTTGCTGCATTCTTTTTGGCTTGAGGCCATCATGTGTGCCACTTATGTACTTAACAGGCGTCCTACGAAATCTTTCAATCTATTACTCCATATGAAGAATGGCATGATAGAAAGCCTTCTATTGAGCACATGCGTGTTTTTGGCTATTTGACATATGCTTTGGTGCTACAAACACAGCGTTAAAAATTGGTTGATAAGGGTGTCAAATGTATATTTGTTGGTTATAGTGCTGAAAGCAAAGGTTCTAAGTTGTATCATCCACAAACAAAGCGTATTCTAGTTTCACGGGATATAGTGTTTGTGGAAGATTCTGTTCAGCCCATGTTGTCATGTACTAGAGATAGGACATTTATGACACTTCGTTGCCTCTTTTCAGTGGTGGAATTTCGAATGTAAATTCCAATGAGGCAAATGCACTACCTATGGGGGTGTCCAAAAATGTTACAGATCAGCCTATTATTGATGCAGATGTGCATGATGTACTTGATGAGGAAAGGGCTAAAAATGAGAAGGCTAGAGGTATGCCAAAATGGTTGGTGCATACATTGCGTGACAGTAAATTGGATGCACTCGTTCAGGCTCTCGCCATGCATCTTATACATCAGATTGTTATGCTTTGGCTATGTCTAGCTTACATGATGTTGAGGAACCTCTCTCTTTTGATGAAGCACAAAATGCAAAAAATTGGGCGGCTGTCATGCAATCAGAATATGATGCACTTATAGAAAATGACACATGGACTTTATGTGATTTCTCTCCTTGCAAAAAGGCCATTGGTACAAACTGGGTTTACAAGTTGAAATGCAAACTGGATGGTGAGGTTGATCACCATAAGGCTCGACTTGTTGCAAAAGGCTATGCGCAGAAAAAAGGCATAGATTATGAAGAAAATTTTGCTCCCACTTGTTGTATGACTACTGTTCGTTTTATATGTGCATTGGCAACTCATTTTGGTTGGGATGTACATCAATCAGACATTGTTACTGCTTTCTTGAATGGTGACATGTTTGAGGAAATTTATGTAACGCAGCCTCGTGGTTTTGCCATGAAAGGACAAGAGGACAAAGTGTGCAGATGTAATAAGGCTTTGTACGGGCTGAAGCAATCTCCTCATGCTTGGTATGAGAAAGCTGACACTCATTTGGTCAAACAAGGCTTTTGTAGCAGTCCAGCAGAAAATTATTAAGACTATAGTTCCCAACGGTGTACCTCAAACTAAGTCCTTCTCAACCAAGATACTAGATCCCTGTCCCACTTACCCTATTGCAATGAACAGGTCCAACCTTTCATGGACAACTTAAGGACCTCTCTTCTTAAGCAAGAAAAGAGAAACCAATAGCTTTGATACCAATGTAATGGAAATGGCCTATGAACTTTAAGAATAGCGGAATTAAGAGAATTAGAGTGAGAATTTTCATGAGACTACTTTGAGAACATAGAGGGTGAACTTATTTAGCGGTAGCAGCATAACCATTATACTTAATTAACATGGCATGAACAATACTTTGCAAGAGAAATAATTAGAGAACATGACAACAATTGAGGACCGTATTTATGTGGAGCCCCGGTCCCCCCTCCAACAGGCGTTTATACTATAGGTTCTCCCATAAAGAGAGACTTGGTACAATACAATCTTTGTGTTCCTTGTGACCTAGGTGATGCAATGAAGATAGAAAGCTTCATACATCACAAGCATAACATAAACTTTCTAAAAGAATTAACCATCCTCGCCCTCAATCCCAAGGCCTCAAACACCTTCGAAGGTGGAGAGAGCTAGTGGGAAATGAGGGTAGGGAAGTGAAAGAAGAAGTAACATATGAGAAAGAGATAGTTCCTCACTTATTATCACTCTTCTTACATAGCATAGCATAATAGCACAATAATGATGATGAAGAAGATTGCAAGCTTAAGCATTGAACAATGGCTCTTGGTTGGATTTGCATTCCATAGCCAAGAGTGTTGGTATAGGCTCTCAACTTCTCAACAAGCTTGGGAAAGGAGATGGAGCTCTTGCACTTTGCACTTTGCACTTTGCACTTTTCACACTGAGAGAGTGTGTGTGTGGGAGAGTATAGCCCCCAAGCTTCCTTGGTCAACCCCCCCTTGTAGCTCATGCTAGAAGGTGATTGCACCTCTACAAGCCTAGCCAATCACATGCAGGGTGCAATCAAGCAACCATGCTAGCGATAAGTGTCTCCCTTTCCCCTTTGAGAGAGAGGACTTGATAAATGCATAATCTACTAAATAAATTAGCTAAATTATCATTGGACCCCTTGAGAGGCCAACCAATAAGCTTTAGGCACACCATAAGGGCAACATGGAGAGGAACTTGACAAGTGTCCTTGTTGCTTCTTTAGACCAAGCTTGTTTTGTGTGAGGGTGCGTGTGTTCTCTCTCCTGCTCCTATCATGTTGACTTTTGGGAACACCTTGAACCCCTTAAGAACCTTAGTCATGGAGTACCTTAGCACCTTAGTCATTAAGCACCTTAAGCACCTTAGTAATCAAGCACGACAAGCAACTCAAGCAACTCAAGCTTGGGCTAGGTTCCTACCTCAAGCACAGCCCTAGCTTGC
Source organism: Adiantum capillus-veneris (assembly GCF_014529385.1). Taxonomy (NCBI): domain Eukaryota; kingdom Viridiplantae; phylum Streptophyta; class Polypodiopsida; order Polypodiales; family Pteridaceae; genus Adiantum; species Adiantum capillus-veneris. The sequence continues at coordinate 146,358,268 of NC_140944.1, forward strand.
CTAAGGTCAAAGGAGTTTTAACACTAAACTTTGGAGGTCTTTAATGAAGCTAACCCTAAGGTCTTTAGATCCATTAGCTAACCTTTCTCTTTGACATACCATCTCTCATTGGGACCCCTTTAACCTTGGCCCCGTGTTAAGATAGATCCATAAGCACATGTTTATATTATGTAATGGAAATGTCCTGTTAACTTTGAGAGTAGCGGAAATTAGAGAAAGTACTTTTGGTAAACTACTTTGAGAGCGTAGCGGGTGAACTTAATTGATGGTAGTAACAAAACATAGCATTTAGTTAACTTGGCATGAACAATATTTTTGCAAGAGAGAGTTTAGAGAACATGACAACAGTTGAGGACCAGATTTATGTGGAGATGGTCCCCCCTCTAATAGGCATTTGTATTATAGTTTCTCCCATCAAGAGAGACTTGTTACAATACAATCTTTGTGTTCCTTGTGACCTAGGTGATGCAATGAAGTGGAAAGCTTCATGCATCACAAGCATAACATAAACTTTGTGGAAAGCATTAAATATCCCAAGACCTCAAACACCTTCGAAGGTGGAGAGAGCTAGCAGGGAATGAGGGTAGGGAAAAGGAAGAAGAAACATTTCATAGGAGAAAGAACTAGTTCTTCACTTATCATCACTCCTCTTGCTAGCAAACATAATAGCATAGTAATGAAGATGGAGAAGATGACAAGCTTAAGCATTGAAGCATGGCTCTTGGTTGGATTTTCATCCCATAGCCAAGAGTGTTGGTGTAGGCTCTCAACATCTCTACTTACTTGGAGAAGGAGAGGGAGCTCTTGCACTTTGCACAATACACAAAGAGAGAGAGAGAGAGAGAGAGAGAGAGAGAGAGAGAGAGAGAGAGAGTATACCCCTCAAGCAACCCCCTAACATGCTTCGGTTGATTCCCCCTTGTAGCTCATGCTTGAAGCTCATTGGACTCCTCCTCGCCTAGCCAATCACAAGCAAGAGTCATACCAAGCAACAAGGGTAGCCTTGGGACAAGTGTCCCCCTTTTCCCTTTGAAAGAGAGGGTTTCATAAATGCTAAAACAATTAATTAAATCCCCTAAATTATCATTGGACCCCTTGGAAGGCCAACCAATAGGCTTAAGGCACACCATGTGGATAACCTAGCTAGGGACTTGACATGTGTCCTACTTGTCTCTTAGGCAAGGGGTGCCATTTGGGAGAGAGAGTAATCAAGCAACCACCCCCCATTCTTGCATGGCTTGCCCCCTCATTGTAGGGATTTGCTTTGACTTTTGTGTCCTTAAGCCCCTCAAGCTTGGGCTTGGTTCCCACCTGAAGTACAACCCTAGCATCTCAAGCATGACAAGCACCTCAAGCATCTCAATCATCAAGCACTTCAAGCATCGCAAGCATCTTAGTCATCAGGCATGACAAGCACCTCAAGCTTGGGCCGGGTTCCCACCTCAAGCACAGCCCTAGCTTACCTAAGGTCAAAGGACCTTTAACACTAACTATTGGAGGTATTCAATGAAGCTAACCCTAAGGTTAGCCTTGCTCTTTGAGAGCCCATCTCTCATTTGGGCCCCTTTACGATTGACCCCATGTTGAGATAGATCTATAATCACGTGTCTATATCCTAACGCTTGTTCCTGTTTATTCTCCCACATTAAATGATCAATTTAATATGAGAAAATCATTTGGGTTGGTTAGATATTAGATTTTATGACATATTCTAATCCTTCTTCCCGTTTATTCTCCCACATTAAATGATCAGTTTAATATGAGAACATCATTTGGGTTGGAAGACTTAGCTATCGCAAGCATGTCTTCACTTCGCTCTTACATCTTCTAGAGTAGATTGGCAAAGTCTACTTGGTGCTTGAGAGATTATGATGCTACAAGCATGTAATCTACTTAGCCACTAATCATATTCCATAGTAGATAAAACGTTCTGCCGTGTTGGGGTAAAGGTGCTATGACTTTGCCCGAGGCCGTACATCTTGTGTCCACCCACTGACCATACCTTTCCTTATTCATGTATATACGTAATACATACATGAATAAGGAGCTCTTCTCACTACCAGGAGGTCTGCTTCATCCACACACAATGCACTCTTGTCTCTTCTTCCCTCTCCCACACCGCACCGCGCACACACGCATTCCATGCACCATGCTCTCTTTCAACTGGTATTAGAGCTTGGCGATCGATGCACGTGCCATGTCTTCCTAGCTAGGCATGGAAGTGATGAACCTCTCGGCTATGGAAGCTCGGGCTTGGCGGCGGTAGATCCGGCGTAGAGGAACCGGATCGAAGGCGCATCAATTAGAGGAGATTTGGCGGATGCTCGGAGATGCATGACGTGTGAAGCCCTTCCTTTGAAGTCCTCCCAAGCGTAGAATCTTGAGAGGCATCACGAGCAGTAGGTAAATCGAGGAGAGCTAGGGGAGCTGAGCAGCTACAAGCAATAACAAAGCATCAGGAGTGGACATAGTGAGTGAATCGAAGGCACGAGAGCATGTAAATCTATCCATTGCAAGTGGGCCAGATTAAGAGTAGAATCAAGTAGAGAGCTACAGGTCGACATAGGGGAAAATTGAGGAGCTAGTGTACAACACTGCAATTGCAGCAGGCTTGTGAGCAATGAGCAGTAGAACAGTGGTCATAAAAGCACAAGTTGAAAAATGGGCATCCTGTAGCGCAAATTAAATTGGGCCTAAGTTGGCCAACCAAGTGCAACAAGCTCGAGCGGTTTTCTTGCTTCAGTGTTGTGTATGGTACACGTACGCGCACGCACACAAACAACGCTATAGAGCACAATCAAGGCAAGGGCAAGAAGAGCCCAGGTAGCATTGCACAATTGAAGGCTTGGAATAAGCTACGATATGAGAATCAAGAAGAAGCGGGTAGCAATCAAAAGTCTGCAGAGCAAGCAAGGCAGAGTCATTGCTAAATCGAGCAACAAGGCAGCATGGAATTTAGCAGAGAATTGAAAAACTAGTATGCCTTGATCGACTCGCTATGGAAACGGTGTGAATTAAACAAGAAGAGCAATGTTGTATTTTACACCTCATCGCGTCTCTTATTCTGAAAGCTTTGTAACATCTCTCCTCGAAGCTTCCACCAAAAACTCTATGACCTTGCATCACAAACAAGATTTTGCATTAAAAGATGCATGGAGGTAAAAATATTACATTACAATAAAGATGGAGAGAGATGCATTTCGTGCATTTGTGATGATTGTGCCCGTAAATAAAAAAAAGAAAAAACCATACGTATGTATGGTGCGGAGTTGGCACCATTATCCACATTTATAATAATATCGTAGGGAACGTGCCCTTCCCCCGCCACTTTTATCCCCTCTAGTGTTGAAGGGGGGCTTATGCTTCTCCTCCAACGTTGGAAGGACTTTCTTATTGTAAAAATACTACAATTGTACAAAGAAGAACTCATTACCGATGTTTTATGAAGACATGTATCATTCCACATTGCCATGCCGTGGTGTATCGTCTATGTGTCTCTTTGTTGGGTATCCCCAAAAATTCTTCAACCATTGTAACCTTCATTCTACAACCTTTAGAATGGAAATGATATAAATTAATTGCTTTAATGAGTACATGATGTAATCTAAGTACTTTTGAGATCACATGGAGGAAATCAAAGTCAAAATATAAGTTTACCTTTGGTATTGGTCGTGTGGATCGACGCACAATCTTGTGTGGATCGGCTCCTAGATCTTCCTTACATTGTTCTGTCACCTTGTCTGCAGTATAAAGTTCTGCCATCATCATCCACTCTGACTTCTACAAAGATATCAACTGTCGCATTCACTTTTGTTGTCATGGCTACCATTACCTGCACTACTTATGATGTTCTTGGTTTCAGGGTATGTTGAATCTTCCTTACTGTCTGTTCGTAGACTCACACGCACACATACACAAAGTTGCAGACTTTGGGACACCCCATATTGCATACATATCGATCAAGACACGGCCAAGCACAAGATCTTTCTCCAAGAGCCCTTGCTTGGCATCTGCTGAAAATATCCTATAGTTTTCCGGTGCTACCCTTTTGAAACAAATCCTGCAATAAACAGAGAGGCCATCACTTCGCATCTGCAGAAAATAGACTAGAGCTTTCTAGCCCTGTCCTTGTGGGGCAAATCCTGCAATCAATGCGTTCCAAGAGTCCACACTCCAGACAGGAATCTTTTTTAGAAGTTCTGGTGTCTTTGAAGAGCACCACATTTAGCATCTTGCGTGAATCCAGATGCCTTCAAAATGCACCTGATTGCGTTTTGAGATAGGCCCTCCCTTCGCATCTCCTCAAAACAGCCCAAAGTTTCCTCGCGATACCCCTTTTGAGCATATCCTGCTATCAGACACAACATCCCGCACAGGAATCTCGTCCAAGAATCTCGTCAAAGACTTGTGCCATGACAGGTGCACTGCACTTGACACACATACTGACCAACATGTTCCCCAAGTATGTGTTCATGTCAAGTAACCCAGTATCGCAAATATCTACATGAATCCAATTGCCTTGGTACAAATCCTTCTTCTCAGCATAGTCTTTAAGTGAGCTCACAAAAGAAATACTTGTTTCCTAGCCTTACCCCTATTGGGCATATCCTGCAATCAAAGATGACATCCCTCATAGGAATCTCATCAAAGACTTCTTGCACCATGGCAAGTGCAACGACCAACATGTTCCCCAATTATGTGTTTATTTCAAGTAATCCACTGTCACAAATATTAGCATGAATTTTACTGCCTTGGTACAAATCCTTCTTCTCAGCACAGTCTTTAAGTTATCTCACAAAAGAAATACTTGTTTCTTGGATCTCCCTCTGCTGAGCATATCTTGCAATCAGAGACAACATCTTGCATAGGAAACTCGTCAAAGACTTCTTGCGCCATGACAGGTGCACCGCACTTGACATACATACTGGCGAACATGTTCCCCAAGAATGTGTTCGTTTCAAGTAACCCAATATCCCAAATATCAGCATGAATCCTACTTCCTTGAATATCAGCCTGAATTGTATTGCCTTGATATGAATCCTTCTTCTCAGCATATCCAGTAATCAGAAAACATCCCGCACAAGACTTGTTGCGCCATGACAAGTGCACCGCACATACTGATCAACATGTTCCCCAAGAAAGCGTTATTTTCAAGTAACCAGCAATCAGTGCATTATAAGAGACGCCACTCCAGACAGTAAGCTCCCTCACGACATCTTTGTTTGACAGCCCCTGACTAAGAGTATCAGCGTGAATTTTATGCCTATACCAGCATCTGCGTAGAGCCACATGCCTTCAAGATGTATACACATGTGATTGCATCAAGAGAGGTGCGTAAGCGATTGCATCAGGAGAGAGGCGCGTAAGTGATTACATCAAGGGAGAGGCCCTAAATTTGCATCTGCAAAAAACAGCCTAGAGATTTCTGGACGTGCTCCTGTTGCGCATATCTCGCAATCAGTGAACTCCAAGAGAGGACATTCCGGACAGAAAGCTCCTCCAGCACTTTCTGTGCTTTCTGAAGTGCACCACATTTGGTATACATATCAACCAAGGCATTTCCAATGACGACATTTTTTTGCAACAACCCCGGACTAACAATATTAGAGTGAATTTTTAAAGTGCACCACATTTAGCATACATATTGACCAAGGCAGTGCCAAGAGACGCTCACTTCGATTCTGCTCAAAACAGACAAGAGCATTGTGCCCTGCCCCTCTTGGGAAAATCCTGCAATCAGTGCATTCCAAGAGTCCATACTCCGGACAGGAAGCTTCTTGAGCACTTTTTGTGCTCTCTGAAGTGCACCGCGTTTAGCAAACATGTCAACCAAGGCATTACCAAGAACATCTTTTTCAACAGCATCTGGCTAACAATATCAGCATGATTTTTTAAGCTCATATCAACATCTCGCGTAGAGCCACATGCCTTCAAGATGCACTCGTATGTGATTGCACAAATTGAGCTCATATCGGCATCTTGCACAGAGTCACATGCCTTCAAGATGCATGCGTAGGTGATTGCATCTAGACAGAGGCCCTCACCTTGCATTTGTTGAAATCAGCTTAGAGCTTTCTGGCCCAGCTCTTGTTGTGCGTATCTCGCAATCAGTGCACGTTGTTCCGAAAAGTAAGCTCCTCTAGCCTTTGTACTTTGTGAAGTGCACTACATTTGACATTCATATCGACAAAGGCAGTGCCAAGCAGTAATTCTCTTTTCAATATCTTGACGTACATACTAACTAACGTGTTGGCTAAGTATGTGTTTTTTCAAGTAACCCACTATCACAAATATCAGCATGTATCCTGCTGCCTTGGTACAAACCCTTGTTCTAAGCACAGTCTTTAAGTGAGCTCACAAAAGAAAGACTCATCTCTTCCTCTCCATGTTTGCTTGTGTAGTGGATATTGCGTCAAAACGAAACTAGTGCTGCATAGAGAGAATCGAGTGTGTGTGTGTGTGTGTGTGTGTGTGTGTGTGTGTGTGTAAGTGTATATGCGCATACAAAGAGTGCTTTATGAATTACAACACATCTAGCATACATGTCAACGTTTCTTTTCTACAGCCCCTGGCTAACAATATCGTCATGAATTCCTTTGCCCATATAAGCATCTTTCCTAATGCCACATGCCTTCAAAATACAAGAGTACGCGATTGCATTTGGATAGTTGCACTCTCTTTACATCTGCTGAAAACAGCCCAGAGCTTCTTGGCCCTGCCTCTATTGGGAATATCCCACAATCAGTGCATTCCAATAGACAACATTCCAAACATCAAGCACTTTTTGTACTTTATTAAGTACACCACCTTTGGCATACATGTTGACCAAGGCAGTGCCAAGCACAAAGTTTTCTGTCAACAACCCCCTAAATAACAATATCATCATAAACTCTTTCGCCGATACCAACATGTTGCACGATGCTAGATTCCTTCAAGTTGCACGTGTAGGTGATTGCATTTTCTCTCTTTGCATCTGCTGAAAACAGCCCAGAGCTACCTGGCCCTGCATACCTTCAAGATGCCCGCATAGGTGATTTCATCTAGACACATCTAGACAAAGGCCAGCAATTTGCATATGCTGAAAACAGCCTATAGCTCTTTGTTCCTACTCCTGTTGTGGGTATACAACAATCAGTGCATTTGAAGAGACGTTGTTTCAAACAATAAGCTCCACAAGATGCTTTTGAAGTGCACCACATTTGGCATACATATCGAGCGTCATTTCAAACAATAAGCTCCACAAGCTGCTTTTGAAGTGCACCACATTTGGCATACATATCGAGCAGTGCCAAGCACAACAGCTCATCAAGGATTTGTTGTGCTCGGACAAGTATACCACGCTTGACATACATACTGACTAACGTGTTGGCTAAGTATGTCTTATTTTCAAGTAACCCACTATCGCAAATGTATCCTGCTGCCTTGGTAAGATTTGTGGCCTTGCTTCTATTGTGCATATCCCACAATCAATGCACTCCAAAAGACGACGTTCCGGACAGGAAGCTCCTTAAACACTTTCTGTGGTTTTTCAAGTGCACCACATTTGGCATACATATCGGCCACACACAAGCAATGGCGATGGCGGAAGGAGCTGCAGTTTATGTGTTTGCATCAGGAGAGGGACAGAGGCCCTCACCTTGCATTAGCTGAAATCAGCCTGGAGCTTTTTGACGGAAGGGGCTGAACCGATTGCCTCCTTGCATTAGCTGAAATCAGCCTGGAGCTTTCTGGCGGAAGGGGCTGAAGCGATTGCCTCCTTGCATTAGCTGACATCAGCCTGGAGCTTTGTGGCGGAAGGGGTTGAAGCGACTCTCTCTCTCTCTCTCTCTTTAATACAAAAACCCAATGAGCTGGTGCCAAGTGGCACAGCTCTCCTTGTAGGGTTCCAAAAAACGCTTCTACATAATCAAGTGGCACCGGGTGCTGGTAGCATCAATGCCTTGTTGCTGCTACTAGCTAGCATCCTCACTTTCTGCCAGTCATCTTCCTCTTGGGTGAGCTGACCTTTGTCCCTCATAACAACCTCCTGCATCGCAAGCCAATGCAAGCGGGACAGTGGCATCACAACAGGCCACAAACCCTTGTATCACTGAAGATCTCGAGCTAGACTGGATTTGGTCCGATACTGTACCAGATTGTAACATATGAGGGCCTTCACCACCTCAGTGCCAACCAGAAACCGCAGTACATTCCATGGCAACACACCATTTTCATACTCTATTATCTTGCTCAGAACCTGGATATATTGTCCTTCAGTCCAGCACGCCTCAACTGCCAACGGCTCAAGACTTTTTGGTGAAAGCCCCATTTCCACCTTACCCATAATCTGTGTATACATTTCCACAACATCTTCTTTCCATGCATCTTCACCCAACAGTGCCAAAGATTCTGCAGCCCTCATTAAGTAAAAGGCGAACCCTCCAAACACACTGTGTATAGAATACCAGATCTCTTCTGGGCATTTTTCTCCTAAAGAAAACTCAAAAAATGCACGGGCCTCTGCTTCTAGAAAGTCACCAATGACGTGTGTACGATACCTGCTAGCTCTAATCTTTTCATTGAACCAAAACTTAAAGAAGAAATCTGAACTCGCCAGCATGACATTGGCCAATTTTTCTTGCTTGGTCATGAGAACGAAGAAGTCCACGTAGGAGAGGAGAGTATCCCGGTAGGCTTGGTGAGGAAGCCAGCTCTGTAGTTTGTTAGCCTCATCAATGACAATTGTTGGAGGTGCTTGGCCTTGGGCAGCACGCTGTTTCAGAACTTCTGTGAACACATTCTGAAAATCCTTGTGAGCCTGTTGGAAGGTCTTCTGGGCTTCGAATCCTGCCTTATAGCCTTCTGGAAGTGGTGCCTGCAGCTTTAGAGTGAGAGTGACACCCTGCCAAGCATTATTCCAGGCCTGTTGAAAGCCGCTGGGCTGACCCGGCTGACTCAGATAAGATGCAGCAAGGGCTTCTTGAAAGGCACGAAGAAATCCTTCTGGGCTGTTATTGAGCCCAGCACACAAATCTACAATGACAAACCGATCTTTTCCCTCCACTCTGGCTACCTCACGCAGTATAGCAGTCTTCCCGCAGTCCTGCGGCCCAATCAGCAACAAGAGATGGCCCTTCCTCCGCGCATACTGTTTTAGGTAAGCCACCTCCCGTTCCCTGTCAAAAAGCACATTACCCCGGCTGCAGCAGCACACGCGAAGCGCTTGATTCTGCTCCAAACGCCTGCTATCGTAAAAGAGACAGGGCGAATTGGGATTTTTGTGTGTATATTTTGCACGCGACTCTTCTTCTTTTGCCGCCCGATTTAGCTCTTCACAATAACCTCTAGAACAAGCTTTTCCGAAAATGGCTTCAACCTTTAGATTATAAGTTTGTCACTTTTTTTGCGTGACCTATAGAGAGAAAGACAACTCCAATAGACTTTTTCCGCACTAAGAGAGATAGTATTCAGAGAGAGAAGAGGCTTCAATGAGAGAGAAACTAGCTTCACGCCTTGTCTCACGTAGAGAGAGAAAAGTGACTAGAGAGGGTGAGCGAAAGAGAGAAAACGTCGTTGTGCTCTGATACCAATGAGAGGACTAAGGATGCATGCCACTGAAACTCCACCCTACCATATCCTTATATAGCCTATAGCCTTGCCCTAGGACTACTATATATAGAAACCGCTTTCCATGTGGCACTGACCTAGTCTTAGGCCTCTTGCTCTTAGCCTTAGACCTTAGGACAAACCTCTTATCTCCTAGCTCTTAGCCGTAGGATCGCTGTCTTGACAAGAAGGGGAAGATAATAGGGGGAAAGGACAAAGAAGATGATGGTAGTGCGACTACTCTATCTCCCTCCCTTCATGCTCATTCACTACTCTCTGACTCCCTTTGACCAAAATGTACTTACACCTTAGTTTATAATTTCCCACCACCTAAGCTCGCTATTGGCTCATTTGAGATCTCTCTTAGTAAAGTTATGATTTTGGCACAAAATTTGTCATGCATAATCTCTACAACCTATATGACAATTCCACCATTTTAGATGCTCAATTTGAGCTTTGGGGTGTTCTCTATGAGTGAGATTGCTATTGGATTCTGTGCTTGGAATTGACTCAAAATTAAACCCCAAGCTTCTTGCCACGTCCTAAGAGTTGTAATGATGTCATTTTTTTTGGCTTTTTGACATATTTTGAGTATGTTGTGCAACAACTTTCTCAGCTTCTTCAAGATGATTTTTGACCTAATTTTGCACTTTAGACTAATTTCTGTTGCTATTAGTTGCCCTACTTTTCTCCCCCTTGCTAATTGCATACATACTCTTGGAGATTTGAGAGTAAGTGCATTGTGCATGGGTAAGAAAGCATAAAGAGTACCTAATGCACGTCTTGAATAATACAAGAGTCTATATGCACAATGGGTATAAGTGCAATCATACCCAACATCCCTTTTTTTGGAAAAAAGTATTTCTTTGAGTCCTTGGAGGTTTACTCGACATCTCTAGAGCTAGGTATTGCTTTTTTCTTGACATTTTTGACACTTGTAGTTTCTTAGGGCCTCCCAAAGGCACACTCTCTGATATGAACTTGGTTTAGGTGATCCAACACCTATATCATTGCCTTGGATATTCCTTTGAGCCTAGTTGAAGTTATAGGATCAAGTTCCTATGACTTTGCATTTGCGGTTGCCAAATTAGACCATTGTTTTCCATTTGAAGTGTTGTCTGGCTCTTCTAGTGATAAAAGTCACTTTTGTGATTAGTTATCACCACCAAGAGGCTATACCATTAGCTTGTAGATGCTATGATGAAGCTCTCAATCAATTTTGGATCATTTTGGTGCTTTTGAAACTGCTATTAGAGCAAGGTGATACCATTGGCCACTTTCTGCCAACTAGGTGTGATTGGGGATCTTCTAGTGGTCAAATCCTATGAAACCTTACAAAAAATTTAGTCAAGAGGGGGCGGCCTACCGATTGGTGAACCAAAATTAATTTTAGCACACTTATCTAGAATTGATTACAGCCACTAGGTTAGACAAAGACATATCATTTTGACTTCTAATACTTGGGATATATTCCCTGGTGCCTTTAGGTGTAATCTACCAAGTTTAGTCAATTTTGGTCTCTTGGTGTGTTTTGTGCATCAAGATTTGTGTCAAAAGCATGATGTGTTGTGCATGTATGTTCCTGTCTAAAGTATGCTTGTGTGATGCAATGCAAGTGCTCTAAACATTCATAGTGTGGTTTAGAATATACCTCTTATGTGTGATGTTAGCTTGTGAAGTGTCAAAAGCATAGGGAGATCGACATAAGAGCCTGCAAATAGCTCTCTCTCTCTCTCTCTAACACACACACACACACACACACACACACACACACACACACACACACAAGCTCACAAGAATGAAGTGAGTCTACTATGAGCCTAGGAGACTATATGCCTTAGCGGGTCTGGACTCATGTATCTCTCAAGCTCACCCATTAGCCAGGTTAGTACATTTGGTGTACAATCAACTTCAAAAAAAGGTCAATTGGATGTTGTATACCCAGTTTCTGGCAACTTTGATGGATTCTTTGATTCTAGAAAAAAAAAGTTCTCTCATCAGTATTGTTGAATTTTGATGAAATTTCATTAGTGAGCTTTCCCTAGCCTAGAGATTGCTGCTATATGCTTGGTTTCCCATTGGGATGCCTATAAACCTGCTTGTTTATCTTTTCCTTTAATTTTTATATTAAATTGATAAAAGTTATAAAAAATCCATAAATACAACAAAATATTATCAAAAAAGAGAAAACACAACTATAACACAAAATCTTGACTGTTGTGCCTTTTTTTGGTTAGATTATTCCACTTTTTGGCCCTTTTAGACCAAAGAAAAGTCACTAATATATACATATTTACACATACCTAGGGGCTAATCTATGGCATTTGTCTCCAATTTGCTTTCTTGGACTCACTTAGAGGGTTAAAAAGCTCAACTCAAATTTTTTGCAATACAATGAAAACTTTAGTCAATTTCTTCCAAAAAACATTGCCTTATATATAAAAACCTGATTATACACTACAAGAGGTTGTGTGCTCTTGTGACGCTGTTAACGACGAAAATACACTGGGTTTTTATAACCCCCGGCGTCGCTAAAACCATCGTTACGAGCGTCGCTATATGCGTCGCTATGGGCGTCGCTATAAGCGTTGCTATATAGCGACGCTCATAGAGACGCTCATAGCGACTCATATAGCGACGTTTACACAGAAGACTATAGCGACGCTCATAGCGACACTTATAGCGACGCCCGAGAGAAATTTTTTTTGGTGGCAGGGCATTGAATGCCTTGCCACCCATCAACCATATTGTACTTGATTCACTTTTTAAAAAAAGTGCAAGGGTAGATAATAGACCCAAAATAGTCACCCACAAGACGCATTGTTTGCAAAATTGACAATTGTACACATCATAGGCAAAATGAATTGATTGGCAAATGTAATAATGAAAATTGTACAACATCATAGGCATAAAGAATTGATTGGCAAAAGGAACTGCGGTGACAAATGTAATAATATACATGGTTCAAAAAGACGTATAAAATCCGTCTCATGATACATAAGCTATGAGAAACCCTAAACTAATGCTATCTAGCTACGGCTAAACTGACATCGTTTAGTCAGACGTCTCATCGCGTCCAAGCGGCGTATCTATCGGATTCTGCAAAAAAAGACAATAAGACAGCTTTCAGTAAGTATAAACATATAACGACATTTATAAAACAATACAAAAAATAAAAAAGAGTAAACCCTAATACTAACCATGCCGCCGCGAGAACTGAGAATGTCCATCAGGGCGTTTAAGCCCTTCCTGCCTGCGTACTCGCACTCGTACGGTGTGGGATCACGTCATGTCATCGACCACTGTCAAAACATACAAAGATTTCATTATGTTAGAACTAAAAAACTCATAAACCCTAAACTATTGAACATAAAGAGCAATGTGAAAACACTTACAAAATCGGCCTCAAATGATGCCCATCCACCGCTCCCCAAGTGGTGCGAGCTCCCTGCCTCTATTCGCGCTCTGGCTGCATCCTTTTGTTGCTTCCACTTGTCGGGATTCTCGCGCGCTGCTTTCTTCGCATTCTTCCAATCTTCTTTGGCCAGCCAATCTGGCCTGTTCCACCCATTCTTGATTGCTTTTTGCACTTCGGAACGCTTGTGTTTGCAGTATTCGCGCATTCGAATCTTCATCAGGTCTTCATTGAAGCGTTGATCCCGTGTTGGAACGGGAAACTCATCATGAAGTATGCTGATGACTCTGTTTTTTAAATCACTTGGTACTTCACTCCATTTGTTTAGTATGTAGTGTCTAAACAGCTGAGAGCAAAGACCACGCATGCGCGAGATCACCTTCTTGCCGTCATCATCCATGATGATGCCGCCGCTGATGTCGACGGAGTAAGGCAAGCCCTCTGGCCGGTGACGCGTGAACCTGGGTGTCCCGGCAGGGGTCTCTAGCGGCGTGTCGATGGGGGTACGGACGTCAGGTGTCTCCACCGGCGTCTGGGCCCCGAAGTGAGGAGTGTTGAGTGGGGTGGCTCCTTGCGGAGTAGGTAGAGGTGTGTAGCTTCTAGGAACAGTCAGCCGTGCAAAACCTGGCGTAGATGGCGATGCTGTGGCTGGTGTGGGGGCGGGCAAAGAAGGGGAGGGTAAAGAGCCCCGTCGAACACGAGGCGGTGTGGAGGCATCGGTGGCGGAATCCCCACAACAACCGCCACCGCCACCACTAGAGCGCCGGTGTCTAGACGAGTGTGAAGCTCGTCTCGTCGACGCCGAAGCTTCGGAGTGCGCCGAATGCTCCGAAAGAGAGGGAGATGCGGATGGAGTAGGAACGCGCGATGATGCGCCAGAGCGATGACGCTCCACGTACCACTGTCTCTGCTGCGGTGACAAAGAAGAAAGAAACTCCTCATCATCCATATCTGCATTAAACACACGAATATTTAAACTTAATATTGAATGAATAGAGTAAACAATGACGCAAAGACCATTAAATACAATGACATAATGACGCATATAAATACAATGACGCAATGAATTGAGTGATAGAAGAGGCAAGTTGAAAACTCAGAATTTTCAATCAAAAGATGTGAGCGCGAGTAGAAAAGAGCGTTATACACCATGGAAGGTACTTAGAGAGCCAGAGCTTTTACAACACGGAGCAAAATTGTTCAAATACAATATTTGTGGCTTTAAGAGATCTCTCTCTCATCCTCGCATAACTCAGCATAACTTCCTATATCTATATAGAGCTCTCCGTTTAAACACATATCCTCTGTTTCATTTTGTAGCTCCTCTGCATGCACCCCATATAGAGTAGTAGCATCTTGATGCTCGTCTGGCACCACCGCAGCGGCTTCTGATTGAGCATCTTCTCTGATCTCCTCCATTGATGTCGTTGTGATTGGCACATGGTAGCCTTCATACGTCCTTGCACTACGAGGGGCTACCTCTATGACGTACCACCAGTTTGATGTAGACTTTGTAGGATGAAATATTACCTGCCAGAGCCACATAACTTACATGAGAGCTTTCAAGCACATAACTTGTAAAAGGGGGATGTTAACTATTTACATACTTACTTGTTCACAATGCTCGGGTAGTACGAAAGTGTCTCTTAGGTCAGTCCATTTCTCAGTAGAATCCACCTTAAGAAAACCAGACTCTCCTCTACGCACAGTAGCGTTGCGACCCTCCATGATTATCTTGAACCATTGCACGTCGAACAAGTCGACAAAAAATCCTCTGTAATCGATCCTCAAAATCTCTTGCAGCGTGCCGAAGTAAGCGAGTTCCGCCACCACAGGATCTGCATCAGAGGAACGTCGTCGAGTAGACTGTTCAAATTTTGCCATGATTCCACAATCTTGAGTAAAACGCTTTTTGTCGATTCGTTCCACCCTAAAATGTCGACCTTTACACCATGCTGCTGTGTATGACTTATACTACAACGAACAAAGATTATGAGTGGCCGTTCAAACGTTCAAACATGCAGCCGTTCAACTTTGCCTGCATGTTGAGAAGAACCAAGAGTGCTTTCAATCTAGACATACGTGCTCCATTATACAATGGCGTATCGGCTTCACTTTTCATATCATCATAGATAAGCCTTTCTGAATCCATGATCGTCTCGATCATTTCATCAATCTCGAGCTCAAACATTGCCTCGTTGGGAATGTGCTCTGCATGATCATCCCCCGAGCTGTCAGAGGCTACATCTTGTGGCCTCACATATGCTGCTTGACCAAAGCGCCTGCGAACACGTCTATTGGGTTGCAAGATTGCTGCTTGTTGGCCAGCGTCAGAGTCCGACGAGTTATAATTGGCAACAACTCGATCTATAATAGATGGATCGAACTCGCCAAATTCGCGAACGTGCTGCAAAGAAACACGTCTTGTCCGTCGCACAGCATGCTTGCATTGATTACAAGGACATAAGACCCTCGTTGAGAGATAGGTGTTTCGGTTGGACGGTCCCACATCCTCGTCGCTACTCATAACGAGGATAAAAAACTTATAACCTGGACAACAAATTTAATATTCTATTGGCATTCTTCGTCTTATCTCTCTCTCTCTCTCTCTCTCTCTCTCTCTCTCTCTCTCTCTCTCTCTCTCTACCTCACATTCTCTAGTCATGTCCAATCCCCGCACACCTCGGTCTAGAGGTGCACGGAGATCAGAACCACCGGGTTATAATCTCGTCTTTATTGGTCAATACCTATATTTGTGGGTACAAGAAATCTACACACCCACGTCTACATGATACTGCATGTAGTGGACAAAACCCCTTTGCCTCTTCTCTAGCTGTAGCACTTCACAGCATCTTAACATCTTTTCACAGTAGATCTTTTCACTGTTCGTCTAACTCTAAACCCTAAACCGTAAGTAATTCTTGCGTGGACTCGATCTAACGTAAATAAGCGTAAATCTAAATAAACGTAAATCTAACTAAAAATAAAGCTAAATCTAATTTAACGTAAGTCTAATGACTAGAGGTTGTCTAGATGGTCATTGTGTCGGGGATGTAGTGACTCTTGCCGCCCTGAAGATCCACCTTCTTCCCTATCTTCTGAAGACATTTCACCAGTACTTTTGGATCGACGGAGCCCACCATGAGTGAAGGGAGCAATACCCTATATTCCATTGAGGGCTTTCTTCACCCGCTTCATGCAGGCATCGCAGTCTATGGAGACCTAAATCTAATCTAATATAACGTAAATCTAAATCTAGCTTAAATAAACGTAAATCTAGTTAAAAATAAACCTAAATATAATTTAATGTAAGTCTACATATAACCTAATCTTTAACGTCTTTTAAGATAGTTTCCTACGACGTTATAACTCTCTTCTTCTTGTGTGTGTGCGCGTGTGTGGATGTGTGTGCCAATAAAAAGAGATATAACCTTTCTATCACCCATGCCAAGTATGATAGATTGATTATGCCATTTCCCTCTTGAATAATAGGTCTTGAGTTCAACTCCTCGTCGGCTAGATCTTTAGGTCTTTTAATTTTAATTAGTTTCCTACGACGTTAAATTAGTTTCTCTCTCTTTCTCTCTCAATGTGTGTGCGTTTTTTTGGATCGTATGCATGTTTTCTCTCTCTTTTCCTCTCTCAATGTGTGCGTTTTTTGTTTATGCATGTTCTCTCTCTCTTTTCCTCTCTCAATGCGTGCGTTTTTTGTTTATGCATGTTCTCTCTCTCTTTTTCTCTGTCAATGTGTGTGTGCATTCTTTGTTTATGTATGTGTGTGTGCGTTTTTGTTTTTGTTTGTACTCTCTCTCTCTCTCTCTCTCTCTCTCAAAAACACTATGTGTGTGTGTGTGTGTATGTGTGTGTGTGATAGAGAGAGAGGGAGAGAGAAAGAGGGGAAGGGAACATGAGAATGAGGAGAGGGAAGGAGCATACCTGGCTCTCCTTCCTCTCCTCGTGTGTGTGTGTGTGTGTGTGTGTGTGTGGAGAAGAAAAAGAGAGAGAGAGAGAGAGAGAGAGAGAGTGAGGGAGAGCGTTACCTGCTCCTTGCTTGAGGGCGCCGAAAAACTCAGATCTGAGATCTGAGTTTTTGGGCGCGCTCGGTTATTTTTTTACCCCCGCCGGCGTCGCTATGAGCGTCGCAAATTTCTTTGTAAATTTGCGACGCTCATAGCGACGCCGGGAAATTTTTTTTTGAGCGTCGCTAATATGAATAGCCTCTTGTAGTGATAGTCAGGTTTTATGTCCGCATTTAGAATGCCTCTCCCCTTTCTTGATGGAGTTCTCCTAGATGACAATAAATCACTAGGGTATTACATTGCATTGGTGAAAAAGACATGCTAATGCATGGTCCTATGCTGTGGCCCTATCAAATGCATACATAAAAGATGCCTGGAAAATTAAAGTTGTGCAAGAAGTGGGCATTGAGCAATGGCTCAATGGAGTTTGACTTTGAAGTTGATGTATTTTGGCTAAATACAGCTCATACCATGTAATAAGATTTGTCACGGAATTTGGTATTATCCTTTTACTACAACGGAATTTTGATGAAAAGAGAGAGTCTTCCATTAAGAGGATTCTTTATGAGAGAAGAGAGAATGCTTGGTTGGAAAATACAACAAGAACTACCCCTGTGTAATGACTTTGTATCATAGATTCTTGCATGAGAGAGACTTGTTTAATAATACAACTTTTGTGCTCTTCAAAAGTTAGATTGATGCCATGAAGATGGAAAGCTTCATGCATCCTTAATTACACTTAGTGGAGCCTCTATCCCAAGACCTCAAATACCTTCAAAGGTGGAGAGAGCTAGCGGGGATCTAGGCATTGAGCATTCTTCAGCATCAAGTGAGACCCCCTCCCATTAAATTTTCCTTGGATAGCAAGGGGATAGCAATCTCTCATGCAATTGGCTCTTGCCAAGGACTAGCTATTGAATGGCTTTTTTCTCTTTGGGCAAATACATTGGCATTGTGCCAAGTGTCCATTCCACCTTGAGAAGAGGGAGCTTGATGCTTTAGACATGTGATGCTTAATTATTATTGGGTTTGAGAGTGTATTATCCAATAAAATTCAAGCTTGCTCAAGGGTAACATAATGCTATGTTTGATCTATGTTTTAGATGCCTTGCTTGAGGGAAACTCTTGGGACTTAGTATACAAGAAAAAGTTACAAGCATACAAGAGTGAGTTCATATTATGCAAGTGTGCTTGTCAACTTGGCCACTATCATATAACATGAACATTACTGCTTAAATTCACTAACTTTGAATTATCTAATACATGCAACACACTTTTCCACTAAATTTGCTTGGCACAATATTCACTTAAGACTAGGCTACTTTAATTACTAGGCCAAAAATGATCAAAGTAATTTTCATAAGCTCACAATAAGAACTTGGATAAGCTAGCTAGGCCCTTGCTTAAGCTAGCTCCCTAATTACATGCTCAACCTTTGAACTTACCTTCTCCTTGTTCCACCTAGTAACTTTTTTATAAGACTTTTGCACTATCCTTTGGAGGCTAAATGAAGCTAACCCTTAGGTCATCTCAAGCTTCATTGAATTTTCATTGCTATTTTGTAGACCTTCTCTCCTTGTAACTCTCTACCTAGGACTGAGAGAAGTCTAGCAGCATATATTATATTCTAACTCTTGTTCTCTTTATCTTTCCATTTTAGCTGGCCAATCTAAGATGAGAGGATCATTTGAGAAAGTTAGATATTACATTTTATGACATTACCTGTCCCTTAAAATTATAGTCATCCTCAACTATGAGGTGGAGAAAATAAATTTGAGTCACTAGTCCATGGTTTCCTCGTGGGTAGAGGATCCCTTTTTACCCAACGTCATCATTCTAGAATGGATGACTAGTCCATTTGGTGCTGGAGAAATTTAGCTGTTGCAAGCATGTTTACCTTAGTCCATATAATTATTCTAGAGTATATTGACAAGTTCTACTTAGTGCTTGGGAGACGTAGCTACAACAAGATGATCATAAGCATGCATACTTCAAAACATGTGCACATAAAAGGAAACAGAGTCTTATAAGACAAAAACTTTACACATTAAATGCATTTACATGTGCTTACTCAAGTGAGTCATTGTAAGCTTTGAAAAGGTTCATATAATCCTTAAGCTGGATTCTTTGCATCCATAGAGCATCTTCAAAAGGATAATTCTTGAATTTAATGAGATATCGTCAAATAATCTTACCATTTAATAATACCTTGTCTTCATGTCATAAGATGGACTCGGGTTGAAGTACCTCTTTGTGATCTGCAAATTTTGGAGAATTTTTAATCACTGGTTTTTTGGGTGGCTCTTGTTTGTAAGGCTTAAGTAGGCTCACATGAAAAGCATTGTGTATGAGCCAGTGGTTGGGAAACTTCAATTGATAAGCCATCACCATCTCATTGAGTGACTTAAGAATTTGAAAGGGACCGTAGTATCTTTTTGCTAACTTAGCATAATTGTCCAATCATTGCAACATAGATTTCCACCTTGCATGCCACCTCACGTGGGTTGCCAACTCACAATCCACGTGAGCTGCCACCTTGCATGCCATATCACATGGATGTCTAAGTCACCCTCTACATAAGCTGCCACCTACGTGCTATGTCACATATGTCTAAGTCACCCTCTACATAAGCTGCCACCTACGTGCTATGTCACATAGATATAAATATGGGATTAAATTAGCTTATATTAATTATCTATTTAACTAATAATTTTATTGCATTTTTAGTTTTTTTAAATATTAAAAATAACAAAAAGTATAAAGTCCTTAAAAAATATCATAAAATATAAAAATTAGATAATTTTTTGATTGAAAATTGAAGGATGGCTAGTACCAAGCAAATATTTTTAACTTGAAATTAAATAAAAAATTATGTACAAAATTTATTAAAAAATCATCAAAATAAATCAAAACCCTAAATAAACACCCAAAAAAACCTATAAATAAAAAAGCCTAAGAAATTTCAAGGAACTGAAAATATGCATGAAAATAATTTCAAATAATGAGTCCAATACAATAATAAGCTAATAATAATTCTAATTCTCCTTGAATAATCTCATTCTTTTCATTATAATTTCTTTTGAGGTGATTGGTTTACTTGATCACTCTTAGATTTTAGTAGATAGTGCTTAGGTTGTGGTCTGATATAAAAGGCCTCATATATTTAGATGGGCTCATTTGCACACCTCTCTTCTTGCATGCACTTACCTCTCTACGTATAAGCCATAAAAATGGGCTCTCAATCACGTCGATCTCGCAAAAGTGATAGGAAATCCAAGCATCCCGCACATGACACCCGAGAGCAGCTTGAGGTTATTTGCCTTGAGTAAAAAAGGGTGAAGGATCGGGAGTGCAAACAAATATCTGGAGGTCGGACTTGAGCATCAAGTGCCTTGGCATCAATGTTTGAGCTTGTTTTGCCACCTCTCCTTGCTGCATTATAGGCATCGTCTCCTCCCCGTCCTTACCTTGATTAATCAAGAGCCATTTGCAAAATGGAGAAAGGAGAAGCATGCCACTTAGCATTGGTTGATTGGAGAGGAAACGGCAGAAGGTAGAGGTTAAATTTAGTGCGAGCTTCATCCAAAAAAAACAATGTTGTCTGCTTTTGTCGCATCAAAGAAGGCAGAGGACGAACGATATGGGAAAGTGGATGAGCTTGCAGGGGGTGGTGAAGTAGCCCTCGCTTGCTGTCCAGAATAGTGTCTCTTGGAATGCACTGATTGCGGGATACACACAAGAGGAGCAAGGACAGAAGGCTCTACGCTGTTTTTAGCGGATGCAAAGTGATGGCCTCTGTGAAATCACCTACGCATGCTTAAAAATTCAGTGTTAGTCATGGGCTGTTGCAAAATAATGTAGTGCTTGGCAATGCCTTATTCGATATGTATGCCAAATTTGGTGCACTTCAGAAAGCACAAAAAGTGCGTGGGGAGCTTCCTAACTAGAATGTCGTCTCTTGGACTGCATTGATTGCAAGATAAATGCAACAGAATTAGGGCTAGATTGCTCTAAGCTATTATCAGCGGATACAAAGCAAGGACCTCCCTCCTGATGCAATCATATCCATGTGCATCTTGAAGGCATGTGGCTTTACGCAGGTGCAGGGAGTAGAGAGAGAGAGAGAGAGAGAGAGAGAGAGAGAGAGAGAGAGAGAGAGAGAGAGAGAGAGAGAGAGAGAGAGAGAGAGAGAGAGAGAGAGAGAGAGAGAGAGAGAGAGAGAGAGAGAGAGAGAGAGTGCAAAGCTCTGGACTATTTTCTACTGCATCTTGAAAGCCTCTAGCTCCGGATGCAATCACCTACATGTGCATCTTGAAGGCATCTCGCATCATGCAAGATTTTGGTATGGGCAAAAGAGTTTATGATGATCTTGATAGTCAGAGCACACCGTAGCCGAGGAGATGGTATATCAGGTGCATCGAGGAGAGAGAGAGAGAGAGAGAGAGAGAGAGAGAGAGAGAGAGAGAGAGAGAATCAGCAATGGTTGAACTAGCTTCGTCCCCAAAATCTTGTCTTGTAAGGTCTCCACCTTTCTAGCTGTCGGGAATTAACTCAAGCTTTAGGAGAAAGCATTCATCAGGCAATCAGGTAAAAACTCTATCTCAGAAGCAATGAAAAATGGTATTTTTGAAGTCTTAAGCACAACAAACCCCAGGCTAGAAATTTTCAGAATTGAATTCAATAAAAACTGACACAGTTATGGCCCCTGGAAGTTTACACTATGAATTGAGTAAATTAAATAAAAATTGTAAACTTTTCTTCTAAAGTTCTTAGATATTTATAGACATTTCCAAAATTAATCATTAAAAGTCAAAAAATAGCAAAAAATCTATTTTGTGTATCTGGGGGGCTGTGTGGGACAGTAATGAACTTGCCCAGGTTGGAATTAGCAGCAGGGGGCACTTGTGGACCTGTAGGGCTGCCTTGGGATGCAAGTTATTGCCATTTCCAGCCTGTGAGTGCCCAAAAACCTATAAATAAGACCCCTTGCTTCAAATTTTGGAAGCAGACTCGGAGTCCTGGCCATTTCTCTCTCACCTAGAGAGATCTCTACTCAGAAATCACTAGAGAGCAAAACTCTAGTTGGTTAACCCACGATAATTAGTACTAAACCTTTTTAATTAGCAAAATTATGATGATTTACTTACCTTTTCTTAATTAATCCAATTAATTAAGAAGATTAAACTTACTTACATTCTAAAATTCTTTCCTAATTCTTAATTCTCTACTGATTATTGAGATTAAGCTTAGGGATACTAATCTAATTAGTTATTATGTTAAATTAGGACTGAAATTAATCATTTTAATCATAAATTAATGGTAATTATACTAATTAAACTTAGATTGAGATAAGATAATTCTTAGAGCTGTATTAGACTGTCAAGATGCTAGGAAAATTATCTCTTAGTTTTTTGAATAATTTTGTAATCATTTAATCACAATTACACTGTTTTTAAGAAAAAATTAAAGGCCAAAAATAGTAAATTATACTAAAAAGCTTTGAGATAATTCTCAGAGGTGAAATACATCTTAGGAAACTCGTGATAATTATCTTAACCACAAATAGCTAATTATCTTAGTAGAAAGATACTATTTTTAAGAAAAAAATTAAAGGGGAAAATAGCAAATTACACTAAAAAGCTTTGAGATAATTTTAAGAGTTTAAAAAAATCTTAGGGAACCTATGATAATTATCTTAATCACAGATAATTAGTTTAGCTAATTATCTTAGTAGAAAAACATTGTTTTTAAGAGAAAATTAAATGGGAAAAATAGCAAATTACACTAAAACAATTTGAGATAATTTTGAGAGGTGAAAGACATCTTACAAAGCCCATGATAATTAACTTAACCACAAATAATTAGTTTAGCTAATTATCCTAGTAGAAATACACTGTTTTTAAGGGAAAATTAAAGGGGGAAAATAAAAAATTAGATTAAAAAGCTTTGAGATAATTTTCAGAAGTGAAACACATTTTATGAAACCCGTGTTATTATCTAAACCACAAAATTAGTTTAGCTAATTATCTTAGTAAAAAAACACTGTTTTTAAGGGAAGACTAAAAGAGAAAAATAGCAAATTAAACTAAACAAATTTGGATAATTTTTATAAATAAAACACATGTTAGGAAACCTGTGATAATTATCTTAACCACAGATAACTAGTTTAGCTAATTATCTTAGTAGAAAAACACTATTTTTGAGGGTAAATTGAAGGGGGAAATTAGCAAATTAGATTAAATAACTTTGAGATAATTTTTAGAGTTAAAATATATCATTAGAGACATGTGATGATTAGCTTAATCATATTGTGGTGTACACGGGAATAAGACCAAACTAGCTTGCCTCTTGCATCCGAGAGTAGCCCCTTATATTAATTACATGAGAGGTAGTTACAAGTATGTTCACACTCGGGCCGTCCGGCCACACACCACACCTCCCCCCTTAGGGAGAAAAAGATGGACATCTTTTTACAAGATTGAACTGAGAAGGGGCTCCACATGACTGAAGAGACTGCATCAACTCCAACGCCTCATCCGGGGGGAGTGAGCTTACAACGGCTTAGTGGCTAGAAACTGAACTTGTGGCTAAACTCGACATCATGCCGATCATCATCAAGGCATGGAACTCGTACATCTCGCTTATGCAAACATTAGGTCGCTATCCCAATGAAATGGACAAGACAAGGAACTTCTATAGGAGCGTCGGTAAAAAATACAACTTTTTTGTATGACATGCATCATCTCCAAAAGGCGCTTGGTGTGTGATGATAACAAATACTAGATTGAGAAATGAGCTGGAGTTGAAAAAACTATCACTAAAAAAATAAAGAAAGGATGAACTGTGTGGTTTTGTATGATTAACTATGAGAGCATAAAGACTGGGCACCTCTGCAACCAAGATGCAACAACTCCCGTGTCTTTGATCATGCTGGAACCAAGAACATTTGAGAACCAGTCGTAAACTGAGAGAACAAAATATCCCAAGAGAATGGGCTGCATATAGTAAATTGATGGTAGGGTGTTGTAAGAAACACTCAAAGAAATCAAGATGTGATATCCAGTTGGCGAGTGTTCTGGTGGGGCTGGCTTGGAAGGATTGTAGCATTGATGGTGAAAACACAAAGCTTAACAATCTACCCCATTTTTGAGCTTCAATTCTTGGAATGATCCGGACATCATCTTCAATTGCTGGATGAAGTGAGACTGGACGTGATTGCCAGCGAACTGGGAAAGTGAAGAAGAGAGTTGCGAGGAGTGAAGTGGCAACTGATCTGGCAAGAGCGTACTGCAGGATGAACACCAAGAAAAAGGATATGCAAGAAAAACTGCAGCAGACACGCTGTGTTGAGCTCCACCTAGAGCTTGCTATGGAAGATGAGAGGTTTCAATGACGAAGCTGACTTGTCGCCTCTAGGAATGGAGGAATGGGACTCGTTTCTCCAAGGAAAAGCAGATGGCTTAGCAGCAATGAGAGTAGTTGTAGAAGTATCTTTGATTGCCTAGCTAATGTGCACATGAGGGCTCGTTCACATATAGACTGCATAGAACGCGGTAGCTGGGGCCACGTCGGTGCATCAACTGCTGCACTGGCAGTGCAAGTGACACCTTCGGCAATGCACCTCTTGCTCGTCTCGCTGCGCAGTAGCTCTTGCACCTTCGCCTGAGAAGCAAAGGGCAGAAATGTGATGAGAGCTTGAGTTGCAACAGGGTTGCTTCCTTTGCTACACAGGTTAGCACAAGAGCTTGGCATGTCAGGTAGCGTTAGCTGTAGTAGAGTCTCGCAAGCAGATAAAGAAGGGCACCAAGAAAGTGACGCCTTTCATGAGCTGTAGACATCGATAGCCTCTCTCTCTCTCTCTCTCTCTCTCTCTCTCTCTCTCTCTCTCTCTCTCTCTCTCTCTCTCTCTCTCTCTCTCTCTGTGTCTCTCTCTCTCTCTCTCTCTCTCTCTCTCTCTCTCTCTCTCTCTCTCTCTCTCTCTCTCTCTCTCTCTCTCTCTCTCTCCTCTACCCAGTGTCACCATCGCTGTCGTCGGTATTCCCCAAGAAAATCAAGAAAAGGGTTTCTAACTAATCCATGCCCGTCTCCTCCACCAATGTGGTGTACACGGGAATAAGACCAAACTAGCTTGCCTCTTGCATCCGAGAGTAGCTCCTTATATTAACATTAGAGGTAGTTACAAGTAGGTTCACACTCGGGCCGTCCGGCCACATACCACAATATAAAGTTAATTTAGCTAATTATCTTAGTTAAAAGACCCTATTTTTAAAGACAAATTAAAGGGAGAAATAATTAAATCATGTTATATGATTACATGCTATTTATCAGAGTTAGAATATTTGATAAAGAGGCCGTGAT
The DNA here is from genome assembly GCF_014529385.1 of Adiantum capillus-veneris. NCBI lineage: Eukaryota > Viridiplantae > Streptophyta > Polypodiopsida > Polypodiales > Pteridaceae > Adiantum > Adiantum capillus-veneris. The sequence continues at coordinate 146,383,645 of NC_140944.1, forward strand.
AATTATGTCAAGATTGAAAAATTAGTATATATATTTATTTGAGTCAAATTATACTAATTTTAGATAAAAAGTAAAGGGGGAAATTAATAAATCATGTTAGATGATAACAAGCTATTTTTCAAATCTATATTACATCATGGAAAATCCGTGATAATTGTGTCAAGTTAGAAATTTAGTATAGATATTTATCTAAGTCAAATTAAACTAATTCTAGCTAAAATTTAAATAGGAAAATGAGTAAATCATGTTATATGATTACATGATATTTATCAAAGTTAGAATACTTGATAAAGAGGCCGTGATAATTATGTCAAGGTTAGGAAATTAGTATAGATATTTATTTGAGTCAAATTATACTAATTTTAGATGAAAATTAAAGATGGAAACTAGATAATTAAGTTGGAAAATTCAAAGGTAGTTATCAAAGGTCAAAAATATCTTTATTGACTTGTGATAATTATACCATAGTTTATTAGTGAGTTTAGGAAATTCTAATTGACCAAAAATCCTATTTTTAGCAAAAGATTAATTAAAATAAATAGACTTTGCGGTCAAAATGTTTTTAGAAAAATTATAGTAAGTGTAAACCTATGATATAAAGTTGAGGAAATGAAATCTTTAAGAGAAAATAAATAGAAAAAATATTAAGCTCAAAATAAGCAGATTCCAAGCTTAAAATTCGATGGGGAAATTAGGAAAAAGATATACAAAAATTATAAGAAAATTAGAATAGCTTAGAAAACCCTTAGGGAAGCTGTGGAAAAAGTTATCATACCTATATAGGCAAATAAGACATTACTAGGTCAACAATTTACCAATTAAGACTACAAATTTAACCTAGATTTGGGTAAAATTGGATACAAAGGATAAGTCTAGCTTTTGGATAATTGGCCTAATGATTATAAGGATAAGAAGTTATGGCACCTAAAAGGACCCGAGCCAATCCTACATCTGATGATGAGGGCAGAGCTCTAAAAAGAACTAGAGCGTCGCACGATGATGAAGTTGGGCCTAGTAGTAGGCCTACGGAGGAGAGTCTTCAGGCGCCAGCGTAGCAGCAGATGGCTGATCAGTCCCAGGTGGGTTTCCCATTATTCAATTAAGTCTTTAAATAGTTGAAGTTCTATTATAAGTTAGCATTGCATACATAAGGAGTGAGAGAGTCAGAAAAGGAATAATTGACAAAAAACGGAAGTTAAATTCCAAATGCATTTGTTTATAATGTAGGAAAGAATTGTTTGGGTTAAAACTGGTTGAATTAGAAAAGATATGATTGATCATCCTTAAGACAGCTTGTCTCAAGACACCTTCGACTCCTTGGTATAAATTGATGATAATGATGGCTTTCCAGCCACGGATAAGTCGGTTACCCCCATGAACGATGAGTTTCTACTCGTGTCATGTCTTGATGTTTCTACATAAGTTAGGATACCGTTTTTATCCTAGGGGAGCCGCCCGGTTGTATGGGCAACTGGTTTGGCGTATGGGCACCCGGAACCTTGAGTGGGGGTTTATCCACTCCGGATTGTGAATAAGGAATGGATGCCGTTTTTTCATCCTTAGGTGGTCTTGAGACAAGAAGAGTACTGGTCATGGTTATTATGGACAATGTTTTGATTGACAGTACCCTGTCTTAAGTTTAAAGACGTCTGTTTGTTAAAAGAATGTTTTTCAATACTATCTTTAATACTTGATTGAAGGAATTACTGTGATGGAACATTAAAAGAAACCATTATTTTAAATGTTAAAACAATGTGATAGTAATTAGAAAATAAATTAATCATGTGTGAGTGCGGGATGGTAAGTGGGGATTGACTAAGGTTGTCAATCATGGACAGGTGAACCTGATTAGTTAGGTAACTATCCATCCCTGCGCACTAAAATGTTTAGAAAACTTCTTCACTTGGAAGAGGAGTCCACCAGGGGTTGTGTCCTCACATATGTAGAGGAAAAAAAGCGTTGGTTGAGGATACCTTAGCCCAATTTGTGGAAGTTATAGGGCCGAAATAGTTTTTTTGGACTTTTAATACGTTGTCCCGTTTTCGCTGCGAGATAGGACTAGGTCTTCTTCTATGGCTATAGACCCAAGCCATTGTCAATGGTAATGGTCTATTCTTTGGATTTTTCTTGTTTAGAGACTTTTATTTTTATCATACCTAGAGACCTGTCAAGGATCCCATCCCGGTCTTGGTATTGGAGGTTGGGGATCTCACATGTCTCTTGGAGTGCAGTACTAATTTTTGCTAAGAGAGCAGCCTAGTGTGGATGGGATAACAGTGCCACTCCAAGGTCCCTTCACACCTGTGGTGTCTTCCACTGTTGTGTCATGCATTGCCATTCAGATTTCACCAGATGATCTATGATTCTTGTAAGAAGCAAGCTAGGAGGTTCAAGTTTCAAATTAAATCTAAAGCAGCTAGATTTAACTCTTATGCAGTACAGATGAATGGGTGGGTGAACCTCACCTCGTCCACAGGCACTTCTACAGTTGGTAGTAGGTCTACAGTAGCTGCAAACCTTATGTTTGTGACCTACATCTTCTAAATCCATTTGGTAGGGGATCCAAACCTACAGAGCAAGGTCATGGATGCTGAGGTAATGCTTTCATTGACATGCGCAGGCTTTCGTATCTTTCCCAAGACACAAATCACACACTCAAAGGGTGAAACTATTTTATTGAGCAATGATTTTAGAGACTATATTTGAATCTGATGATGCAGGCTAGAACATCTTGGAAAGCATTATCAAAGAAAAAAGCTGATGAAAAGAATGTTATTGGCAGCTAGGAAAGAGTTGGTAGTTCATTGATGCAAGAAATAGAGGCATTGAAAGCCTTGATGACATGGGTGATATCCTGATTTTGCATGCATCCGGTTGTGCCAGAAGCTGAGCAAGGTAAACAATGTTTCGAATTTGGTGGCCAATGAAATGATGGTGGAGGAGGGCGTCATAGGTGACATTGCAGATGCCAGCACAAAGAAGCAATGTCTGCTGCTAGATGTTGCGATGCTAGGAATCCTCCAATGCTGAGTAGAAAATGGCCAATGTGATGCGTGATAAGATGGCGTCATCAAAGATTGTCACCCAATTGGTAGTGAGGAACATGACTCCGCAGTGATACTTGAACACCCAAAGAAACACTCCAGTCCAATAGGTCCCTCCTCTGCAAGTATGCATCCACCTCATCCAACAAAAGAATCGTATGCCAATTGTACGCGATTTCCATTATTTGGATAAGCCTTGCTTCCACCTCATTTGCTTCCTTTCCCAGTTCAAAGGCGCTTATGGACCACAACGCACATTGCAGACTCTCCACTAGGGCCTCCACCGTCAGAGCCTTGCCTGTCCTTGGTGGGCCATGGAACAACACTAAAAATGTATGTTGATATTGTTAATTAGGGGTTGCTGAAAACGATTTTGTGCTTGGCAATTGGTTGACATATTTGCTAAATGTGGCGCACCTCAGAGAGTACCAGAACTTCATGAAAAGATTCCTGTCCAGAGTTGGAACGCATTGATTGCAAGATTTGCCCCATAGGGGCATGTCAGAAAGATCTAGTCTATTTTCAGCAAATATGAAGTGTTGGCCTCACTCCTAATTGTAGGATTTGATTCACAATGGCAGCACCAAAAACCTCTAGGTTGCTTTTAGTAGATGTGAAGCAAGGACTCTTGGAGAAAGATGTCGTGCTTGGCCATGTTTGCCAAATGGGATGCCCCAAAGTAATGGTAGGCATGATAGAAAAAGGGAATGTGACAGTCGACATATTGGTAGAAGTCGTGGAAGAGATGTCGATGACCGAACATTTACTAATGGGAAGGTGGTGGAACAATGTAAGGAAGGTCAGATTGCGCTTCGATGTAGACGACCAATACCAAAGGTACAATTATATTCCATATTTTGATTTCCTCTATTTGATCTCAAAAGTACTTAGATTGCATCATATACACATTAAAGGAATGAATTCAAATCATTTTTATTGCAAAGATTGTAGATGAAGGTGACAAGGATTGAAGAATTTTTATTCTTGCCACCAAAGGGATACATGGATAATACACCATGACATGGCAATGTGGAATGATATGTCTTTATAAAACATCGATAATGAGTTCTTTCTTGTACAATTGTAGTATTTTTACAGTAAAATAGTCCCTCCAACACTAGAGAAGAACCATAAATCCCCCTTCAACATTGGAGGGGATAAAGTGGCGGGGGAAGGGCACGCTCCCTACGGTATTATTATAAATGTGGAGAACGGTGCCAACTCCACACCATACATATGTATGGTTTTTTTTGGGGGGGCACAAGCATCACAATGCACGAAATGCATTTCTCTCCATCTTTATTATAATGTGTAAATTTATACCTCCATACATCTCTTAATGTCAAATCTCATTTGTGATGCGAGGTCATAGAGCTTTTGGCAAAAGCTTCAACGAGATATGCTATGGAGTCATCATCACAAGCTATGCCATGCAGTAAAATCCATACCACTACCACTTTTTTACTTCTTACCATATATATAGTGAAGCAATCAAGGCAAACTAGTTCTTAATTGTTGTCCCCATTTCCTATGGCTCTACCCCCTTCTCCCTACTTCGCTCCCGTAGCCCATGCTTTTGTAGCACCGGACATTGCTTCGACAGACGTGGTTGTGGGGCGAGCTAACCCCTACTTATTTGGATATTGGGGTGGGGTCAAATCACATGGTGCCAAACACCTCTCCATTGCAGGTGCTAGTCTTGGCTAGGGAGGGATCTATAGCTTGCACACTAGATTCTACAATGGACCTGTAGCTTTTTTCTATGCCAGTGTCTGGACCTGCAATGGTTACAAGGAGGCTAAATAGATCAGGGTTCAGACATAGTGCACTTTGCATGCATGATCTTTATATGGTTGACATCTCTTCCAAGCAACATGGAAAGCTTCTTGATACGTTCTTGGTGCTTCCACAGTTGCAGGAGGTGCTACATCTCATATCCTCTCCATTCGTCATTCTGTTCTGCAAGAGGGTAGTGATTTTGTATCTTGTGCTCGAGCTACAAGTATTTCTCATGCTACATCTCGTATCCTCTCCATTTGTCAGCTCTGTTTTGCACGAGGGTAGTGAGAGAAGGCAATGTATAGATGAGGACCAAGGCCTTTTGGCAGTGGGCGTGCACCTTGTCATTTGTGCATCTTGCTTCTCCTGATGCGGGCAAAGTGTCACAAGAGTGATGTGAGCTAACCAAGTATCCAAAAGTATTAAAATTTGACAAAGCATATCTCTAGAGTCATATCTACACAGCTATGATGTCAGAAGTGGTGAACAAGCAACGAAAGACCGCTAATGACAATATCGGGTCGTGAATGACTACATATGGTCAGATGGGTGGACCGGGGATCAAAATGAAGAAACGATTGTTCCAAAAGGATCCACAAGGATAAGAGAAGATGGTGATGTGACTTAATGAGGTTGCGAGCATCATATCAAGTGTAAAAATCCCATCAAACCAACTCTGACAACACCCAAGCTGAAAACAAGGAGTAAATTATTTATGCATGTGTTAACAAGGCCTGTTCAACATGTGGGTTGAGGGAACTAACCAAAAAAAGGAGAGATGAAGGGACTTAGACATTTGCAACGATAGATGTCTAAGTAAAGGAAATAAAGATGGAAAGTAACTTTTAACATTTTGGGTAGCTTACATGTAATGAGGACATCTAGTACACAAAGCCTCAACTCATTTTGACCACTTTAGGGTTTAATATCCTCATGTGTGGAAATATTGACACTTATGCCGAGAATCAGTCTCATGGGTTGGATATGTGTACAAGGTGGAGTCTTATGTCATTACTGTGTTGTATGACCTCAGATAAAGGAGTGACCATGGAATCTTTGCCAAAAAATCATTGTATTTGGTTGCATACATCTATTGTGAAAGATGTCTACACCACATGTCTCAGAAACTTTGCACCTCTTACATCAGTAGTGTATTATGTGTGTCTTATATAGCATGTCGGTAAGTTTTTATGCCAATGGGAGTAGGGATGTATTTTCTTTTACATTTTGCATACATAAACCATAGCAAATGGTCATGTACTCCATAAACATGTGCCAAAAATGATGTAAGTGGCTCCAGGTTTTGGGTAGACAATGCGGAAGCTATGTGAGATATCAGATAATCAAATGAAGTCAAGGGATATAAGTCAGATATCTATCATGATAGATATCTAACAGAGGTTAAATGAGGGAAAGTGGAAGTTTTCATCTTGCAGAGTGGTTTAGACATGTTTATTTCTTTAGTTTTCATGCCATTTCTCATTTTATCACTGCATGAGTCAAGAGGATGGGTTTTGAGTGCATCAAGCCTAGAGGAGTATCAGAAGAGAGTTTTTGCATGAGTCTGCTTGCATAGAGGCTCTCCTATACATCCCCAATAAGCCAAAATCATCAATCATGCAAAATCTTCAAGATTTGAAGTATATAGACATCTATCACGATAGTATAGACATCTATCGTGATAGATGTCTAGAGGTCTAGAGAAGGGGATTTCTCAACAAGTCGGAGTTCCCAATGTACTTGTACACCCATCATAAGTCTATTTATCTACTAAGAAGCCTAATAAAACATCTAGAGATTTCATTCTTCAATATCAAAGCTCAAATAAGTTATTCCAAACCAAAATTAAGTCCATACAATGTTTCTCCCATAAAGCAAGATAATCCCAGCCTAGAAGAGGTCATTAAGCCATGTGTACCTTCATTCATTCAAAATTTCAAGGAATAAGGGTAGTCAGACATCTATCGCTATAGATGTCTACCTACAAGTCAGGAGATGAATTTTGGCTAAGGTATAAATGCCAAGTCTTTAAGTTTTCAAGATCTTTGAAGTGGATAATAAACAATCAACTGTTCTATTGCAAAAAAGTGTTCTCACTACATCTTTTGAAGCTTGCTAACACATACTCCGCTTGCTCTTTTACACCCACATCTACTGTGTTACAATCATAGGTGCTAGCTCTACATATTAACGTAAGTATGTCACTATGTTTCTTTGTTTTCATTTTCCATTCCCTCTACCTTAATTAGCTATTCTAGGCTTAATTGGAGGGTTTAATGCAAAATCAATTATAGGAGAGTGAAGAGACCATCAAGGCTAGGCTAATCTATAGGTAGTCATACGCCAAAAACAACTTTGTATATTTGGTTGTTGCATATAAGCATGATTTTGGCCAGAGTGTTAGAATTAGGATCTATGATCATCGATAGATTCCCTACACCATGCTAAACACTCAACACAGGTTTGGTTGCAATCTACCACTATTTGCTTATTGAAACCTCAAGATAAGTTTGCAACTTGCATAGGTAGAGAGTAATTATGGTTGATTTAGACCATCCATAATATAGTTTATCATTATGTAAGTGTTACACCATACTTTCCTTGAGATTGTGCATCTCTTCTAGCCTCCATGCACTAGTCAGGTCAACTACACACCCTCAAATTGACATATAAATGTTTGCAAGAGGTTCTCACTAGACTATAGGACAATGGTCATAGAAACCTAAACATTTTGGCACGATTTTTGGGATTTATGAGCATAGAATTTAGAGAATTTTTTAGTGAGTGAGAGTGATGTTTGAGCCTTTTTTGTTATTTTCTTATTGTATAGGATTAGAGTATTAATAAATATACTTTGGAGAGAGCAACATGATGATTAAGCTTAAGTAGAGCTATAACCACTCACACACACTCAAAACCTACAAGCATGCAATCTATGATGCATAACCCCACCTCATCAAATGCTTACACACACACACACACACACACACACACACACACACACACACACACACACACACACACACACACACACACACACACACACACACACACACAGACACACACACACATTAATCAAGAGCATTAAACATGGAAGGGACTCTAACTAGAGAGGCATCAATGCTTAATCTACTTTACACATGCTCTAATCTCACCCAAGCCTTGATACACAAGCTTTAATCAGTCACACAAGGGAAGCTAAGCTCAAGATATAGAAGGAATACAAGAGAAGAAGAGCAATTAGTTGCTAGTTTTACAAACTAGTTAATCACCAAAATCAGCACCATTAACTCAAATTGACCAGAGAGAGGTGTAAAACATGTTGCTTACATAAGAGTGAATAAGAGCCGCTCACCTAAAATTGACATAAAAGAGTATATTTCTAAAAGTTTGAGCATAACTTGGGTTGCTTGAGATTTTTGAGAAACCATTAGAGACTAGCTACATTCCGAAAAGCTAAAATTTTCAAGGTTTGAGAATGATCACCATTATTCCAAAGTGCACAATACTGATGAATTTTTTCTTCATGATTTAGTTGTAGATGTGTTGGCAATGATGTTTGCCTAATTTTCATGCAAGAACACCCTTCAAAAATCAAACTTTGGGCAAAAGGCACCAAAAGTTGAGAAAAACATTACAAATATACTTTTGGTTGAAACAGTCAAAACACAGATAGTCAATACCAAAGCACTCCTTAAGACTTGAAAACTCATCAAAAAACTACCAAACTGCAAAAAAGCCAATTTTAGAATAATTGCAACTACTTCCAATTTATCAATACATGGTCAAAAGTCAAGACATGGATCTAACGTGAATGTTTATGCAAAAGTAAAGACCTTGGGAATGTTTTCATGACCATTGAAACATAGAAATTTCATGACTGGGCACAAAAGAGTCTATGACTTGAGAGAAAATAGTATTAGGACCTTGTTTACATATCCAAATTGAGCCAAAACTTGCAGGATTATTGATAAGCAGTAGAAGTGAAAAATTTCAAGCCAGAAAAACCCACAATTATACCCACAAACATAAATTTAGGCCAAACTGAGTTGTGAGCACACACAGGTGGTACATGACCCCAATAACCCAAAATTTACATCAAAGCCAAATTTGGACATTTGGACTTGGGCAAAACAAACCATACGAGATTGGGAAATAGTAGGGTTAGCCATAACTTGACATAGAAGGGGAATCTCTAGATGGGCTTTTGATGATGTTTATGATCTAGAGAAACCACTGGTGAGGTAAAAACATATCACTATAAAGAGCTAGAAAAAAGTGCACTTCTTACCCAACTCAACATAGTAGGTACATTTTTTCTTCACAATCAACTTGCACATAGCATATACATTATTCAAGTCAAGTTTGGGACAAACCAAATGATCAGAGACAAGTTAAAGCTATTACTCTGCATGGAGAGACTATCTATGCAAATCTAAAGATTCATTTTCCAGTAAGAGTATACAATAGACCAATAGCATTTGAAGGCGAGCCTGCAATAAACTACCAAGGAGATAGATATGTTGATAGACAATCCATTGCTTACTTGTGTGTCGGTTATCCTATGATTGTGGATGACATGGGTCAAGTAGTGGGACTAAAACAAGTCTATGTGGATATCCCAAAGGCATTGCCTCTTGCACCATCAACAGAATATAGGGCTGTAAAGCCATTTAAAACTTTGTTAAACCCAACGAATGACACTATAACATTATTGTATTAGACATTGATCAATGATGTGGTCCAATTTTTGAAGAGAGTTAACCATAATTATGGTCCTGCAACACCTAAAGAAAAGATGATATGCATCTTTGCATCAATGCTAATTGATGATGTCTGTTTATATGGACAAGCATGGCCAAAGATTTGAGATGATTGAAGCAATTCAATGTCAAGGATTGACCTACATGGGAATTTGAGTCATAGATAGGTTGTTTCCACTAAAAGCTCTGTTTGTAAATCAAAATTTCCCACCCTAGTAATTTTGGCTAAGTTAGATACTTGCTTATTTAACAATTTAAACACAAAGTAGAGTAGGTACAAATTACACATTACATGTGAACAAGAGAACCCCATTGGGATCCCACAAATGTTCTTGTAACATTCATCCAAAGCATTATTAGATGCTCAATATAACTCAAATCAGCCCATTTAGGAAGAGTGAAAAGCAGATGGAAACGTGCAAATGTCACAAGGGTTACTTAATCTCTTTCCTTCTCTTTTTTATCTTCTTAAATTGGATCCTCTTTATTTTACATTTGGTGATTCCAAGCCTTCAAGCACTAGTCATTCGCCTATCCTTGGATTGCCATTATGTTGATTTTTGTGCCACAATGACACACCCTTTAATATTGGCACTGTTCTTGTGGACAAGCAACCTAAGCTAGGGGAATCATTAGTGTGTTTAAAGAGTAATTAATTGTTTTAAGAAATAATGGTCAAGAACTTTCCCAATAGTCGATTGTAAACAAGCAATGATGAAGAGGATGGTACTCATTCCTATACTATGTACAATGCTACTTGGTGTACGTGGATGAGGCTCCTCAATCCTTTTTGCATCTTTAGGTCCATCATATAACTTTCCTGGCTCCGTTTTCTCACGCATTGGCTGTTCAACCACCACTCAACCACCACTCATCGATCTTGAATTGTGTATGTCTTGTAATGAGAAGGTGATGGTTCTTTTCACTGTCATCTCGTACAGTTTCTGTTTTGCTTTCTAATCGACACTTCTTCTTGAATACGCAAGCACTAAACTTCATTTAGCTCTTCCTCATAAGAACCTTGTTCTTGTTCTTCTTGTTCAATATCTATTATGGCTCTGATCATACAAATGGGAACTAAATCATGACCCTCTTTGTCACAAAATTTGGTTGGGGTTATGTCATTAACACAGACGTCAGGAGTTGCTAGCATTTGTACCCATTCCAAAGGTTCCAACTGTTCCTCAGGGAAAGGTTCTGGCACATAATCAGTTTCTTCAAAAGACCTATCTTGCACAAAGTCTTCCCTTTGCAAGCTATTACAATCTGAGGCTCCACACATCCAAAGTTGTGCTTTATAATTAAGCCATTCAGGAATTTCTGATTCCGCAGCAGTCGCTGAGTCAAAGTCACTAACAAGAGTTCTTTGGACATCTCTATGGCTGTGGTCTCTCTGGTTAATCCTCTTCATGGTTTCCATATTTCTCAGGTAGATGTAGTCGTAGCCCCAATCTTGAACCATCTTTAACTATCTCATGAAGGGATGACCCAGAATAACTTCATAGTTATTCTTGGTACCAAAATCTACAACTGCAAATGTGTGTTCATATTCTATCCCATAGGAGGTCATTACTAACTATTCCACTACACCCCTGGTTTTCTTAATATATATCCATCTGCCAATTGCAACTTCATTCTGGTTTGTCTCAAAGCTGGTTTACCCTATTTTTCCCATATAGTATTGGAATGGCTACACCTACACCACTGTCGAGAATTGCTAAGGTTTTCACACCTTTATACTTGACAAGAAATGTGGTGTTTCCATCCTCTCTCTCACAGTAATCACCTACTTTGTTGATGGGAACTAGGCACATATCCTTCTTTTTTGGTTTTTCCAACTCCAGTTCTTCTTGCAAGTGATCGTCTGGATTTTTAATTCCCATTTTTTCTAGGAAATCACCCCAAGTCCTTCCACACGTGTGGTCTAATTCGTAATAGTTCTGCCATTGTAACCGTACACCTTATGGGAGTCGATAAGAGATCTTGAAGATTTCTTGTATCTAATGCAAGCTTGTAGGCTTTTCATTGGGATGGTAGTACCAAAACTTTTGACCTTGATTCATGTGGTAGGTTGGAAGATTTTTGAAACCCTCTTCCCTACTATCCTCTGTAACAATTGTGTGTTGGTCCCCGTACAGTGATCCTGCATCAAGATCCACCATCTCTACTATAAACTGTATCTCCTCGATTGGTGTTGACCTTATTGTCGCACTCCCCTGTTTATTATCTCTCACTCTTTCCCACAATTTTTCCGGTCAATTTTCTTGCACTTATGGCACGCGATTGGGAATGTCCTCAGTGGTTTACATCCATGCTGTTCCGTATGACTCTCTCTAGCAAATTTTCTTTGGACGAGATTGCCTCTCCTTGGCATTTCTCACTTGTGTTTCTTTGCGTTGTTCTTTCTTTTGCCCCCTTACTCTCATTTTCTTCATCTTCACATAACATTTTTGTTGTATCCTCTCTTTCTTGCTCACGTGGAAGTTTAGGAATGATCCTCTTGTGAATAGGCATAGCAAGCGGAGGTTCCAATAATGCTTGGGTGGTCTCTATGAGTTGTTTGCACATGTCCAACCTAATTTTCTCTATCTCTGTATCAGGATAGGTCATCCATCTATTTTCCTGTGTGTGTCAATTTGATAATCTGGCTTTGTAGACTTTCAAAATGGCATCCAAAGGTTCAAAAACCTTGTCCACTACTAGCACAGATCCTCTCGAACTAGCCTGCTTCCTTTCATTTATCATGTGCGGCTCGTTTTGTTGTTGTTGTTGAACTCACTCTTTAGTTTTTAACAACTCGGCTGTCAGCCTTTAGCTTCTTGTGGTATTTAGCTCTTGCCAAATCCTTGCTCCTTTTTTCAATGACTTACTCCCTGCTCTTCTGGAAGTGTCACTAAAATCATCTTTTGAACTCCCTCCTTCCCTAGCTTGTGCTCTAGTAACCACTTTCACTGGTATCCCCATTTTGTTTTCAGACCCACTAGGTGAAGGTATGACTTCAACTACGTTTACTGTGGCTTTTTTTTCAGATTGGTTTGGACAATCCTTGAACAAGTGCATCAATCCACACTCAACACAATGTCCACTAGGATTCTCATTTGGTATTCTCCTTACATCGGATGTTTTCATAGGACAATCTCAAAACAAATGATCCCGTCCACATTTAGAACAAGGTCCTAATGCCCTTGGTTGATGTGCAGGTTGTCTCTAAGGGTAAACTCTTTGTCTAGCTTCTCCTGGATTTGCTATAAACATCAAAGTCCCCTGCCCCACTGATATTCCCTTGTTTTGAGAACTATATGCAGCTCTAGGTGGCGTGTTACTGGTGAAAAATGCACTACTCCATTGATCATAAGGAGAATTATCCATCTGACCCTCCTGGTATCCTTGGTTGTACCCTCCTTCTTCATCAACATAATAGGGTGACAATGGCACTAGCACATTCTCTTCATGATAAGAATTCTCAGGATACACATATCTCATTGTTCCTTGTTTTTCACCTGGCAGTGGAGGTTGTTGCCCTAGTACTAGCCTTGGTCTTTCAGCTCCTGGTTGGGCATCAATTTGTCATGGGGGGTACCTAGGGGGTGGTGGAGGTGCTCTATTCAACTGATATGGTTGATTTTCTTGCATCCTCTGTGGATACTAAGTATTCTACTGGTAAGGTGGGTTGGCTTGGTAAGGTCGTTCCCTGACCCGATTCTTGCCATAATAGCACTCATCCGTTGTGTGATTTGTCCATTTCTATTCTATCTCACACCACTTTGCTTTAGAATACTGTGGTTGCGGCAATGTTGGGCATTGTTGTGTATGATGGTCACCACCACAAGTCAAACACCTTCTCATTGGCTGCATCCTCTGATTCTGTCCCCTAAAAGCTTGATTCATCTTTCTGAGAGGCTCATCAACCAAATGCTTTGTATTGACAGGCGGTTGCGTCGTCTTTGCCATTTTAGCCTCACTCTTAGTCGACCAGGAATCCTCTGAATTCACGTCAGTGTCCTTGTTTACTTCTCCATGTATCTTGCAATCATCCACAAGGTAAACTGCTTCCTAAGTTACCTCGTCTAGTGTCAAACACTTTTTCAAATGTAGGTCTTTTTTCAGGTGATCATCTCTCAATGAGTAGATATGTGAGACAGTGTTGTGCTTTATACCACACTTAGAAAATTCCTTGACAAAGTCACTGAGCAACATTTCAATGTTTTTCTCTATAACTTTCTTTGTCCAGAGGTTGGAACCATGTAAGAGTCATGCCCTCCAAGGTCAAACCAAATCCTTCCTACTGCGTATGGTAATTAAGAACTTGTTCAGCTCTCAACACTTGTCTAAAAGATGAAGTGTGTGCATGTGGATCACATGATACACTATACTTAGACGCCATACATTTTGCTACCTGAGACGGTCTCATGGGTCTTGGTTCAGCTAGGTATTGCATCATTCTATCAATAGGTTTATACCATTCTCTTCCATTCTTGGAGCATGAGCAGGTGCTCTAGGAGGTATCTCCCTCTCATGAACTCTTTCTGGCAACCCCCTATGTGTTGTTGAGTGCATATGTGGCATTGATGACCCTGTAATGGCTGTATAGCCACCTCTCACGGGCAAAGGCTCAGTCGGAAGACCTAGTTCTACCGTTGGCTCTGGGTAATCACATCTTGCATGTGAGGACACATGTGTCCTCGTTGGTGGGTCCTCAAGTCTCGTTACTTTGTCCATTAGGCTCTCGATGATTTTTTCTTCCCGATTCACCTTCTTGAGATAGAAATTTCATGTTGGGATCCCTAGGATGGTTACTCGGTCCAAATCTGTTTGGTAAGCGAACATGTATTCCTTCCCATAGAAATCTACCATTGGAGATCTTTGGTTTCCATCTTCGTAATATAAGTAAATCAATAACCCTTTGGTAGGAGTTAGCTCTCTTATCTCAGCATTCTCATGGAGGTAATAAACTTCCCCTTCTGGTCCTGCATGCTTGTATAACCCTAAGGCAGGATTATTAGCAGTGATCCTAGTGACATGTCTCCAAGATAGGAGTTGTGCTCTAGCATCTCGCTCTAAAGGTAGCCTCGATCCTCCGGAATCCACTTTCTCTTTGGTACCTGCCAACCCTAGGCGTTCAACTATGTCTAGGTTAGTCACTTTTTAAAATGCAACTCCCCGTTCATCAATGTATCGATCTTCATTGTCTATGACAAAGATCCTATCAGGACTTTCCACTGTTCTTAACATCTCTTTGGTGCAATATTGACCTCGGTGATCAATGTAGATCCTTGCTCCCTTCACATTTGTGAATTGGTACTGTAGTGGTATCCTAAGAATTTTAGGTATTCCTCTGGAAGTACCAACTTCTCCAATGCCACCTCCCATACTCATGCTTGATGCTTGAACACACTCTCCTCAGTGGATATTTTTCTCACTTGATCTCTCGCTAACCAGGCACTTGATGGAACTACAACCCCCGATCTTAGATACATCCACAAATGGAAATAGGATTTGCACCTGGCGTACAAATTGCTTTTCCGGGCCAAAGTCAAAAATTTCTCAAAAAGTCAATGAAAAATTCAGAATTTAAGGTGACTCTTCTGTTGGAAAACACTCATAAAGATACCACAAACTTACTGCCAGAAAAATCCACTTTTTATCTGCCAAGAAAAAGATCACGATTCTTTCTTAGCTAGGTCTTTTGAACCTGATTTTTAAAATCTAACTTCACCAGTGAGCTTAGATTACCTTGCCCACCAAAATTCATGCAAAAATGTCCTCTAGACACGGTCAAGAAAAAATCACGATTTTTTTCTCAGCCTACTGAAAATTGACTTTTTCTCAATTTTGACTTTAGGGATATCTTAAGAACTCCTTTGAGGTCTCATATCAAGATCCATACTTGATTTTGACTTTACAAAACTCCTCAAAAGATTAGTTTCAACTTTTGCATTTTTTCTAGGTTTAAACCCGGTTCTCCCAATCAGGTTCAGTTTCTTTCAGTTTTTCATTTAGGATAGCGTTTATCTTTGGTGTCAAACACTCTGGAATGGTCAAAAGTTGCAAAACCTGCCAAATTTCACAGATAGGAAAAACCGCAATTTTTTCCTGTTGAGAAATTTTTTCAAGTTTTCCAATTCTGGCTGTTCCTGACTATACCCAAGATCCCCTTGAATCCAAATCAACTCACAAGTCTTTGTTTTGATGTGTTTTGGTCTCTTTTGTAGATTTTTCTTCTTTCCACCGTCTTTTCTCAAATTTCAAGCAAGACATTCAATCCTGAGTCGACTCGAACAAGATCAACTCCTAAGACTTATCTTACTTATTCTACTCCTATAAAACAAAAAGAACTCAAAAATCTTGCTTTTTGCTTCTACTTTTCCTAACATTACATTTTTTGCATTTTCAAGTCTAAATGCAAGTCTTGAGCTCTCTTCACTCACCAAACTCACACCAGCATATAAAATGTTTTCAAAACTGAACTACCACTTCTAACTTGGTGGAAAACTTACCAAAGCTCTCAAAATCAAGGAAACCTCGATTTTTTCCTAGTCTATCCTAATCCATCCTAACAAATTTTTTTGTCCATAGATTGGAGTTCACTCTAATCTAAGTTTTTGTTTCCCGGCAACGACACCAATGTCTAGGGGTCTATTGACACATATCACATCTCACAAGGAGATGGTCCCAAACTCGCTAAAAGTCAATACTGGGAAACATGTGACCCGATTAAGACATGGAGGCAGGCCAAGAGGTTGTCAATCTCTTGTTTGAACTCCCAATCACTTTGAAAACAACCTATCAAGCCTCAGCCACTACATAACTCGGTCTTAACCTAGAAACCTCTAACACTCACAAATGTGTTTTCAAATAACAAACCTACTCCAAACGATACCAAACTTGGTGGGCTCAATCCTCACAGGGTTCAAAACCTATCTGGCAAATCAAATCCACAAATAGAGCCTTCGCAAAAATCACGATTTTTTCCTAGCTGGGATTTGTAGGTCAGCAAAATTGAGGTCTAACACACCTATACGATGCTCATAAGCCTCAAGATTCATCCTCAATCGCTAGAAATGCAAAAGCTTGCTCCAATTAAGAGTTATGTCACCTGGAAGGAAGAGGGAGTTGATGCTCAGACTTTGTGAAATTGACGCGCATTTGCTATCTGTGCGAAGAGCTCAGCTATGCGCACATGCTGATGCTCACATAATCACCAACAACATTTTCCACCTTACATACCAATGTGGAGGATCGATGGCAAGATCAGTTGTGGAGAGCAATGGGAGATGCAAAGGACGTTAGCAATACATTACCTTCTACTCCCATACATGAGTTTGAAGCAAAGTCACAGATGAACCTAGAATTACAATCGTATTATGGAGACAATGGTTTAGAGATATCCATATAGAGATGACCATAATCATTAAGGACTTTACCATCCTGCATGGGTGAGTATGAGGAAAAATCAGACATTAAGGTCATGCCTTAGCGCCAAAGGTCATAGATTCCAAAGGACTAGTGGATATCTTATTGGCACCAGTGACCTGTACCATCACGCTAACAAAATTATTAAAGATCTAACCAAACATGTGGTCAAAGGTAGGTGAGTTCCTAGAGAGATTTAGAGTGAAGGATCCTACGTGGAAGATCAAGGAAGGAATCTAGGACCTTAAGAAACTGCATGCAAATATGAGACCAGTACCTCTGAACAAGGTAGTGGATTACTGTGAGGGTGAGGACGGTAACACCACATTGCTAGTGGAAGTCCAGGGCATCAAAACCATGGACATCCTTGATAGTGGAGTAGGTGTTTCCATAGCCATAGAAGAAATTTGAAAACAATGGGGAAAACCAGCACTAAGGGCTACAAGAATGAAGTTACAGCTTGTGTAGGTTATGTAGAGAGACCCTTAGGACTCTCCTAGAGAAAGTTGTAATCACGTCGTGCAAATAGAATATGAGCACACATTTGTAGTGGTAGATTTTGAAAAGACGAATAGCTAATGATATCATCTTGGGTCGACCATTCATGAAACAAATGAAGATGGTGGTCCAAGATTGGAGTTATGATTATATCTACCTATGCAGCATGGAGACAACCACTAGAGTAAACCTTTAAAAATGAGGCTATAGAGATGTCATGAGGACTCTTCTTGAGGATTTTGATTTGGCTACGACTGTAGTTGATTCAAGGATTCCAGCATGGCTAGGTCAACCGAAAGAGTTGTGGATGTGTGAAGCATTAGAGTGAGGAAGCTTAAATCAAGAAGAGTGCATTGTGGAGTGGGCTATTGAGGATAAAGATTACATTCTAACCCCATTCCCTGAGGATGCGCTAGAACCCTTAGAGTGGGAGCATATTTTGGCAACTCTTGACGTAGGAGATTGCCCCACTACAAAATCTTGTGATCTAGAAGGATTTGACATAGTACCCTAATACATGTTGAGCATGGTCGTGAATTCCAGAGAAGATCCTACTCCACCAAGAGCTGAAGAGCAAGACACCGACAATCAAAAAGAAGAAGAGGGTGAGGAGGCCTTTTGTAATTTGTTAGAGCACTTAGAACCTCAAGACAATGTAGACAATGGTGCTCGGAGGACCCAAGTGACTTGGAGGAAAAGATCACTGAGGAGAGGTTTTACAATTTTTTAAATCAAAAACCTAGACGCCAACGACACTACAAAAGCAAGAGAACTATGAATCACATGCTAGAGAATCCAATGCCTAGGATAAAAGGTAAGATGCACTTCCTAATGCTCGTAAATGCGAAGGAATGTGTCAAGGACAAGGTCTTAGGAAAATTCCTAGAACATGAGAGCAAAAAAGGAGAAAAACCTGCAAAGAGATGACACAAACAAGCTATGAGAGCTAGTGAGGCCCAGCAAAAAGAGCAAGAAGTCTGCTAAGCCAAATTTGGACAAGTTTGGAGAATCGCAGTGGATGAAGGTTGAGAGAAGAAAGAAATATCGTGAGCTGAAAAAAATGCTAAACAAAGTCTGGACAATAGAGATGAGAAGCAAGCAGGAGGATGAGAAAGATGCGATTAGTGTCCCTCTCACTTCAAAAAGTTCACAATACAAAACAACCCATGAGAGAGAAAAAATTGTGGTAGCACCACCCATGAGAGAGAGCAAAACGAGGCCGAGTCCTATGATGGGCCAGAAGATGCAAAAAAGATAGAGTTAACTGAGCCAGATGAGGATCCTAAGCCAGCTTACATAGCTATGAGTTTGAGCACAAAAGAAGAAGAAATGCTCGTTGAATTGCGCAGAAAAAAATTATACAACCACAGAGTGAGAGGGTTTACGAATGATATATGCTGAGAAGAAATTCCGGCATTATCTTTTGGCAAAAAAGTTTGTGTTTATCACAGACCATCAAGCCCTTCTCTATTTGGTAAACAAACATCGCAATACTGGACGAATTGTTAGATGATTTATTATATTGCTCGATTTTGATTTCACCTGGTAGTTAAGAAAGGAAAGACCCATCAAAGAGTAGATCACCTTTCATGGATAGCCAATTGAGAAGCTCCAACAAGGATTGACAATGATCTGCATCACACATATCTCTTCAACACTGAGATGGTTTCAAGATGGTCACAAACCATAGTAACGTTTCTAAGTTATGGTGCAACATTTGATAGAACAAATCTATCCACAAAGAAGCAGATAATTATGTAGGAAGAGAGCTTCTAAATCATTGCACGATGCTTGTATCATTATGGCTTGGACGGGATTCTATGCTTGTGCATAAGCCCAGAGGAGTATAAGAGTTATCTATTAGAGTAACATGTATAAGATTTAGGCTTCCATAGTTCAAAGGAGAAAACCTACCAGCACTTACAAACTTAGAAAGACTTGCAGGGAGGGTATTGGCCATGTACGGAAACGGATGTACATATGAATATGTCAATGATTGGTGACATGTGCAAGGCCAAACCACTAATGGATTACACCACGCTTTTCTAAGTAACCATGGCACCTCAATGGAATCAATACATGGTTGACTACCTCACAATCAAGACATTTCCAGAGAATATTTCCAAGGCTCAACAAAGGTCCATAGAGCTAGAGGCTAGAGACTACACCTTGTTAGAAGGCCAACTCTACACGAGGGGTAAGGATGACTATCTTAGGTTGTGCTATGAATAGTTAGTATTTGCCTATTCTAGAGCATGCACACGGAGGAGTATCAGGAGGCCATTTCTTGAGCAACAAGACAACAAATTTTTTCTTGACCGTAGGAATATGGTGGCTGACATTGCACATGGATGTTGAATAATATGTTAAAACAAGCTCATGGCATGCCACATGAGGTGTCCCCATCAATTTTGGACCTCCAATTGGAGAGTTATTGAGAAATTTGTTGGACTCAGGGCCAAAATGGTCAAAACTAAGTAAATGAGGTGCAAAAGACAAAAAAATTGATACCATAAGTTAATCATGAACCCTAGGAGCCATATGGTCAAAGAAACAAGGCAAAAATTCAAGCATAATTCAAATGGAAGCCAAAAGCGCATTTCAGAGCGTCTTTTGACAAAAAATTGACAAACAACTGGACCATAGGTCAAAATTGGATGTGCAAGTTACCCCAAGCTCATAGGAGACCTAAGGAAGCTACATGCAAGGTTTGAAGTTTACAGGATGACCATAAGCAAGGCATAGTATACCAAAAGGCTTTTAGACAAACAATCAAGCCATGGACAAAACACGAAAAATCAAGTGAAATGCACCTTGCTAGAAGCATGTGCAGACCAAGGAGATCCAAAAAATATGCAGTATGCTCAATTCGGACACCTTAACACCAATCACGGTTGCTGACAGTCAGTTATCCCCTAGAGGAAAAAGTCAAATCACCTAGGCATGTGGATAGTTCAGAGAACCCTCTTCGAATGTACAATCCAAAAATGAACTCAAAATAGAAATAAGAAGAGTGTGGTGAAAGAAGACCTATAAGTTAGTGCAATTCAAATCCTAGAAATATTTTTTGGGCCAAAAGGGAAGATTTGATGATCCAAATGACACAAATAAGCATATCTGAGCTTAGCAAGACATGAACATACAAGATATGACAAAAAAGGTCACAAATCTGATACCAAAGCCAGCAAACGTGGTTGTTTCCAATCTCAAATGTAAGACTGCGTGGTACCAATGCCAAGCTTAGGTCATAGGGATCCCAAAACTATCTTGATTGCCTAAAACTGCCATTATCACTTAACATATTGACCATTTAATCGAAGGAGTGAAAAAATTGTAACACTTTGACTGAGAGCCATAAAAGTTGGCACTAATTACACTGAAATTTCTTTGATCATGCAAGAACAAGCACGCCCAAGAAAGTTGCATCAGAGGACCATCTTCAATCTAAATGAGTTACCAAGTTTTTAGCCTGACAAAAAAAATATAATTGGCGCAAAGGCCTACTATGTAGATAGCCATTCAGCAAGCAGAGGTCCAAAGAGTATTCACGACAACCTTGACAGATGCCATCTATAAGGGAAGTATGTGCCACTTCCCCCAACTTGCGAGCCCCGTTTTCCTGTGATTACTCACGTCCCTTGTATTCGGCACTTTCTTGCAATATTGATCATTCGTTCGCGTCCCTCAATCTCGTGTCCCTCTTGCGTTCAGTTTTCAAGTTGCGTTCTTGTGTGCGCGTTTGCTTGCCTGCAGGTCCTGTTTACAACGCAAGTGAGCCGGCGCGGCCCCGTTTCAACGACGTCCCGAACGCGGGCGTCACACTTGGTATGAGAGCTTCGGCTCGAGTCCCCGCCGACGTCAGCCCGTGGCCCGTGGTTGTCACCACGTTTTCGGCTCGTCTGCCTCGTTTCTCCACGTTTTCTCCGCGTTCTCGGCCCGTGTTGCCTCGTTTTGCCCCGTTTTCACCACGTCCCTCGCGTGATTGCCCCGTTTTGCCCCGTTCCTTGCGTTTTCTCCACGTTCCCCATAGTTTTTCACCGTTTTGCCTCGTTTGACCCGCGTTTCGTCCCGTTTTCACCGCGTTCTCCGCATTCTTGGCCCGTTTTGCCCCGTCCTTCACGTTTTCTCCACGTTCTCCATCGTTTTTCAGCGTTTTATCCCGTTTTGCCCCGTCTTACACCGTTTGGGACCGGTTTCACCGTTTTTGAGCCGTTTTTCGCAGTTTTCATCGTGTTAGACCCAATTTTGCACTGTTTCATAGTTTTTCAACGTTTTCAAGCCGTTTTCTCACAGTTTTTCAGTTTTTGATATTTTTGAATTTTTTCTCGGCATCGGCCACAAAAGTACAACAATGGCGGGAAATCAAGAAGAGGAAGAAGGCTACAGAACCCCCCTCCCATCAACCGCCAAGATCCTGCTCAATTAGCAGCGATGAAAGGCAAACAAAAAGTCCCCGAGCACTCGCCCCCCAAACTCAATCTCATGAGTGCAAAGCAAGCAGAGCGGGCTCTCAAGAAAGGAGCTCAGGTTCACCTCTGCATCATGCAAGCAAAGGGACAGCCCACAGCAAGGCTAAACTCCATCACCATCGAGCAGGCCAAAGTGGGTGACCCCTCACTTACCCCCATCCTCCAGAAGTACAAGGATGTCATGCCCCCAGAACTTCCCCCCGGCCTACCCCCTCCCCGTCAAATTCAACACGAAATTGACCTCATCCCAGGGAGTACACCCCCGGCCAAGGCACCCTACCGCATGAATGACACCGAGCTAAAGGAGCTCAAGAAGAAACTCCAAGAACTAGAGGATCAAGGTTTCATCTGGCCCAGCAGCTCTCCTTTTGGGGCCCCAGTCCTGTTTGTCAAGAAGAAAGATGGCTCGATGCGACTATGCGTGGATTATCGCGCCCTCAACAAGATAACTATCATGAACAGGTACCCAGTCCCCCTCATGGAAGATCTGCTGGACAGACTACAGGGTGCCCAATACTTCACTCGCATCGACCTCCGCTCAGGCTATCACCAGGTACGCATCGCGTCTAAAGACATCCCGAAGACCGCCTTCCGCACACGCTACGACTCCTGGGAATGGATGGTCCTGGGGTTCGGTCTCACAGGCGGTCCTGGCACTTTCTGCAGAATAATCCATGACAGTTTCCACGACATGATAGATGATTTCCTCATCACCTACACTGATGATCTGCTCATCTACAGCAAGACTTTAGAAGAGCACCAAAAGCATGTCGCCGTAGTACTCCAACGCCTCCGCAAACACCAGTTGTATGCCAAGCTGGAGAAGTGTGAGTTTGTTGTCTAGAAGATCGAGTTCCTTGGCTTCATTGTCACGTCAGAAGGTATTATAGTGGATCCCAAGAAAGTTGACGCCGTCATAAAGTGGACTCCCCCGACATCCATCAAAGAAGTCTGAGAGTTTGTGGGCTTCTGTCAGTACACACGTCGCTTCATACGCGACTTCAGCAAAACCGCTGCACCACTCACAGAGATAACCAAAGGCCACAAACCCTTTCAGTGGACCTCCAGAGAAGAAGAAGCCTTTGAAAACCTGAAGATAGCCATGTGTAGCACCCCCGTTCTCCGACTCCCCGACTTCACCAAGCCCTTTGAAGTCCACACTGATGCCTCCGATGGTGCCATTGGCGGCGTCCTCATGCAAGAGCATCAACCCATAGCCTATGAATCCCACAAATTCACAGATGTAGAGACAAGATGGACTACACATGAGAAGGAAATGCTCGTTGTCGTCCACTGCCTCCAAAAGTGGCGACACTATGTCCAAGACAAACACACAAAGGTCTACATAGACAACATCTCCCTCAAGTACTTCCAGACACAACCCAAAATCACCCCTAAGCAAGCCAGGTGGCAGGATACATTGGCAAAATACGACATCGAGATCATCCACAAGCCGGGTACCACCAATGTCATGCCCGACGCCCTCAGTCGAATGCCCACCCTCACAGCTATCTCCACAGTAACCAGCACTCTGCGTCAACGCATCCTCGATGCTCAAAAAGCTGATCCTACTGTCCTCCCAATGCTCAACGACCATATCTCTGGCAAAGCTGCCGTGGGCCTCTTCGAAGTCAAAGATAACCTCTTCTACGCGCACGGGAAAATCTACATCCCCAATGATCCCGAGCTAAAGAAAGACCTCATGTGGGAGGCTCATGACTGTAAGCTCGCTGGACATGGTGGCGAGAAGAGATCTTATGAAAAACTCCACCAACATTACATGTGGCCCAAAATGAAGGACGACGTCATCGACTACGTGCACACCTGCCCAACCTGTCAACGGGTCAAAGCTCAAAGAGTCAAGCCTGCCGGCCTCCTCCACCCCATGCCAACACCCTCCCGGCCTTGGGACATGGTAAGTATGGACTTCATCATCGACCTCCCCCCCTCCCACGGCCACACTACCATCATGGTGGTCGTTGACTACTTCACCAAGCAAGCCCACTTCATCCCTGCAAAGCCTCCCGTCACCGCCTACCAAGTTGCCAAACACTTCTTCGCCAAAGTTTTCAAATACCACGGCCTCCCCCTAGCCATAGTCTCTGATCGCGACACTCGCTTCCTCAGTGACCTCTGGCGCGAGCTCTTCAAGCTGCTAGGCACCCAGCTACGCTTCTCCTCCGCCTACCACCCAAAAACCGATGGCCAAACTGAAAGAGTCAACCAAGGCATTGAAGACTACATCCGTAGCTACGTCAAGGCCGATCAGAAGGACTGGTCCGAATACATGGATTTCTTGGAATTCCACTACAACAACTCCATCCATAGCAGCACTGGCTACACCCCCTTCGAGCTCTCCACAGGTAAAGAAGTCATCACACCTCTTGCACTGGCCACCGGCGATGTGCATGCCTAGGATCTGGAATGTGAAGAGTTTCTTCAACAATGGCAAACCCGCATGCAAAGGGCAAAGAAGAGTCTCGAGCAAAGCAAGGTACGCATCGCCAAATACGCCAACCAAAAGCGAAGGCCTGCCGAACTCTTCCAAGAAGGTGAGTTAGTCCTCGTCAGCTCTCAGAATATCACCCTCCCTCTAGGCCTCTCCCCGAAGTTCAACCACCGCTACTATGGTCCTTACAAAGTGATCAAGTCCTTCAATGACATCACCTACAAGCTGGACCTCCCATCACACATCAACATCCACAACGCCTTCCATGTAAGTCTACTCAAAAGGTTTGTGCCGGATAACACCTATGACCGAAGTCTCCCCGAATATGTAAAGGATGGCCCGCCACATGAGCCGGAGGCCATCCTAAAGTCGCGCTTTGGGCGCCGGGGACAACTCTTCTATGTCAAGTGGCGAAATCACCCCATGACGGAATGCACTTGGGCACCTGAAGAAATCATGCTTCGCCTCGGAAGACCCCTTGTGCTGCGGTTCTACAACATGCCAACTGAAGAGGAGGACAACACCCTAAATGACAACCACATAAAGTAGTCCTCCCCCCACTTGTAACTAGCATCACCCTAGGTAGCTAGACAATTTTTGGCAACACCTAACTCCCCCCTTGTAAATACCCACCCCCAAAAACCTCGGCATCAACTTTTGTATCGGCACCTCTCAAACCCCGGCTTGACGTGGGCGTCAAGCTCTCTCAACCCAGAGGTGTATATAAGGGAAGTATGTGCCACTTCCCCCAACTTGCGAGCCCCGTTTTCCTGTGATTACTCACGTCCCTTGTATTCGGCACTTTCTTGCAATATTGATCATTCGTTCGCGTCCCTCAATCTCGTGTCCCTCTTGCGTTCAGTTTTCAAGTTGCGTTCTTGTGTGCGCATTTGCTTGCCTGCAGGTCTCGTTTACAACGCAGGTGAGCCGGCGCGGTCCCGTTTCAGCGACGTCCCGAACACGGGCGTCACACCATCGGTAGAACATTGGAGGATCCACAAATGCTGACAGGTTTTAACACTATAGGAAACACCCCAGAGCAAGTAGACGGGGCCACATCCCATTTGGAGATAGAAGAGAGCAGAGCCCATAGTCCAAGTTTACTACAAGAGGGAAAATGAGCTACTGACCACATTAAAGAAGGAAGGACCTGACAAGGCGACAACTTCTTTGACAAACTCTAAAGGAGAAAAAAAGGAAATTACTATCACCCCAGACACACTAGCCAAGATCGCAAAACTGACCAGAGGAGAACCTATGAAGCCTCAAGGGTACTCCGACAAGGAAATCAATACCATGAACCTGCCCACATTTGAGTCCATCAAAGAGAAGAAGACATCTCACTTGATGAGGGTCTTACACTGGCATTTCCACTTCAACTGACAGATCTATTACACAAGACCGGGGACAGGAACTTAGCCTCTACATTGCATAAGCTAGTCTCAATCAGGAGATTTTGATCTATTGATATAGCAAAGTGGGCCTTTGACTCTTGGTCTCCACTACTAAGAAAAAAATTTGGAAGAAACCTTCAAGCATCCCACTCTAGCAAAAATGCGCACAAAGGTAGAGGCACATATGGTAGGAGAGGAGGAGTCTTTGAAGATTGCACCTACATCAAATGAGTGGTCAGAGCTGATCCAAATACACCGAAAGCAAAAGGCCAAGAAAGAGGTCACCACACCAAGGCACTCAGGCTTAAGAGGACTACCCAGGTGGAGTACCTGAGGGGTGAAGTGGTGTTAGGACAATCTGAAATCATATGTGTGATTGCACACTCATTACATTAAGCATTTATCATAATCTCATGGTGCGGACAATCGTTAATCAAGTGATCACCACCACATCTGCCACATAGACACCTTGGTTGTTGTTGTGATACGTGATATTGACCTTGGAGTGGCTCCGATCTCACATAGCCTTCTCCAGTTACATGGTACCCCACTATTCTGTGATCTGCCATGTATCTTTCTCTGTGAAGCTCATGACTCACATGCGTACTTCTAGGAGCTATCTCTCAATTTTGTTTGTGTCATAAAGTACCTAAGACTTTGATGACCTGTTTGCAAAACAAAAGGCATGCCAAGCAAATAATGCTTCCACGACTCTAGAGCATGTATGGCGGCTAATAACTCCTTTTCATAAATTCCAAGCACCTTTTCTTGGTCATTAAGCCTGCTACTTTCATAAGCAATTGGATGACCATCTTGTAGGAGAACAGCCCCCAGACTGTCTCCACATGCATCACAATGTACTTCAAAAGGCTTACTTAGATCATGTAGTTTCAAAAGAGGCTCACTTAGTAGCTTATGCTTGAGCATTTGGAATGCCTTGTCTTGTTTGTCCATCCCCTTAAACATAACCTTCACTATGTTTGAGCATGTCATGCCTCAACCACCCAGATAGCATCCTGTGGGGCAGGACAAATTTTCATGAGAAGCAAATGAGATGGGCTAATTTTCTCTCACAAATCCATTTTAATATTGCACATGTAGTACGGAAGCAAAATCCTATGGCCGATGCTTTGTCTCGAAGGCCCAGGGTGAATGTAGTTAGTATTGCTTATCATAAGGACTTTACGTCAATGATTGATGATTATAAGAGCGATACTAACTTTGCTTCTACCTATGAACAAGTTGAGCAAGGTACTCAAGTTGCTCCTTATTCCATCAAGAATGGTTTTTTGATGTTTGGCTCATGCCTATGCATCACCAAGACTCTCGGGGATAAGGTTATGCAAGAGTGTCATGAGCCCCCTTATGCAGGCCATAGGAGTGCTCAACCAACAATCCAAGCCATGGAGATATATTTTTATTGGCCAACTATGTGGCAAGATGTAAATGATTATATCTCCAAATGTATGACATGCCAAAAGATCAAGTATGATAGACACAAGGCTTTTGGTCTATTACAACCTTTACCTATTCCTGATAGGCCTTGGGAAAGCATAGCCATGGATTTTATCTTTGGCTTACCCAAGTCCATGCAAGGGAATAATGGAATATGGACAATAGTTGACTCTATCACCCTCAAACGGATGGTCAGAGTGAAATTGTGAATTCCACTATTCTTGAACTACTTAAATGTTATGTAAATGAAGTAGATCAAAGTCATCAATGGGAAAAGTGCTTATCGTTAGTAGAGTACACGTACAATAACACTGTCCATACATCTACTGGTAAAACTTCCTTTTACGTAGTTGAGGGCTATCCAAAAATTCCTCCTATTCTGTGGATCAAAGAAAAGATTTTTGATGCCGATGAGTGTTGAGGAGATGGAGCTCAAGGTGGCTTGAAGAGTTCCATAGTCATTGTGTGCAGTGTGCAGAAATGTAGAGAGAAGTAGGCTCAAATACACAAATAGCTTATATTATGCACATAGCATATCACTTACTTTGTACAAGAAGAGGGCTTATTTATAGTGCTTGGCTAAACGGCTAGCACTTCCTTCTATTTGGCATACACATAGCCTTTACAACACATACTCACATGTGTCACTTGCAAGGCTAATAAATCTAGGATTTAGATTAGGTGTAGAGGTAGTTCCCATTGCATGCCCACCTTACAATTCTCCCCTTGGGCATGGAATACATAATGGAAACCCAACTATCCACACAGGATGACATTATCCACATATGACACTATCCACTTAGGATGACAATATTCCTCCCCTTAAACAAGACAAAGAGGAATATATTTTCCAAGTACATCGATCACAAAGCAGATGTCGTTGTCTTCTTCTGCTTCTTCTTCCACCATATGACCTGTTCCTTTCATTGGCTTTTTACCTTTGTTGTTTTTGCTTCCAATGTTGCTACCTTCAGTTGAGTAGCATCAAGAAGGAGGATGCCCCTTCTTACCACATTTATTGCAAGATTGTTGATAAAGCAATCCTTTGCTACATGTCCCATTCTCCCACATTCATAACACTTCTTTACATTTGATGATGATGTAAAGTCTATAGATGATGATGTAACAAAAGCTCCTCTTGATGAAGTCAAAGATCCCTTTTGCTTCATCTCTTTTGCTTGAAGTGAATTGATGACGTCTTGAAGGGAGGGTGTTAGTTCTTTCTCCTTAAGGATAGTGACTAAGTGATCATATGAAGGAGGTAACGCACTGACAATAACATCCAGTTTATCGTCCTCATGCGCCTGACATTGGATGTATGTGAGTTGTGTGATAATACTCTTGAGCCTATTGGTTAGACTAGCTATGTCTTCTCCTTCATTCATAGTGAGCTTGTAAAGTTTCCCTTTAAGTTCACTTTACTTTGCTTAGCCCTAGCACCAAAGTTCTTTTCAAGAGTTTCCCAAGCATACTTTGCAGTTGTGCACTCATCAATGAAATGGACATAGTTGTCATGGAGTGAAGTAATAATGATGCCAAGTGCTTGCTTGTATTTTTCTTCATGTAGTGCGGTAGTAGCCCTTGTTTGTGATCCCTTAACAACACCCCACAATGTTTTCTTCATCAAATAGCCTCTAAGCTTAGTCAGCCAAGTGTGAAACCCCTCCCCGTTGAACTTGACGATCCCCTTTTCTTCCATGATGCAAATGATAGGTGAATGCCAAGGGACTTGGTCTTACCAATAGAGAGACTCTCTACGGCAGTGTCTTGCCCAAATTTTACAACAGATGATTTCTCGACCATTATGAAACACTATCTGGAGCTCCTCTTCACAAAGGTGAAGTAACTCTCCACAAATTGACGCCGAGTGTTGAATTAACCTCTGGCTAATATACACAAGCAAAGTAACAATAAAATCATCTTAAAGACCTCTGACAATGAGGTTGCTTTGGTGGCAAAGTGTGCTAAAGCTTTGGGGCTTTAAGCCTCTTGGTTAAATAGAATGGCACACGGGAAACCGCCCTTAGGAAGGGTGTCTGTGGCCGGTCGGATGTCGATGGATGGAAGGTAAAAGTGTGGGGAAGTGTGTGCTGATCGGTCGGAGCCATTGGTGGAGCGGCTGAATGGATTGGTCGAACGGATGACACACACAAGGTAAAGACATGGGATGGATTGCTTCCCAATATAGCTTACAATAGTAAGACTATTATGCCAAGATAGAATAAGATCTGGTTACAAAGACCAAAGATTTCAGCCTATGCAGCATGCAGTGGCTTCAAAACAAAGCAATCCAATGGACAGTCAAGTTCACATTCATCTCAAAAGCGAAGTCAAAACAAGAAGGCCACAACATGTACCAGAATAAGTTCACATCTAGAAGGCGTACACCTCAACAAGGGAATTCCACACCAGTAATTCCTGTGAATGGCACACAACTTGTATAGTTGGATACACTTTCATTGATGTCATGGATCATGCCATCTAATATTATTCAAGTGCAAGGATACTACACAGATAACAAACAAATTTGGTTACTCAAGGCACCAAGCCTAGGTTCTTCAATTTCAAGATTGGAGCTTGAAGAAGTCATCACTAAAGACAATGAATCAAGCAGCCAATTAGTAATCTGACAACAAAAGTCTACACCAAGAAGCAGATACATATGGATGCCTACACTCCAACATAAGGACAAGCAGAAGGTTGAAGTCATCTTTGACTCTCAACATAGCCAAAAAGTATCACGACGAGCGGAGGCAGCCAATCTTCTCAAGCAAATTGGACCTTGTTCATGATAGTTGGTCTACTCACATTTGAGGCTAGAGGATTACAAGTGTTAGTCTCAAACTTAAGTTTGAGCTTGACATGCACAAGGAAGCACGGTTATTGGAAACACCTCTAGCATGATATATAATCTTATGAGGATTTATCTTAATCTTTTTTGTGAACTTGGCTAAATTGCCCATCACTATTGTAAGAGTTTCTAATCATCCTATGGAAGTTCAACTCACAGATAGGTCAAGAACGTTAGCATCTAAGCAAGTAATAAGCACCAAATAGTGTAAAGTCTACTAGACAGTTTCCAATATTGGTGCTAGAGTTTCTCCTCCTTCTTTTGGTAAGGAAAAGAGAGTTGTTTTCCTTTCAAATCACCTTGAAAAATTAGATTGTCATGGAAAATTTCTTACCATTAATGAAAATTTGGTTTTGTTGAAGAAGTTGTAAAACAGTTTCCAACAAGTGTTGATAATGCTCTTATTCATTCTTGCTAAATACAAGCATATCATCAAAGAATGTGCCAACATAGTGGTGATCCCTAAAGATATGCTCCATCATGCAATTGAAGGTGGCAGAGAGAGAGAGAGAGAGAGAGAGAGAGAGAGAGAGAGAGAGAGAGAGAGAGAGAGAGAGAGAGAGAGAGAGAGAGAGAGAGAGAGATGGGTTAGGGTTTTGGTCAACTAAGCTCTATTAGGACTAGGGTTTGCTACTGTGGCATTGGTCCCTCCTCATCAGCCAGCAAATGTGAAGCAATCCTTCCTATGGATAGTGTTCAACCCACCATACATCCTCTACTTCCTCATCTAATACAAGTTTGTATTCAATTCCTAAAGCCATGGCTTCCCTCCCTTAAGCTTTTAAGTTAACCCCACGGATATTGCAACACCTAGCATCCTTGGATTGGGTGATGTCTTGCTTGCATCTGTCTACAATGTCTTCTATTCTCAAAGACTCTCTCAAGCATGACCCTGAGGTTAAAGGGTCACATTTTGTTTCCCTTCCTGCAGTAAGAAAACCTAGGATTAGGGCCCCATTTTAAGCAAATTTGACCATCTCAAATGCAAAAAATCTGCAAAGAATCTACAGAAGAATCCAACATGAGTGAGTATCCCTATGACCATGTTGTGGGGTTTGGTCAAGTACTTTTTTGCAAAGTGTGTGATTGATGTGGACATGATGATCCAAGGGTTTGCCTTACCTCAGAGGGGAAGCCCATATTGTGGTTCTAGACCTTGATCCAAAATCCCTAGTAGGTTTTGAAACACTAGCAAAGGCATTCAACAAGGAAAATACAAAGAGGAGGTTCAACAAAATGACCCTCGCACAGATCTTGAACTTCAAGCAAGATGAAAAGGAGAAATGAGAAAAACAATTGACAAAATGAAATAGTTGACTTTTGCAATGCCAGAAGAGGAGATCCCCTTAGAAGAACAAATTATCTCATGTTTCCTAAAGGTACTTAGAGACAAGATAGTCCACACTCACTTATTTGTGCAGAAGCACAACATTTCTGGAGTGTTGCAACAATGTGATGTTTTACAAGGACAATTATGGCTTAGGAGGAGCAACTAATGCATGGTCAGCTTTAGAGACCTTTAGTCATAGGCACATACATTTTGAAACCATAGCAGACCAAATTATAAGGAGAATGAGGCAAGGTACATAAGTGAATTCTATGCACTGAGTGGAGGCTATCGAGGAGCGTATGTGTGTGGACTTCATGCCAAGTAGGTGGTAATGCAGCACTAGCTACTAGTGGCCTTTTTTAATGCAATAAGTTTAGCACACGCCTTAGCAGATTGCTATCATCAAGCAACAGTCATGGGACATTAAACACAAGGGGTACAAAGAGATATCTAAGATAGGACCAACCCTACAATAGGGGGGGTAATACCAAAATACCACCAACAGATCTAGGAACACAATCCCCATTGCCAAGGATAATAGCCGTAAGGTATGCTGAGGTAGCTTCACTTGAGAGCTCTAGCGCCTTGAAACTAATATTGATTGGCATGTATTATAAAGAGAAGTATGAATGTTGAGCCCTACTCAGATTATTCTATGCAGAGCTCACATTAATTCTTTCTTGTAAACTAGCCATCTAGAAGACCTTCACGCTATGGGAGAGTAGCCCCTCCTGTGACTCGGCCATGTGAGGTGCCAATTCAAGAATTAAGGCCATTGTTCAAGTCTAAGGAGACCATTGGGTAAAGGAATTCCCACATGATAGACTAGGATTGGTGTGGCCTAAAGTCGTTCGCTATTGCTTGGGGTGCCACATTGAACACTTAACTAGGGACTTCCCTAATCCACTACCTCCACCAGCCATGGAGAAACCATCCACAATGAGTATGAACCTACTAGATATAGTGCCATAAGCACCTATCTTAGGAATTAAACAAATATTTATTGAGAAACAATAACAAAATTGCAAGCCAAGAAGAATCCCTCTAGACAAAAGATCTACATCTAGCTCTTCAAAATCTTCCCTATGAAGATGCCAAAGAAGGAGAGTGGATGGTGTGAGCTTGTCCACACCCAACCAAGATGAGGTTTTTACGAGTTCTCAAGAGCCACATGCACCAAAGCCCAAGAATGCCCATTTTACAAGATATGTCATACACAAACCACATAATGAACGATTTACACACGAGGCGACCTAGAGCATGATTGGCTCATTGTGTTGCATACACAGACTCAAATACTAGACATGAACATGAAGATGAACATGAAACCAAGGGTGTATAGAAGCATCACAAGAAGTTCTATTGCAGGAGCACACTTGTACAATGCACAATGAACTTGCAACTATACGTTGTGCTCTTCAGCACTAGCTCCAAATTTTCTACAAATTGTTGTGTTCCAAAAATGAGAGCTTTTGGCTTATCTACCTAGGGTACAAAGGGTATTTTCTAAATAGGGCTAAAGTGGGTTATTTGAAACTTCTAAGAGCTGGCTATGAATTCATGAAATTCTCAAAATGGAATGGCAATACTTTTATGGACTCGCTCATGAGTCTCACAAACTTAGAAGGTCCAAAAATTATAACACCAGCTCCAAGCGCAAAACTTATATACAAGTTAAAGTTGATGTTTTTGATGGGGGTACCCTATTGTAGCCACATATAGGCATCTGCTACTTCAGTGCCATATTTCTAATCAGCACTCTCCCCTCCTGACTTCTTGTTGTCCCCAACAAGACCTCTTACTAAAGCAGAGGTTCCGTCTACTTTTTCTCTTTAATGTACAGCTGGAATGCAAACATTGTTTGCTCTAGCCGGACCTCCTTTGTGGCCTGTAAATGTGCAAGAATGGGGTATTGTATTCATGTAGATGTATGCCACAAACCGCGCTCTCAAGTCCTTGTAGACATGCATAAACACTATCGAGTCGTACTCAAAGTATCCGATGTAAAATGCCTCTTTGAAAGTCTGCATGTAGTGACTGGATAGGAGCATGAGGTGGGCATATAGATTGAATATGACTTTCATTTTGGGCAGGTTGCTCTTCAGCTCTTGGTGGAGTAGGATCTTCTCTAGAATCCACAACCACACTCAACATGTAGTAGGGTACTACATTGAATCCTTCTAGATCACAATTTTTTTGTGGTGTGTCAAACTCTTATTGTGCATACGTCAAGAGTTGCTAACACGTCCTCCCATTCTAATGGTTCTAGGGAATTTTGGGAAATGGATATGGAATGTAATCATTATCCTCAATGGCCCTCACCAGGATGCACTATTTTGCCTTAAATTTCCACACTCTAACGCTCCACACATCTACAACTCTTTTGGTTGACCTAACCATGTTGGAATTCTAGAATCCACTAGAGTCGTAGCCAAATCAAAATTTTCAAGAGAAGTCCTGGTGATGTTTGTGTATTTATCATTTT
Organism: Adiantum capillus-veneris; assembly: GCF_014529385.1. Classification (NCBI taxonomy): domain Eukaryota; kingdom Viridiplantae; phylum Streptophyta; class Polypodiopsida; order Polypodiales; family Pteridaceae; genus Adiantum; species Adiantum capillus-veneris. The sequence goes on from NC_140944.1 coordinate 146,417,575, forward strand.
TTAGGTTAATTCTAGTGGCTACCTCCATGTTGCGTAGGTAGATATAATCATAACCCCAATCTTGGATCATTTTTAGTTGTCTCATGACTGGTCGACCCAAGATGATGTCATAATTATTCTTCTTTCCAAAATGTACCATGGAGAATGTGTGTTCATATTCAATTTCGCACGATGTAACTACCACTTTCTCCAAGAGTCCTAAGGGTCTTTCTACATATCCATCCGCAAGCCGCATCTTCATTCTTGTAGCCCTTAGCATTGGCTTCCCCATGTTTTCATATTTCTTTTGTGGCAATGGCAACAACCGCTCCGCTATCAAGGATAGCCATGGTTTTGACCCCTTGGATTTCTACTAACAATGTGTTGTTACCATCTTCTCCTTCAAAATAATCCCCTACTTTGTTTAGAGGTACTGGCCTTGTATTCGCATGCAGTTTCTCAAGGTCTTGGATTCCTTCTTTGATTTTCAAGGCAGGATCTTTCATTCCGAATCCCTGTAGGCATTCACCCACGTTTGACCACATGTTTGGATGGATGCTCAATAACTCCACTAGCGTGATGGTACAGGTCATTGGCATCGACAAGATATCCATTAATCCCTTGGAGTCTATGACCTTTTGTGCTAAATGTCTATGGAAGGGCACAACCTTGATGCCTGATTTTGCCTCATACTCATCCATGTAGGATGGTAAAGTCCTCAATGACTGTGGTTAGCTCTCAATGGATATATCTGAATCTTTATCTCCATAATATGACTTTAATTCCGGGTTCATCTATAACCTAGCTTCAAACTCTTATATGGAAGCAGAAGGTAATGTATCGCTTGCTGTTCTTGGAATCTCTCACTGCTCTCCACAACTTTTTGGCCATCGTTCCTCCACTACTGGCATGTACGGTGGAAAATCCCTCATAAATTGATCTATTGTGTTTAGGAAAATCCTTGGATCCTCTGGCTCTATCTCTACTTCTTCTTTGTTTATCGTTTTCTCTCTCAACTCACTCTCTAGGTGTTGGCGGGTACGTTGCGAGTGGACGCTAGCATAGCGAGAACAAAACCAACAAAATTATGTCGATCGAGGATGAAGTGTGACCCATAGGCGCATGGAAACAAGAAGATGGGTGTCAATCACCTGCTCCACCTTCTAAGACAATCTCTAATCGAGGAAATCAAATATAAACGTGATTATGCACTAGTGAGAGCAATCCAACCTACGATGCTCATACTATCCGAATCTAGGCCAAATGCATTCGAAATGTCACGAAACTCACAAGATGTACTCTCCTTATCATAGGATCAATACCCTATGGATTGTGACTCGATATCCGACCTCCAATTATCTCTTGCGACAATCACGTATAAAGACAGACATAAAAATACATGTTACCATTTTTTGTTGCATATGGCCCTAACACGTAGCTCTACTCTCCGAGAATCCATAAGTGCAAAGAACACCAAATGGACACCCGGTTTGCAAGAAAACTCACTCAGAAGCTCGTAAGAGCTCACTTTGCGTCGTAGTCATATTCACACTCTTGGTGTTGAATGGAAGCCCTCACCGTTGCTAGCACGATGGTGGTATCGCTTTAGCAATGGACCTTTCATAGCACGCGTAGGGAAGAGAAGAAGTCACACACTCTCTCTCTCTCTCTCTCACTCTCTTTCTCAAACACAACGCACAATGAAAACCGGATTTGATTGATTCCAAAGTTGGGTTTAGGGTTACAAAAAACTGGCTTATATACATTCCTCCTTAGAGGCTTGCTCCCACAAAATCTAATGGTTGCTCAAATATTACAAAAAGTACCATTTCGTTTCAAAAAATAATGATACAACATATTGGGGAAACTTCTTTAGTGTTTTGTTGTCAACACTCCCAGTGAATGGTCTTGCTCTCTTGCAGTTGTCCTACTGTCAATGAAATCCTGGTGGTTTTAGAAACTTTAGGTACAACTTGTACCTTATATTCCCCAAAGTGACTGTTGGGCCAAATATTTTGCTATTATATGTAAAGAAACCTGTGTAGAAAGCTTCCTCAAAGCTTGCATGTGATAGCTAGGTAGAAACATAATTCGTTGATACAGTAAATGTAAAACCTTTGGAGATGGTTGCTTTGACAAATCATATGTCATTGCAGTGACAGTGTCGCCCGTTGATAGGAGTGTAGAATCCGTGGCTTTGGAAGGTGCAAACACTTCAATGCAAGCTAACAAAGTTTTGCAAATTTTTTTGATCATGACGCGCATCAAGTCTAGAGATCCAGTGAAAATCTTAATGGTGCCCTTCAGGGTTTTCACTATATAAGCAACACCTATTCTCTCTCCTTCCTTTGGTGGTGGCATAGAAGGGTAGTTAAGCCAGTTTGGATGTCGCTTTATGATTCTGAAATGATTTGCCGAAGTGCGCACACGAGAGACTGGGCAAAATAAGAGGTCATCTCTGGTGATCTTTGGGGCCTCCATCAAGTATTTCAAAAATCTTGGGTACTTTAGGAGCCAGGCTTTTCTCCATCTTGGTTGAGAGTCCACCGCTTTAGCTATGGCCTCTGTAATCTTGACATCTCCTTCATAAATTGGCTCTGTAGCTTTTGTTTCAACTCTTTTCTTTATTATTATCACCTCATACTTTAGGAGAGAATATGGGAGTGTGGGTTGCATCCATTCCTCCCGAAGCACATTTGCGGCCAACCCTTGGACAACAACAAAATGGATCACTCTTGATTCCCATTCCAAGGTTGCCTTGTGGTTTTCTACTGTGGTCTTTTCTATCAAAAGTTGGAGGCATGTCTCCTCCTCTGCGGTCAGTGATTGTGTTTCTTCTACCACTGTCTCCACTTGTTCTTCTTAGTGCTGCATATCCTCGGCACCCTCAGGAATTTCCATGGCTCATCTCTGGCATTTGTCTCTGTTTCAGTGAGCCCTCGTTCTAATTCATGTGTCCTTGAGTCTGCCATCTCCTTTTGTAAGTCCTTGATATGTCGTTGTGCCAGTGTATCTCGTTAAGTAGCTTCCTCTGCCATGTCAACCATCACCTCTTGTAGTGTTGCCAGATTCTTTTGGAGTTCTTCATGTTCTTTTTGGAGAGCTTGGTATTTGGCTTTCATTATTTCTTATGTGGCTAGAGACCCTTCTCCCATATACATTTATTGTCTTTGCTCTAGCGGAAATTCTTTTTGCAGGGTGGTGATTTGTGCTTCCAAGGCTTGTATAACTTGAGTATCTACCCTTGCACTTGCTCGCACCGTCCTTGGTGTATCCCTTACTCTCTTGATTGTCACGTCCTGGAGCTCTAATTTTTCTTTCAGCTCCAGCAATTCATCTTTTGTTGCTTCTAATTTATCGTCGACCTTATCTTTTTGCTGCTGGAGAGTCTTGACTACTCTTGAGACCTTTGCCATCTCTAGTGTGAGAGTGTCTCGTTCTCTCTCAGCCTCCCTTAGTGTAGTAGTGAAAGTTTCGAGCTCCTTCTTTGCTTCCTTGGCCTTGAGGAGGGTATCTTGTACTAAGCTTAAAAGATTATCATGTTCCATTTGCAGATTATCATCCCTGGTACGCAGCGTACTGTTCTCTTCAGCAATGGTAAGGGACCGTGTTTTGACTCTGTCCAATATTTGATAGGCAGCTCTTATGTCATCTTCATTTGCTGCTACCAGGTTTCTAGTTGTTGGCCTATTGATAGGGCCAGCAAATGGAACATGATATCCCGTACTCATCATTACTCCTGATGGTGGTACTCTCCACAGGTTGGCCAATGGTCTCCATTGATGCACTTGAGGAACATGAACCAACCCTAGAACTCCATGTTGTGGGGAGTATCTTTCTAGAGCTACTCTTTGTGACTCTACCTTTCTCTCTTCAGATTTAGTAGCTCTGTCCTGGCCCATGGGGAGTTCTTGTCTCTCATGTTCCTCTTTTGTAGCCCATGGTAGATTAGGAGTTCCATAAACGACTGTTGAAGGCTTGACCATTGTGTGTCCGGCTTGAATGAGGTGTTCATAGGTGTTCCTTTCATCTTTCTCCTTATCCCCAGGTGCAGGTGTGGCGCCTTCTGTTGCTCTTGGTGATGATTGTGGTTCTGGTGTAGAGGGTTTTGGACTTGGAGGAGGGGTGGAAGAACATGGTGGTGAAGGTGATGTTTTAACTTTTGTCCTCTCTTTCTCTTGATCCTTCTTCACTGGTGTTTCCGGAGTTTCCTTCAGCTTTTTCTTGATGTCTTGCACCTCCTCCATCGTGAAAGGATCTAAGTTTTAAGCATTCTTTCCGTCTCTTCATAAGCTTGGATGTAATGATCAAATTGGTCCTCTAGTGGTCTAGAGGACCTTCCTCCGACCTTTGCCGAGTTGGCACCCAGTACTCTTCAAAATCACCCTTTAGTGCTCTTTCTTCTTTGAGTTGCTTAGTCAGCCTCTCGATCCGTGCGGCTTTTTGGCTGTGCGATTCCTTGGGTCTACATTCCTTGGCCATTGCCACTTTTCATTTCTTCCTTGGTGGCTCCACAATCTCTTCTTCAAGCACAGTTTCTAATCTTGTTCTTAGTCTTGTGATGACTGGTGGGGCCGTTGCACTCACTGGCTCATCTTCAGCATTTGTCTTTAGTTTGAACCACTCATTCTATGTTGGTGGCTCTGGCCACTGTCCTCTAGCATCGATTTCTTCATACGGAATCTTTGTCAAGGTTTCCCCTCCTCCAATATACTTAGGTTTTTCCATGCCCATGCCAACCACTTGCTCATGTAGATATTGGGTGTAGTTTGCTTCTTTGGGTATGATTCTTTTCAATGCCCAGGTGATAGTTGTTGCCACTTCATGGCGAGGGGTGGTGTATTTTTGTGACCTCTTGCTACAAACGTGGAAGTACTGGTTGTAGAGCTTGCATATCTTTGCAGCTCTTGGGTCCACCATGTCTTCAAATGTTTGATTAGGCTTCTTTTGGGCATAGACCTTTATTTTGTCTCTTCTTTCCCGAACTGAGATTCACTTATTATGGATCCCAAGTGCATCTGCTATGATTTGAGGTGTGATCAAAGTTTCTGTCTTCTGGCCATCCAAGACCGTGATCACTGCCTTGCCATCTTTTTGAATCGAGCTGACTAGCTCATAGACTCTCTGAACAACCACACCTGCTGGTGGTGCTATGAAGAAGTTATGGAGGTCTGCTCTTTCCAGCTGGTTGAGGGTTTCTTCTCAATTTGCCAATTCTAACATCTCTCGTGGATTCATTGGGATATCCACTGTGTTGCCTTGTGGGTCTCTGAAAGTGCCCTGATATACTACCGGTTCTTCCTTTTCTAATGTAGCCTCATCTACCCGGGCCTTAGCTGTCTTGAGTGTGTCCTCTGTTAGTTTGTAGGGACCACTGGCAGCAATAATGTCCTTTATAGACATTCTTTTTTTCTTTGCTGGTGATTTACTGGTCTCCATAGATCTTGCAGACACTTCAAGTATGAATTTGGCTAATCCTTCATTTTCTCAATTTCTAGATGCCCAAATGACTTTTAAATTGAAAAGCATGCTAATTAGGGCCTAAGGGTGCAGTGCACATGGTTATGATTGCTTTTGGGTACATATTGATGCTGTGAGACATTATACGCGTATAATGTCTAAGTGCTCAAAATAGAATGATATTTCACATGTGCACAGCTCTCATCATGTACTTCATGAATATATGCCTGGATTTCAAGTCGGATGTCATTTGGGCAAGCTATGACCACCAGAATCCCCTGCATGCTTGAAACTGGAATCTGGCTTAGTTTTGAGTATATGAGGCTCAAATGGGATGAAATGAGGTAGATGCTCTCATAATCATGTTGTGGGGGCTTAGATGGGTTTAAGATAGTCTCTAGGTTCATTTTCAAAGCAGTGAGTCATTATACGCATTTAATGCCTACTCTGTTAAAAATGATTCAGACTTGAAGTGTAAGTGGTCATTGACATGGGATACCCTCTTGTGTTACCAAAATTTGATTAGGGCTTCTTATTCTGTGCTTGGAGCCAAATTTCAATTATGGAGCTTTGGGATCCGATATTGGGGTTAAGATGGGTAAAATGCTACAAAATTTGATGGGACTTGAGCTTTGCGTTAATATGGTTGGGGTAAGGGCCCTTGAAGTGAAAGTTTTGCCCAAAACTGTCCTTTGGCCATTGGAGATATTATACGTGTATAATGTCTTCTGTGAGTTTTCTGGCTTAGACTTCCTCTATTGCTTCCTTTGGTGATTGGGACTCTCTTCATCAACTCTGATTCTTATTTGAAGGTGGGTTGATTGTATGGGACCTACAATATTCCTTTGGAGGGATTTTTTGATTTTTTATCTCCCAGTGGTCATAACCTAGCCCAAACTTGCCCAATTTGAAGGTATGACTTGTATACAACATGGTGCATAAGCATGTGCTGAGGATTTCTTGATTTGGCCTCTATATAATAGTTTAGACATTATACGTGTACAAAGTCCTGATGAAAAATAGCTTGAAATTCCACAGGCACGTTGTATATGGCTTGTGTAGGGTGTCCTTGCCCTCTGCTATGATTTTGAATTTGTGAAGTGTGTAAAAAGGCTGCAAGAGGTGTCATACACATGATTTCGCTCTTTTGAGTGAATGAAGGTAAAAAAACAAATCCATTTGCGATTGATGTGCGTTGGGGGGATCAGGATGATGTGTTCAAAGAGCTAGAGGCTTCAAAACCAAGATAGCCTATCATGTCAGGGCTGGTAAACATTATACGCATATAATGTCTATTTTAGGATTTCTTGCCCAGACTTGTCGTAGATACAGTCCATGATGTTTATAAGGCTTTGATAGGTGCACGCATAAAATTGGATAAGTGCTCTTGAGCTCAAGGCCAAAAAAATAGGTTATGAAACTTTTCTTTTGAAAATGAGGTTAGTAGTGACCAATACATTCCCAGTTTTGTCCAAATTTGGTGTAGAGGCTTGGTGTGATATGATTGACAAGTTTGGTTGATCAAAATGTTGGCAGCACTCCTCTATGGCAGAATTAGACTTTAAACGCGTATAATGTCTAATTTTGAAAAATGAATTTTTGAGCATAGGCATGTGATATTTAGGCTATGTTTCTGCTATGTATAAAATTTCCACATGATTTGGAGCCATTCTGATAAGTCTAAAGCCAAAAATTAAAATTAGGCTGAGACTTTGCATTTTTGGTTCTTGGGTAACCTTATTGGCTCCAAATCTGATGAAATCTTATGTGCTCCATGTGGAGGGTATGCAGAATGGTTTGGTGAAATCATGTGAGTGTTTCTTGTCAAATTTGTCTGTGAGACAACATACACGAATGATGTCTTCAGTGATAAAAACTCGTTTTGGTGCCTTGAGGTGTTTTGTGATTGTGCCCTAAGCCTGCTAGCTGATTTTCACTTTAAAAAGTCAGTTGTTCAGTTTTGAAACTCCCGACAGTCTTTGAAAGATATTTCTTCATTGTGGTCATGTTTCCTCAAAGATTCTTCTTGATCTTGAATTGCCCCGCATGTGAATGCTACTGGGCACCCTCTTGTGGCCATGATGAATCATTTGAACTCACAGATGACCTTTTTGGTGATTTGTCGCTCAAATGGCATATTTTTTTGAGGAGACTGTCAGCGACAATTTTTCTTGACGTTTGACCTTACATGTTGGTTGTTGATGATATGTCGATGACGCCTGTGAAGTTTGGTGGCAAACGGACACCTAGCTCGATCATGAGGCCCAAACGGACACCTAGCTTGGTCATGAGGCCCAAATGATGCTTTGCAATCGTCCCGAAGCCTTACCCAATGTTTTGGCCCACTTTTTGATGATCGATCCTGGAGGAGGCTCACTTGGCTTATAGACATGCTTAAGACGTATCTTCTCATGAAGTTTCGCGTCGTTTCGGCGATTCTTTCTCGAGCAGTGTCTGTAGTACCCGAAGAGGTTAGGGTTTTTTCGGTTGACCTAAACCCGCATTGGAGGTCATAGAGGTGTTCTTTTAGGTTAGGGTTAACCCTCCATCAAGTCCTGTAGCAACCAGTTGGGTGGTTGATGCGTTACGGGCCCTTTTCAGTTTCTTCCCCACTAAGCCACATTGTTGTTTTTTGCAATTTTTTGCGAGACAAAGGGAGTGTAGAACAAGAAAAGCTCATGGTAATGAGTCTACCTCTCATATCTAGCATCGATCGGTGTGTCGTGTGCATCGTACGGAGTCGTAGAATATCCGATCGCTCTAGGTCTCTCAAACTCTCCTCTCACTTGTGAATAGTTAAAATGAGCTATTAAGTGGACCCAAAGGAACTTATATCAAGGTTTCCTGAACCACTTTTTACCAAATTTGACATGTGCTCCTATCTTGTTGTGAAATGTACTTTAGGCTCAGAAATTTCTTCATTTACACCAAAAACCGGTCAATTTGGCTTTCCGCGACTTTTCACATATTTGCACCCCGTCTTGTCAATCACTTATTGATCACTCCTATATTTTTCTTTTGTCTCCATGTCGTCATTTCACCTGCTTTTTCTATTTTTCTTTGTTTTTTGCTAAATAAATAATCAAAAATAAAGGAAAATATCTAACTTGACCTGGAAATTATCAAAAAATCAAGATAAGTAGATAATAGCCTAACAAACCACTATATACATCTATCCATAGTATTTTTGGCCGGATTGCTCCATTTTCTCACTTTTTTGTATGAAAACTGTGATTTTTACCTACATACATACACCTAGAGGTTCATCTTGGTGTTTATCCGCTGTCATATGTTATGACACAATATTTAAGGGCATGTCTACTCGGGTTTACCAAAATACTCGCAATCAAATGCAGCAACCCATAAAATCAAGGAAAACTGTGCCCTTTTTTCACTTGTTGCGTGTTGGTTCCTCCCCCCTTCCTAGTCAAAGTCCTCCTGGATGATAGTGTTGCGCCCTCGGGTATGTGTTGTGCATGTATGGGACTTTAAAAACGTGCTAATGCTGGCCATGTAATGTGTCCCTATATGCATACTCAAACAATGCATGGAATAATTAATGCGGTGCAAGAGGAAGGTATAAGCCTAATGCTTATTGTCAGTCGATGTTGAAGCTTTGTATGGAAGTATGCACCTGATGAAGTCGTCTAAACAATAAGCCCTCCAATATTCTTGCTTGTTCTTTGATGGTCATGCTTTGGTGACTTACGTTCTTTGAATTATGATATATAGTGCTCCCATTGTGGACTACAGTCTTTGGCTTAATGACTTGCTCTTCCTGCCTTGTATGTTTCTTTGGAATCCATTGTTGGACAATGGGTGCTTTTACGGGCTGTTTGCCTATTACAGCACTGATGGTTTGTCTGCAGCTTTTGGAGCAAAAGGAACTTGCTGTATTTTTTAATCTGATTGTACACTCACAGTGTTTTGACTCTAGTCAAGCTGTACATTATATCGTCTCTACCAACGTTGTCCTAGCAATAAGGCATGATGTGTTTGTGTATCTTCTACTACATAAAATTTATGTGGATAGATATATTGATTGACATGTACTATAAGCACCATCCATCCTAGTACCTTGATTGAATTTTCTAAATAACTGTGGAGTTTTTGTTTCATTTCTTGTAATTGATTGTCAAGTTGAAGTTGTTTATAAAGGCTATAGGAGATCAAGTTGCCTTGAGCACCCGAATCAAGCATTGTTGTGGCCTTCACTTGATTGTGTTGTATTTTGACATCAATTTCGGACTCCTGTATAATCTCGTTGTCAAAATCTATGACTTGAATTGCATTTGTTTTCAGAGGTAGTCGATGTTGTTGCTGCTGTCGAAGAAGCTTCCTTTTTGCTATCCTTTCCTTGGCCTCTGCTTGAGCTTCTGCAACAATTTTTTATTTTGCATGCGTTCGTTTCTTTGTGTGATGGATGTGTTGGAGCATATTTGGGGTTAGTGATAGATGAAAGCTTTTTAGTCGACAACCACTAATCCAGTTAGGCATTTCTTCCCCATCCAATGTAACAAGCTTGATGACTCCACTTGGTGATAAGTCTTTGATCACAAAGGGTCCCGTCCCTCACTTTTTAAGTTTCTTTGCATGTTGTTTTAACGTGTAAACCAAGACATAATGGCCTGTTTTGAATTTTTTGGAACGTACATGCTTATCAAAAAAATCTTTTTGCCTTCAATTTTGTGCGTAGATAGAAGCTACTGCTTTCAAGGAAGCTCATCTAGCTTTTCAAGGTCATCTATTCTTGAAGACATTTCATGTCTTGTCCATTCTAGAGATTTTGTTGTTCTTAGTGTTGAGATTAAGAATTCCATAGGCAGGATAGCATTAAGTCCAAACACCGTGTTGTACGGTGTTGTGCCTATCGATGTTTCGTAAGCAATTCTATACGCCCATAAAGTTGAATGTAGCTTCTGACCCCAATCCGTTCTAGACTCTAATACTATCTTAGTTAAGATTGTGCATAGAGTCTTATTTGTAGCTTTGGCTTGGCCATTAGCTGGTGGGTGGTAGGGAGCTGACTTCTTATGAACTATCATGAAGTCTTCAAGAAGATTTTTGATTATCTCATTTATGAAATGTGTGCCTCAATCACTGACAATTTCTATAGATAGACCATATCTAACAATGATATTTTTGTATAGAATTTGTGCAGTAGTCTACGCATCAACCTTTTGTGTAGCTTTAGCTTCTACCCATTTGGTGAGATAATTTGTGACTATTATGATGTACTAGGCATGCATTTTGGAAGCAGGGGGTGAGATTGGTCCTACAAAGTCTATTCTCCACTTGGCAAAAGCTCTGGCTTCCATCATTGGCCGTAAGAGCATCTCATCCCGCTTTATTGGCACGTTGGTTTGTTGACAAGATTCACATCGTTTTGTATATTCATTTGCATCCATATGTAATGTTGGCCACCATATTCTCAAGGTGAGGACAATTTTTGTTGTTTTTCCCCCTGAGAAATGGCCCCCACTAATCCCTCCATGTGCTTGTTCCAGGATTGGAATGTACATGTTCTCCATTGCACAAAGCCTAAGCTGGTTATCCTTTTCGCTTTTATAGAGATGATTTTCAATGAGAGTGAAATCACGAGCTTCTATTTTTATCGTTCTCTGTCGTGCTTTGGTGATATTATTAGGACACGTCTGTTTTTCCAAATAGTCAAGAATGTATTGACTCCGATCTAGCATAAGTGTTAGTTGAAACAATATCGCATGTTCGATGGGTGCACTTGATCTACATTTGGCACAACTTGTTATATAATCATGAACATCAATGTGCATAGTCGGCCAATACACTCCTAATTGTTGTAGTCATTGGAAAGTTTTTGTGGCGGAACAATGAAAAGTTAACACCTCTGATTACGCGCTTCCAGAAAATATGTTTCGTATTCCTCAGGGTTTGTGCACACTCTTAGGATGCTGTCGGAGCCTAAATTATATAAACGTCCTCCAATCAACTGAAAGTTCTTAGCTTGGTGAATTGTTCTTCGTTTAAGGTCTAGGTCCGTTTTGTTGAATTCCTCGCCCTGTAATAGTAGCTTGACAATCTCTTGGGACCACTTAGGTGCCATTTCTATATTGAAAAGATATACATCTAAGAGATCATCATCCACACCCTCTGGATCATCTCCATTAGGTAAGAGAGAGAGGTGATCTGCTCGAAGATGTGTCTTCCCCTTTTTAACCACTACTGTAAAGTCAAACTCCAGCAATATGATGAACCATCTTACAATTTTCCCCGTGTTGCATGGTTTATTGACAAGGTATAAAAGGGCTTGATGGTCTGTGAAAAACACAAACTTATTTGCGAGGAGATAATGCTACAATTTCTTAACGGCATAAATCATTCCAAGCCCCTCTCTCTCAGTGGTAGTGTAATTTTGTTTAGCACTATTTAGTTGCCGACTGGAATAGCTGACTGGGAAATCCATGGTTCCCTCTTCTGATTGAGCCCAGCGGATAGCAAATGTAGATGCATCTATATGGACGTGAAAGATTTTTCCCAATCAAGTGCTCGTAGCAGTGGAGTGGATACAAGGGCATCTTTTAATTCCTTCATGATTCCTCACACTCATCTGTCCATTCAAAGATCACTATAAGTCTATACAGTGGTTGTGCAATAATTGCATACATGTGTATGAACCTTCTGTAATAAGCACAATGTCTCATGAAGCACTATACTTGCTTTGCATTGATTGGCTTAGGCATTACGATAATCACCTTAATCTTATCCAAATCTATAGAATGCCATGTTCCGAGACAATATGTCCCAAGATTCGTCCTTGTCTTACCATGAAAATGTATTTTTCTGGATTAAGACAAATTCTATATGTCCTGCATTTCTCAAATACCTTTTTGAGGTGTTCCGCATGTTCCTCTCTTTGCAATCATGCAAAGAGTGTACACATAGGTCATCCATATAGATTTCCAAGAAATTCCTCAAGTACTCCTTGAAGGCATGGGCCATCAATCTTTGAAATGTGGCAGGTGCATTTGTCAACCCAAATGGCATGACCCGATATGCAAATATCCCCATTCTGTGGCAAATGCCATTTTATATTGGTCCTTGGGTGCAATTGCAAGTTGATTGTAACCAGAGAACCCATCCAAGAAGGAATATGCACGCTTTCTTGCCACTCGTTCAAGGACGTGGTCCGTAATTGGTAAGGGATAGTTATCTCTTATTGTGGCTGCCTTGGCTTTTTTAAGGTTGACACACACTCGGAGTTTACCATTCTTTTTGGGTACAACAACTATTGGAGATACCCAATCAGTGTGTTCTATCTCATAGATAAACTCCACTTCTTTCAATTTATCAATCTCTTCCTTGATACGCTTAGCAAAGGTATCATTGTACATGTATGGCCTTTGTCTACTCGGTTTCACATCAGGTTTTAAAGGGATAGTATGTTGACATATTGTTGGAACCACTCCCTTTAAATCCTTGTAAGACCATGCAAACCCATCCTTATATTCCTGAAGAAGGCTGAGAAGCTCCCCTTTCCTCTTCTCGGCTCAGGTCCGTGGCTATATAGACAGGTTGCGATTTCTCTCCAGGTCCCTAGGCCTGCTTTCTTTGCATCTTCCATCCCATCATAAGACTCTTTCTCCCGTCGTTCTTTTTTGGGCTATGTCAGCACTATCTTCCGGTCTTGAATAGTGAACTTTCTGTAATGGGATGGTATACTCATATGGTTTTCACTATTGTCTTTCTCATCCTCTCTATTGTCCATTTCGCTTGTCCATACTTCCCTCAGAGTCTTCTTGAGCTCTTGGTACCTTTTCTTACGTTCTAGTTTTGTCAATTTCGGTTCTTCTAATTTGTTTGATTCTATTTCCATTATTTTGGATTAAGTTTTCGCCTTCAACTTTTGAGTTCGTTTTTTTTACATCCCTAGGACTATCTTTTGTCCTAGCGTCTTGATCTCGAGAGAACTGTCTGATATTTCATTTTTAATGCAATCTTCAGCATTCACCAAAGATAAAAAATTTGTTTTGTTTTTCATGTTGGGCATTAAGTTATCTCTTTCCTTATGCACCCCCTTCCTCTTTTTGTAATGTGTTTGATGGCTAGGTTTTTGATTTGGAAAATCGTAAAACCTTACATCACGTATTACTAACTCTAGCTCACTGGGGTTGTCAGAACATTCATTATCAGCATCATCATCTCGTTTAAGATGATCTGTAGAATCTTGGAACAACTCCTCATTTATTTCTTGCTTATTTTCAAATTTGGTAATCATCACCTTCTATTAACTCAACCATGTAGTATGGAACAACATCATAACCATTCTGGTCACAAAAATTAGTCATCGGTCCTTCCACAATAGCACACACATCTAAAGTTGCTAGAATATATGTCCATTCTAAAGGTTCTAAGGACTCCTTTGGAAAAGATTCCAAAATGTATTATGTATCCTCAATTGCTTTGCCTAGAATACATTCTTCTCGTCTCAAGCTTCCACAATTGGATGCCCCACACATCCATAACTCCTTTGGTTTACCTAGCCAGTCTGGAAGTTCTGATCCTACTATCGTAGCAGAATCAAACTCCTCTACCGGGGTTTTGTCCACATCTTTGTAGCTATGGTCTTTAAGGTTTATTCTCATAGTAGTATCCATGTGGCTGAGGTATATGTGATTGTAGCCCCAAACTCGAACCATCTTTAGTAGTCGCATGAAGGATCGTCCAAGTATTATCTCATAGTTATTTTTCTTACCAAAATCCACGATTGAAAATGTATGCTCGTACTTGCTTTCACAAGACGTAACGACTATTTTTTTCCAAAAGCCCTATGGATCTCTCCATATAACCGCCGGCCAGTTGTAGCTTCATCCTAGTGGTTTTCAAAGCTAGTTTTCCCCATTTCTTCCATACATCCTTTGTCGCGATGGCTACACCAGCTCCACTGTCAAGAATTTCCATGGTGGTGACACCTTCTAATTCAACTGGGAGCGTGGTATTGCCATCTTCCTTTTCACAGTATTCGTCTACCTTGTTTAAGGGTACTGGTTGCATGTTTACTTGAGGTTTCTCTAGTTCCTTAATTCCTTCCTGCATTCGTGAATTCGGATCCTTCACTCAAAAATTTTTGAGACATTTTCCTACCGTATTCCACATATTAGGTCTTATTCTGAGAAGCTCGGCGAGAGTAATAGTACAAGTCACTGAAGTTGATAAGAGGGTTATCAACCCCTGGGAGTCCATACCCTTCCTTGTAGAGAGTTGTTGTGATGGCACAACTTTCACATCCGACTTTGCTGTAGACATGTAGTAGTGTTAGTGTGTATACGCGCTTCACCAGGGGCACTTTTCTCCCACTGGGTTTTTCCCCCTGGACATCCGGTGTGAAAGGACACCTTATCTCTTAGGGTTTCATATAAGCTTTGTAGCTCTGAGTTTGTATACATTATTATTCTAATACAGAGAGACAGACTACAGAGATCTCGTGCACAAGCTCTATGTCTTCTCCTTCTCCATCTTCTTCCTACTCTGAGTTGCTGTCTTCCTTCTGTTTCCTGTTTCATCATCTTCAACAATTGGTATCAGAGCAAGGTGATTTCCAGAGCCTCTACTTGCGTTTTCGCGTCCGTGCGCGCAATCGCAGTTTTCAGGTAGTTTTCGGAAAATTTGCTCGTGGGAGCATCCTCGACGTTCCGGGAGTATTCTGATTAGGTGACCTGGGGTTTTACCCCCCTTTCGAAGCCGTTCGAGCCCTCAGAATTTTGTTTTGGGCAGCGTAGCAAAAGTTACCTTTCGGAGGCGTTTAGATCAAGAGGGTGTGCTTTTTGACAGATTTTCTTCAGGTAAACAGCTCTTTTGGGAAGCAGCTTGTCTTAGCTTTGTGCTGAGATTTTGTGTAGAGTTTTGCTTGCATTGGAGAGGAGATTTGTGAATCTCTTGGAGGTTCTTTTTCTCTCTTGTGTGCATCTATAGTATGGCTCAATCTACGGAGAAAGAGATTTTTGGTGCGTTTACATCCGAAGACAAATTGGATGGTACCAACTATTCTCTTTGGTCTTTTATGGCCAAAAATGTTTTGGTTGGTAAAGGATTGTGGGATTATGTATCTGGAGATGAAGTTCGTCCAGGTAGCATTGCACCTGCCACGCCTGGTCGTGGTGCAGCTGTTGGTGCAGGACCCTCACAAGTCACTCCAGAGCAAAAGAGATGGGATACTAAAGATGCACAGGCTATGGCTGTGATTGCCTTAACCATAAAGAGGACAATCACACCACATATCAGATCTTGCAAAACTTCTGAGGATGCTTGGAACACTCTGCAAGCTATGTTTGGAGGAAGAAACGCTGCCAGAATAGAGTTTTTGAAGAAACAACTTGACAAAATACAGATGGACGAAGGTGACGATATTGTCGAGCATCTTACAAAAATCAGGGATCTTAAAGAGCAATTGCTTAGCATTGATGAAGTGATTCCAAAGAAGGACTTGGTTTCCAAAACACTCAATTCACTACCACCATCTTATTTGACTTTTCAGACTTCTTTGACTCTGTCTTTGCGAGCTAATCCTGACCCCTTCATTTTGAAGAGTTAGTGGCTTTGTTATTGCAGGAGAATCAATCACGTAAGAACAAGTCTTTACAGGTGGATGGTATGGATCATGCTCTTGTTGTACAGAACAAAAACAGGGGTAAAGAGAGTGCTCATCACTCCAAGTCTGGTGTAGGACAGTCTTCAAAGAAGTCTAAAGGTGATTCCAACAAGTCCAAGAAGAAAGGTAAATGTCACTACTGCAAGAAACCTGGTCACTACATTAGTGAGTGTAAAAAGTGAATTGCTAAAGAAAAGAAGAAAGAGTCAAGTTTGGTTGTTTCAGCTTCTGGTGATTCTTCTACAGCTAAAGAAGAGTCTGCAAACTTTGTGTAGGATTCTTATGCTTTTGTAGTATGTTCAGATTTTTCTGCTTACAGTGTTGACAAGACACAAATGATTTGGTACTTTGATAGTGGTGCATCCAGGCATATTACTTCAAGGAAGGATTTGTTTTGTTCATTGGATGCAGCTCCAGCAGGAAAGAAGGTGACATGTGCAAATAATGCTTCTTATCCAATCAAAGGCGTTGGTAAGATTTTGATTACCATTTCAGATGGTTCAGATTTATGCTTGCCAGATGTCTTATATGTTCCAGGGATCAAGAAGAATTTGTTGTCTGTATCCTCTCTTGCAAAAAATGGTCTTCGGGTCATTTTTGAGGATGACAGATGTGTTGTACGAGATCGAGAGAATGGTTATTCTCTTATCACTACAGGTACGCTGGAAAATGGACTATTTGTGCTAGATTGTTATGAAAAGCAGATTCAGGTATGTATTGCAGAAACAAAGACTCAGGCCATGCAGGATGCTGAGTTGTGGCATGCTAGATTTGGGCATGTTGGTTATGGCAGTTTGATGACTTTACAACGTCATAATATGGTGCATGATTTGTCTTTATTGGAGATGCCACCAAGACATGTATGTGAAGGTTGCGTTCTTGGAAAGATGCACAGATTTGCATTTTCGCAGGATGGTTCAGTTAGAGCGACACGAAAGTTGCAGCTTGTACACAGTGATGTATGTGGTCCTATGAGGACGCCATCTATAGGAAACAGCCTTTATTTTGTGACCTTCATTGATGACTTTTCCAGGTTTTGTTGGGTGTATCCACTCAAAGCAAAGCCAGATGTGTTTGCAGTTTTTCAACATTATGTCGCCATGGTTGAAAATGAAACAGGTTGCAAAGTAAAGACTCTTCGTACCGATCGAGGAGGTGAATACATGTTAGGTGCATTTAAGGATTTTTTGGGAAAGAAAGGCATTGAACACCAATGCACTATGCCATACACACCACAACAGAATGGTGTTGCAGAAAGGAAGAACAGGTCTTTAATGGAGACAGCTAGATGTATGCTCAAGGCTAAGAGTTTGCCTCATAAGCTATGGATGGAGGCAGTTGCTTGTGCAGCACATGTTTTGAACAGGTGTCCTACTCGTGCCTTGAAGACCATTACTGCATATGAAGCTTGGTATGACAGAAAACCTTCAGTCAGTTATCTTCGTGTTTTTGGTTGTCTTGCTTATGCTCACATCCCTCAGCAGTTACGTGGGAAGCTTGATGATAAGGCAATCAAATGTATATTTGTGGGGTACAGTAGTGGAAGTAAAGGTTATAGACTTTACAATCCTGCTACAAACAAGATTTTTGAAAGTCGTGATGTAATTTTTGCAGAAACTACTGCTCAACCTATGGTTGCTTTTGATGTACCTCATATGCAGACACATGATGTATTTGAAGGTTTGCTTCCTTCTTTTGTGGAGAATCAAGAATCACAACAGGTTGATAATCTTGATCAATCTTTTGATCAGCATGTGACACCTCATGATGTACAGGAAATTGTGCGTGAAGAGCAAGAAGTTCTCAGGGAAGAAAGAACCTTGCCTAAATGGGTTCAGAAAACTTTGCAGGATAGCAAGTTGGATGCACCGTTGCCACGAAAAACACGTGCTGGTACTACTTTTGGCATAGAGCAAGTAGATTTGGCTTGCTTTAGCACTCTTTGTGATGCAGATGAGCCTGATTCATTTGAACAAGCTTTAGAGTGTGTTCAGTGGAAAGATGCTATGCAGCAAGAAATTGATTCTATTCATAAGAATCATACATGGGATCTAGTGGACTTGCCTACAGGTAAAAAGCCTATTGGTACAAAGTGGGTTTTTAAGGTAAAAAGGAAACAAGATGGTACTGTTGACAGGTACAAAGCAAGGCTTGTGGCAAAAGGCTATGCGCAACAAAAAGGCATAGATTATGATCAAACCTTTGCTCCTACTACTCGTGCGTCCACAGTTAGATCACTAGTTGCAATTGCTGCTCATCATGGTTGGAAAGTGATCAGTTGGATATCAAAACTGCTTTTTTGAATGGTGATTTGCAGGAAGAAGTTTATGTAAGTCAACCAAGTGGTTTTGTTGTAAAAGGTCAAGAGCAAAAGGTATGTAGATTGCGTAAAGCTTTGTATGGTCTCAAACAGGCTCCAAGAGCATGGTATGAGAAGATACATACTTATTTGATTGGCCAGGGATTTCAGAATAGTCCAACAGAAAGTACTTTGTATGTCAAACAAAGAGATGGAGTTCTCATTATGCTAACACTTTATGTGGATGATATGCTTCTTACAAGCAATAATGCAAATGAAATTGAAGCGTTTAAAGATGCTTTGAGAAAAACGTTTGAGATGTCTGATCTTAGTTTGCTACATTATTACTTGGGTATTCAGTTTGTGCAATTAGAAGATGGCATATACATGTTGCAGGCAAAATATTTGCATAACATTTTGGACAAGTTTGGTATGCAAAATTGTAAGCCAATCTCTACACCTGTAGAAACTGGATCAAAGTTGAGCATGCATGATGCTGGAGAACCTTTTGATGTACATACTTATGCAGCAGCGGTTGGTTGCTTGATATATTTGGCAGGCAACATTCGTCCAGACATTCAATTTGGGGTTTCACAAGCAAGCAGATTTATGCACAGCCCAGGTATGCATCATTGGCAGGATGTGAAGCGCATACTTCGTTACCTTTCAGGTACCCCTAATCTTGCCATGTTCTTTCCAAGGGGGGATATGTATGGAAAGCACGGTTCTATGCAGCTTCTTGGTTACATCGATTCAGATTGGGCTGGTGATTTTGACACACGACATTCCACAAGTGGCAATTGTTTTTTCTTGGGAAATGCATGTATATCTTGGCTAAGCAAGAAGCAACCCACAGTGGCTACATCAACTTGTGAAGCTGAGTACAGGGCAGCTTTCACGGCAACAGTTGATTGTGTATGGATACGCAGGTTATTGGCAGATCTTTGTGAGTGTCAACAGGCACCCACTACCATTTTCACTGACAGTCAGAGTGCTATGGCAGTTGCAAGGAATCCAGTATTTCATGCAAGAAAAAAGCACCTAGAAGTTCACTACCACTATGTCAGGGAAAGGCTATATGCAGGGGAGATCACACTAACTTACTGTCCTACACAGGATAACATTGCAGATCTATTTACGAAGGCGTTATCACGAGAAAAGTTTGAAGCTTTCCGAAAAGCTTTGGGCTTACTCTCATACACATGATGATCTGCTACCTTGTACGGATTCACACTATCACTACAGGGGGGATTTGTAGACATGTAGTAGTGTTAGTGTGTATACGCGCTTCACCAGGGGCACTTTTCTCCCACTGGGTTTTTCCCCCTAGACATCCGGTGTGAAAGGACACCTTATCTCTTAGGGTTTCATATAAGCTTTGTAGCTCTGAGTTTGTATACATTATTATTCTAATACAGAGAGACAGACTACAGAGATCTCGTACACAAGCTCTGTGTCTTCTCCTTCTCCATCTTCTTCCTACTCTGAGTTGCTGTCTTCCTTCTGTTTCCTATTTCATCATCTTCAACATTTGCTTCATACTCTCCCATATATGAGGGTAAAGTTTTTAGACATACAGGTTGGCTATCCCAAGATTTCACAGATCCCTTGTCTCCCCAATAACAGTGCATCTCAAGATTTGCTTGAGGACTTGCCTCGAATTCTTCAATAGGAGGAAGAAAGTCATCTTCTTCCATACTGGTTTTTTTATCCCTTTGGCTTAGAGTATTTGCCTCATTTGATTCCCTTATTTTCCTCCAAAGCTCATTCAAACCCTAGTCGCTTTTATACAATTCAGGTGTGATATATTAGAAACCTTTCGATGTTAGGTCTGTTGTGTTCAACACTATCCCTAGTTTTGCAATTGAATGTTCAAGTTTCAATTCAGTTTTTGGACTAACAGTTAATCGTTCTGATTCGTGTGTTGGAGGGTTCCTTGGCATTGGTACTAGAAGTTCTACCTCCTCCACCTCTTTCCTTGAAGTTGGTTCTTGTAAGGTTTGCGCAGTTTGGATCATCTTTTGACACATATTCACTCTCTGTTTTTCTAACTCAACATAGGGATATGTCATCCACTTTTGTTCCTGAGTTTGGTCAATTTTAATTCTTGAGTCGTACGCTTTCAAGAGTGCGTCTAGATGTTCGTTTACTTTCTCTACTAGCAAAGATCCACCTGATCCCGCACTTTGTGGTTTTTCTTTCTTCTCAAGCTCTATATCTGTTGGTGTTTCTGGTTTTTGAAGTCCTCGTCTTTCAAGTTTTTCTAGTCTATCTTTGGTTCGCTGTAATTCTTCCGTTATGACATTTTGTTCTCTTTCTTTTCTCACTTTTGCACGGGCTTTTTTAGCTTTCCATGTATTTTGTTGGGTTTTTTGTTCAATGCTAGGTGTTTTATGTTTTGGTTCTTCATTTTCAAATCCTCCTTTCTCTTTTTGTGCCTGAGCTCGTGTCATGACCTGTATAGGTATTACTGTTTCATTTTCGAAACCACTGCTTGAAGGAATAGCCTCCAAAATGTTTATGGTTGCTTTCACCGCTTTGTTTGGATTTTTTGGACAATCGGCAATGAAATGAGTGATACTGCAGTTTGGACAATATGCATTGACCCGGACAATTTTTATATGAGAACAGTCTTTCATAAGATGGTCACCCCCACATTTATAGCATGGTCCCAACGGTTGTCGTGGAGCTCCTTGAGCACCACTCTGTTGGTAAGCAGGTCTTGGTCCATTGAAACCTCCATTGGCTATGAACAATAATGTTCTCTCGTCCAAACTATATCTACTTTCTACTGTGGCTTGTGCCGTTATTGGTGGTCCAACATTGCCGATCATGCTCCATGGTTCCAGCGCTATTGGCTCTTCTGATGGGTAGTATGTTGGACAGGCCATTGTTCCTTGGCTCTTTGTAATAAACAGGGACAGTCACTAAGGCTTGTTCCTCTAGTTCTTCCACAACGAGCGTATATCTCACCCCTATTGGTTTTGTCATTGGGAGTGGTGGTTGTTGCCCTAAAACTGGCTGTGGTCATTCAACCCCCGCTGGTCCTGGCAAATTTCCTGCAGTATATCATACTTGAGGTGGTGCTGCTTGCGGTTGGGGAACATATTGTCATTCTTGCACATAGCCCTTATTGTAGTAGCATTCCTCAATAGCATGATTTGTACATTTATGTTCGATGGTGCACCACTTTAATGGCTTAGCCTGTGGCTTGGCAAATGGTCTAATCCTCTTTAGCACCTCCTCTATCAGTCGCTCTTGATTTACTCCTCGTTCATTTCGTTGTAATATCTTTTCAAACTTTGATCCACTTTGTTGAGATGATGAATCATCATCTCTGTCTCTTAGATCTCCAACTCTATAGATCTCACAGATGTCTACCAGGAACAAAGCCTCTTTGGTTAACTCATTTAGAGTGGGGCTTTTCTTCATATGCAAGTCCTTTTGAAGGTCTTCATTTCTTAGACCTTGGATAAAGATCAACACCAGTCTGGATTGAGTAGGTAGTTCTTCCATTGGCCAGAACTTTATGTATCGTTTCAGCCATAGGGCTGCCTCCTTGATCGACTCTCCCTCTTTCTATTTAAACTTGTGGATTTGAGAGACCGTATTGTGGGCTATCCCTCTTTGAGAGAATTCCTCCACAAACTCGTCAAAAACTTCTTGTATGGTCTTAAAATATCGTCTTTCCAGATAATCAAACCAGATGGCAGCGTCCTCCTCTAGGGTGAGTCCAAATCCATCAAATTGTGTATCAAAGTCTCTAACCTCTTCTGCTCAGATCACTCTCAAGAATGTTGCCATTGATCTCTAGGATCCCCTTCTCCTGAATACCTTTTGTGTACCCATTTCTGGACTTGAGAAGGTCTAACACGTCTTTGTTCCACCAGTCTAACTGTGGAATCTCCTCGTCCTTCTCTGCTCACAGTGTCTCGTTCTGTCTCAATCTTCCATCAACTGCTCCCCCGTCCCATATCCTCTATATGAAGTACTAACAAAACATCATCATGGTACAATCAAAATCACTATGGTATCAACAAGAAATTATCAATAAAACGACATAAATTCTATCTTTAGAATAATAATTATACGAGAATCAATGAACGAGTATATCATATAACAAAAGATCATGTACCACTCGGTAGCTCGATAGAATTTGGACGATCATCAACGGCTCGACTGAATCGAAACGATATGTAACTGGCTTCTGCAACAAAGTTACGTCAGTAACAAATATATGATTGATGAAGAAAAAAAATATATAATTGAGAAGTTTTCAATTATGAGGAAAATCAAAATCAAAAAGTAAAATTTTGCTTTTCAAACATTTTCGCAGTCCGAGAATGATAATCCAAAATCGGTGCAGAATTTAGAGAAACTTTCTTCTGCAAAGTTGTAAACCATATCGATTCTGATGGCTTGGACGAATAGTTTCTGCAAAATCATTTTCAATTAGGAGAAAAGTCAAAAAACAAAGATCGAAAGTTGCTTTTCAAACATGTACGCAGTCCGCTAACGATAACTCATAATCGGTGGAGAATTTGAAAAAAGTTTCTTTTGTAAAGTTATAGACCACATAGATTCCAGTGTCCTTGGCGAACTGTTTCTGCAAAATCATTTTGAATCAGGAGAAAAATCAAAAACAAAAAGCGAAGTTTCTTTTCAGGCATGTACGCAGTCTGCGAACGATAACTCAAAATCAGTGCAGAATTTGAAAAAAAATTCTTCTGCAAAGTTGTAGACCACATCGATTCCGGTGTGTCTCATGGATAGTTTCTACAAAATCGTTTTGAATCAGTAGAAAAATCAAAAACAAAAAGCAAAGTTGCTTTTCAGGCATGTACGCAGTCCGCGAACGGTAACTCAAAATCGGTGCAGAATTGAAAAAACTTTCTTCTGCAAAGTTGTAGACCACATCGATTTCGGTGTCTCTAGTAGGTAGTTTCTGCAAAATTGTTTTGAATCAGTAGAAAAATCAAAAACAAAAAGCAAAGTTGCTTTTCATGCATGTACGCAGTCCGCGAATGATAACTCAAAATCGGCACAGAATTTGAAAAAACTTCCTTTTGCAAAGTTGTAGACCATAGTGTCTCACGTGGGTAGTTTTTGCAAAATTGTTTTCAATTAGCAAAAAAATCAAAAACAAAAAGCGAAAGTTGCTTTTCAGGTATGTATGCAGTCCGCGAACAATAACTCAAAATCGGTGCAGAATTTGAAAAAACTTCCTTTGCAAAGTTATAGACCACATCGATTCTGTTGTCTCACGTGGGTAGTTTCTGCAAAATCGTTTTTAATCAGGAGAAAAATCGAAAACAAAAATGTACTGCCCTGATACCATGTTGAGAGAGAAGGAGAGAGCACAGAAATAGAACCCCAAAGTGTGTAGAATACACACATGAGATTATGTATATATAGAGGGGACCTGGGTGCCATATATAGAGAAGCCATATATTGAGTAGCTTCACATATAAGCTCAACATATCTAGCTAGGTGTTATGCTTTTTGTTGCTCTCTCCATCCAAGCACTCTTACTATACTCATTAGGAATCTATTCTAATGAAATGCTCACTATGTTTATGCAATTTTCCGCTACACACAAGTTACTAGGCCATTAAATGTTACACACATAATCTGTAATAGCCCCTTTAAGCTTTTCCAAGATCTGCACCCTTTTGGTAGGAATAATTATAGTACTCATCCAAGAAGTGAGCTTATACCTTGGTATATCCTGGTAATAATAGACAAATCATTTTTGGCCTTATTAGTATCGAAACCCTCATATACACACTCTTGTATACAAGAAAAACCCTGACCCTGGTTCTACCATAATTGTGAGAAACAACAGCAAGTAAATGGCCGGATTCCAACAAACTTCCAAGGAACCCAAGATTCACACTAATCAAAAGCTATAAGTAGTAATCATACAAGCTAAGATATGATGTAACATGCAGAGACAGTAAAGAACCAACCAAACCACTTTGTGAGAACAAAAACACCATTAGTCTGGTCCTGCAAAAGTGACTCCCTCTTCTTGTAGCAAAGGATACCGGGAGACAAAGCAAACCTTCAAACACCCAGATCATGTCTATGTTCCTAGACATATTGACCGTGTCAAAAATAACCAGATAATGTAATAAACTAGGCATTTTTAGGGATTAATCCTCCAAGAAAAAACAGCCCAAGCAATTCTCAAAAAGTCTTGTTGGAAAATAACTGCATATCTTAAGAAAACATGCATAGATTAGCCTTATAAGATATTATAACCATACCCATCTTTTGTCAAGAATTCATCTAAACTAGCTAAACTGAATCAATCCTCTACCAAAGGCATCACACTAGCTGGACATCTGCATTTTTTTCAAAGGAGGTTCTATTCCGAAATAGGTAATTTAATAGAGTCCTGCAAAGCATTTTTTTCAAAGGAGGTTATATTCAGAAATAGGTAATTTAATAGAGTCCTGCAAATTATAGGTAACACTATCAACCCAACCATGCCTTCCACTGTATCGAGGATTCATTAGTTAGTAGAAGTTCATTAGTCATCCATAAGCAAGAACATAAACAACCATTTATTCTAAGGTATACAACATCAGCCAAGAGAACCTAATGCTGAGCAATATCTGCTAAACTAGAAGCCTTACCACCAAGTTGTTAGTACTAACCAAAAATAGCCCCATATCAACAGCATAATTGGTAGAGGTTCTTTATACAATGTTAAGGGAGCCTTAGGTCGAATCCCAAATGGAGCAAAGAAGTTTAGTGCAAAACCCATGCCAGCCCAGGAAGAAGCCAAAAGAGTAGTCATAGTAGCATCCCAGCCAAAAGTACTCATCTGAAAAGAAACAACTTAGCATCTCAGCCCAAGGTATCCCTCAAAAAAAACAACTCAAGCAAATCTGATCAGACCAACATATGTACATGAAGCCATGTTTTCACAACATATTCCTTCATGCATGATATCAAACAAACCAGTGAGACATTTTTCCACACCAAGCAACCCACCAACCAATTCTCAATAAACCGTTTTCGACCGATATAAGCTCCAGTCCCTTAAGGTAGTTACACACATCCATATTCACTTTATCTTGCAAAACATAAATATACCAGAGTCGCTCAACAACACCGCAAGCAAACTCATGCCATAAGCCAATAGCCACACATTTAGGATTGTCCTTATGCTCTCAATTATCAAGCAAAGAGTATTAACTTTAAAAATTAACCCATCAAGCCAAAGAACTTCACCTGAGAAGAAGAATCTTGAGAATGAACCTCCAAAGCTTGTTGCTTATCTGTCCCTTTAGCCATAGTGTAACACACACAGAGTACAGTAAATGAAACAAGGCTGCCTCACCACGTCAACTACTGATAGAATGTGCATAACCCTGCTAAGTGAGTGAAAACCCTCACTTTTAAATAAGATGAATGATCAAAGTTGTGAGTAACCACAACTCGTCCATGCGAACGCAACTCCACCGCACCTCCACGGTCAATCAATAGTCAAATGGCATTTTGCATTGAATGGCGCCGTGTGTAATGCCATTATTAAAATAAAATCATATTAGCCTGTTACTTTCTTCAAAGGCAGAAAGGTTATCCAAAGAAGAGTATATAATAAGCAACAGAATCCCTAAGTAGGTATTAGGTGCATTTTTTATAGATCTGTTACTTTTCCTCTTAACGAATTCAACAGACGTAAGTGACAGATTATCCCGCTTCCAAAAGAATCGTGTAGTGTAGTGTCCAATAAAGGGAGAGTGAAGTAGAATTTCCAATGTTAAAAAAGAAACCTTTTTTAACTATATTTTTATCATCAATCACCAAATCTTCTAGTGAGGTTTGCTCTATCATGAGGCAAGGTGGGTAAATCTCAGCCAAATAGCCTTTAAAGGTCTGATTGTTAATACTCAATAAATCATCCATGAATCTAAACGTGTTATTGAAGAATAAAAGTTGTTTGGCCTCCTCATAATGTTTCATGTTTTAACAAAAACCATTTGTATTCAAAAAATAATAAGTATAGATTGCACATTATTGATGAGCAGAAGAATCCCATAGGTATTCCATCTTTTGTCTATAATAGCTTGGCCCTAATTGAACAAAGTAATTTTGCAATACCCATTTAATAACCATAATTAGAGTAACTTTGTCAAAGCACAGTGGTGGCTTTTTGACTGAATTTATAACCCAACAAGGTGTTAATACCAGTGACATCTTTTCAAACCCTTGTGTTTTTTTATTAGCAAAAGCTAGGTTGATAATCTCATCACTCACTCCTAGAAGGCCATCATTACCTGAGAGAGGAATGTTTGCATAGCATTGTGTAATATCAGCAATGAAGATACAGTAGATATCCGTAGGTAAGTTGATAAAAAACTCTCATGAATCCTTAGCAAGCCACAAAGTGCAGTACTCTATACCATTGATTTTTTAAGGTATGTTCTTCGTTTAGCACAAAGATTGCAAACCTCTGTCATGACTAGATTCAGGCAGGAAGTAACATCTTTTGTAACACAAGAAAAAATACTGTTTGAAGCATCTGAAATCCACCGGAACTATTGTTTGTGTTTTTAAAAGTAGGGAACAACACGGGAAGCTTACTTGATGTTCTTCGTATCCCATATTGTTCAAATCCCTCAGCAAAGCTAAAGCCACATCCTTTAGTGTTTCATTTGCCTTTTCAAACTCATTTCCACCCAACCTTACCAGGGAAGTATCATAAACGAGCTTCTTACATATAATAGATACAGTGTTGGTAGCTTTATCGAGGTGGACTATGAACTAATCACGAGTCAGCTCATGGCAATCTTGCATAATTTTTGGACTGGCCCAAGTAGTATCCATGTTGAGCCATTTAATTAGAAAAAGACCAAACTTTTGAAAAAAGACTGTCTTAAGCTTTTCAACAAGATACTGTAGGATCTGTTGCTCCAATTGGAGCTTCAAGGCCAAGTGAGCCAGACAGTCCAGTAGTGCGGATAGTTCCATTCTAGGATTTAGAGGCTCCACTTGTATGTGATTCAAACCCATTCCAAGTAAATCTCGAAGAGAAGAAACCTTTATAATAGTTAGGTTTGTCATACAAACATGTGCACCAAGTATATCAAAATCCTTGCAGTATGAGGTAAATTTTTTGCATTTACACGCTAAATTAGGTTCACGTCTCAAAAATTCATTTGAGTACACAAAACCCTTGATAGGGTCAGAATATTTCCAACCAAACACCACATTTTCAATTACAAAATTATTATCATACACCAAATCAAAGCATTCAACAAAAATTAAGCTTGGTGAAATGACAATGACTGAAATTTGCACTACAATCCCTAGTCTTGCTTGATAAAAAGTGCCTTGTGATCTCATTGACTGCTACCTGCATAGTCACATTTGCAAAGGATGTTTAATAGGCAACATATGACCCCTTCCTCTTGTAAAGCTTCTAGACTTTCCTCTTCCAAAACTGGAGTCAGCAGAAGAAGAGGGGGTAAGAAAGGAAGTAAACGTGGAGTTTGGAGTTAGAAGTGTGTTGGGTATTTTTTGAGAAGCGGACTCATCATCTTCAAAGTTAGGCTTCACAAGACCCAAAATAGTTTTAATCCCTTTGTACGAACAATAAGTGGTAAGGAGCATCCGGGTTCATTTGCCCCAACCTCTTTGAGCATGTCAACCATAAACGTATGGAATTGTATGAAGGCAATTTGTGCCAAAACCAACTCCTTGGCTTGCCCACCTAACCAAGAGCAGATGAGAGTAAGCTGAAAGGATGTAGACTTTTCCGAGAATATAGATTCCATATTGTTGATTGCATACCAAACAGCATGGTCGAACCATATAATGCTAGACTTGTAAGACCCTTTATGGTCAAGAAATTTGCAAGCACACTTGAGATATGGTCTATAAATATTCCAGCCTAATTTCGCATAATAATCATCATTGTTCTTACTAAATTCCATGAGACCTTTGGTTCTCACATAAAGACCTACATTAGAGCTACACTTCTTAAAATCCAAAAATTTCATGTTGAATGGAGCTTTAATCAACTCTCCTTTGTCGAAACATTGCACTCCTTTAAGTACTTTAAGCCAAGGATCCTCCATTGTAGCAGTTGGTAGATTTGCCAAAAAAAAAACTAGGTCTCTATTGAGATAGGAGCCAGAAAACCTTTATTTAGGAGTAACCAAAGCTTGTGTTCCACCCCTAAAGATTCAACCTCCACTTGTGTATAGGTAGAAAGGGGAAAATTTTGGAAACCTTAGGTACCAATTCCAAAATCAAAGTCTCACTAAGAGAACATAAATCTTTTTGAAACTCTTAATAGCTTTAACAGCAGCAACATCCCTACAAAAAAGACAGTTGGTAGGAGGGAGATATTCGGGGCCGTGACAAAGCTCGGGCTGAGCCCACATTGCTTCCTAAGAAGATTAGCTAGTTCAGCACCATCCAAAGAGAACTTAGCCGAGTCTCAGTAAACCTTCTTCAATCGATATAAGCTCCAGCCTTTTAAGGTAGTTACACACATCTATATTCACTTTATCTTGCAAAACATAAATATACCAGAGTAGCCCAACAACCCCGCAAGAAAACCCATGCCATAAGCACATAGCCACATATTTCGGATTATCCTTATGCTCTCAATTTTCAAGCAAAGAGGTGTTAACTTCAAAAATTGACCCATCAAGCCAAAGAACTCCACCTGAGAACAAGAAGCCAGAGAATGAACCTCCAAAGCTTGTTGCTTATCTTTCCCTTTAGCCATAGTGTAACACACGTAGAGTACAATCAATCGAACAAGGCTACCTCACCACATCAAGGCTACTGATAGAATGTATGTAAGCGTGCTAAGCGAGGGAAAATCCTCCCCTTTAAATAGGATTGAATGATCAAAGTTGTGAGTAGCCACAACTTGTCCATGTGAATGCAGCTACACCGCACCTCCATGGCCAATAAACAATTGGATGGCGTTTTGCATTGAATGGGGCCATGTGTAATGCCAGCAAAAGCACTCGACAATAGGAAGGAATCAACCCACTTGCAGACCCAGCTCGCAGCGCGTAATTATGCAGGCAAAAAAAACAACCAGTTTGGAAACCCATACTCTACTTCAACTAAGAGTCAAAAGATAATACCCATTAAGTGAGGCACATCCAGAAAGTACCCATACACATGTGGCCAAAAGAAAGTCTAGGGCCGGTCAAAAACTCAATGTAATTACAAGAAGCAGCACTAGGTGTGAGTTAAGCAAGCCCATTACTTGGCTTTATAATAAGATAAGCCTGAAAATTCCTTCTATATAGACATTTGTGTGTGTGTGTGTGTGTGTGTGTGTGTGTGTGTGTGTGCCCACTCATACCTAGGAACATACCTAATGAGGCCGTAGACCCATTAGGTATCGGCCTACTACCTTAATAGATTACAAAGTAAACCAGGATCAATTCTGGCACCTGGCCAGCTATTTAAGCAAATGGCTTTGATTATACTAGTAACCAATTCTTTTTGCATGAAACCATTAGTACAAAATTTGGATATTAGCTTGTTAATTTCTTCAGAGGCAAAAAAGTTATTCAAACAAGAGTATATAATAAGCGACAAAATACCTAAGTAGGTATTACGCGCATTTCTTATAGGTCTGTTACTTTTCCTCGAAACAAATTCAACAGATTAAGTGACAGATTATCCCGCTTTCAAAAGAAGGGTGTAGTGTATTGTCCAATAAAGGGAGAGTCAAGTAGAACATTCATGTTCAAAAAGCAGGTTTTTTAAACTATAGTTTTATCATCAATCACCAACTTGTCCAGTGAGGTTGGCTCTATCATAAGGCAAGGTGGGTAAATCTCAGCCAGGTAGTCTTTGAAGGTCTGATTTTTAATACTCAATAAATCATCCATGAATCTAAACGTGTTATTGAAGACTAACAGTTGTTTGGCATCCTCATAATGTTCATTTTTTAACAAAAACCATTTGTATTCAAAAAATAATAAGTATAGATCGCACATTATTGGTGAGCAGGAGAATCCCATAGGTATTCCATC
This sequence comes from Adiantum capillus-veneris, assembly GCF_014529385.1. Lineage (NCBI taxonomy): Eukaryota > Viridiplantae > Streptophyta > Polypodiopsida > Polypodiales > Pteridaceae > Adiantum > Adiantum capillus-veneris. Next base: position 146,447,963 of record NC_140944.1, read on the forward strand.
TTTTGTCTATAACAGTTTGGCCCTAATTGAAAAAATCAATTCTGCAATACCCATTTAATGACCATTATTAGGGTAACTTTGTCAAAGCACAGTGATGGCTTTTTGACTGAATTTTTAACCCAACAAGGTGTTCTTAGTGGTGACATCTTTTCAAACCCTTGTGTTTTTTTGTTAGCAAAAGCCAGGTTGATATAATCTCATCGAGCACTCCCAGAAGGCCATCATTACCTAAGAAAGGAATGTTTTCATAACATTGTGTAATATCAGTGGTGAAGATACAGTAAATATCCATAGGTAAGTTGATGAAAACCTCCAATGAATTCTTAGCAAGCCAAAAAGTACAGCACTCTATACCATTGAATCTTTCAAGGTATGTTCTTTGTTTCGCACAAAGATTGGCAAACCTCTATCATGACTAGATTTAGGCAGGAAGTAACATCTTTTGTAACACAAGAAAGAATATCGTTTGAAGCATTTGAAATCCACCAGAACTTTTGTTTGTGTTTTTTAAAAGTAGGGAACAACACGGGAAGCTTACTTGATGCTTCTTTGTATCCTATATTGTTCAAATCCCTCAGCAAAGCTAAAGCCACATCCTTCAGTGTTTCATTCCCCTTTTCAAATTCATTTTCACCCAACCTTACTAGGGTAGCATCATAAAAAAGCTTCTTGTAGATAACAAATAAGTGTTGGCAACTTTATCGAGACTGACTATAAACCAATCAGGAGTTAGCTCATGGTAGCCTTGCATAATTTTTGGAGTGACCCAACTAGTATCCATGTTGAGCCATTTAACTAGCAAAAGACCAAACTTTTGAACAAAGATTGTCTTAAGCTTTTCAACAAGATCCTGTAGGATCTATTGCTCCAATTAGAGCTTTAAGGTCAAGTCAACCAGACAGTCCAATAGTGCGGACAGTGCCATTCTAGGATTTAGAGGCTACACATGTATGTGATTCAAACCCATTCAAAGTAAATCTCAAAGAGAAGAAACCTTTATAATAGTTAGGTTTGTCGTACAAACATGTGCACCAAGTATACCAAAATCCTTGCAGTATGAGGTAAAAGTTTTGCATTTACACCCTAAATTAGGTTCATGTCTCAGAAATTCATTTGAGTACACAAAACCCTTAATAGGGTCAGAATATTTCAAACCAAACACCACATTTTCAATCACAGAATGATTATCATACACCAAATCAAAGCATTCAACAAAAATTAAGCTTGGTGAAAAGAAATCCAAACTTCTATTGGTGAAATGACAATGACTGAAATCTGCACTACAATCCCTAGTCTTGCTTGGTAGAAAGTGCCTGGTGATCTCATTGACTACTACCTGCACAATCACATTTCTAAAAGATGTTTAATAGGCAACATACGACCCCTTCCCCTTGTAAAGCTTCTAGACTTTCCTCTTCCAAAACTGGAGTCAGCAGAAGAAGAGGGGGTAAGAAAGGAAGTAAACGTGGAGTTTGGAGTTAGAAGTGTGTTGGGTATTTTTTGAGAAGGGCACTCAACATCCTTAAAGTTAGGCTTCACAAGACCCAAAATAGTTTTAATCCCTTTGTACGAACCGTAAGAGGTAAGGAGAATCCCGGGTTCATTTGCCCCAACCTCTTTGAGCATGTCAACCATAAATGTACGAAATTGTATGAAGGAAATTTGTGCCAGAACCAACTCCTTGGCTTGCCCACCTAACCAAGAGCAAATGAGAGTAAGATGAAAGTATGTAGGCTTCTCCGGAAATATGGATTCCAGATTGTTATTTGCATACAAGACAACATGGTCGAACCATATAATGCTAGACTCCCAAGACGCTTTAAGGTCAAGAAATCTGCAAGCACACTTGAGATATGGTTTGTAAATATTCCAGACTGATTTCGCAAAATAATCAGGATTATCCTTACTCAATTCCATGAGACCTTTGGTTCTCCCATAAAGACCTTCATAAGAGCTACATTCTTAGAATCCAAAAAAATCATGTTGAACGGAGCTTTAATCATCTCTCCTTTGTCCAAACATTGCACTCCTTTAAGTACTTCAGGCCGAGAATCCTCCATGGTAGTAGCTGGTAGGTTTGCCAAAACAACCCAGGTCTCTATTGAGATAGGAGCCAGAAAACCTTTATTTGGGAGTAACCAAAGCTTGTGTTCCACCCCTAAAGAGTCAACCTCCACTTGTCGTATAGGTAGAAAGGGGAAAATTCTAGAAACCTGAGGTACCAATTCCAAAAGCAAAGTCTCACTAAGATAACATAAATCTTTCTTAAACTCTTTAATAGCTTCAGCAGCAGCAGCAACATCCCTACAGAAAAGACTGTTGGTAGGAGGAAGAATCGGAATAGTCAGGGCCGTGACAAAGTTCGGGTTGAGCCCACATTGCTTCCTGAGAAAATTAGCTAGTTCAGCACCATCCGAAGAGAACTTAGCCAAGTCCTCTTTATGAGCTTTAGAAATAGTCGGGATATTAGCAATAATGTCAGTAATAAGTGAGACACCCTCCTTACTGTATATAACCAAAATAGCCAAAGATTTGACCCATTTGTTAAAGAAGACTGTGTGAATCAGGGAGGTAATAGGATTACTAAACAAGGCCACAATGAGAGCAGATGCTTCTTATCTTGTATGCATCTAAGAACCAAAAGAGAAGCCCGTGAAAGCGGCTCCATTGGTTAATCCAGTCCCTGATACAAGGAAACTGCCTGAAAGAGGCATACTTAGACATGTCCCAAAAATTGAACTACTTGAAAGGAAATTTTATAAAAGGCAGAATCTAGGAAAAAAAATTCGCAGCAAGGAAAGCAAACTATAAAGATAACAGTTTAGTGTAATATTTTGGTAGCAGCCTCAACGTTCAACCGGTCAAAAAACCTTCATAAGGATTGTGTGAGGCTAGCCCCTTCTAGCTCAGACTAACTGTACCACCAAAGCAACGTGACCTAGCGCAATATTGGGAGCCTCGTCCTAATCCAATAGTAAGACTCGATCTAAGTGCAATTTGTGTGTGTTTTAGTTATCTACTTATATTACCCACAAACGAACATATCCATGTTCAAAGACCAAGGTACCCATATAAAGACAAGGTTAATGTAGAAAACAAACTTAGATACCATGATTTTGTACAAATGAATAACATCAGGTTGGTACAAGTCATCATCCTAAAAGGTAGAAAATCCTTCACAAAGTTCGAACTAGCAGCCAATCTTCTAAACAATATAGCAACCAAAAAGTTGAACCAAAGAGAGTAGCCCTCACTTGCACCCATAGAAACAACACAACATTTTGTTAGCATTGGCTTTGTATGTAGGTGATGCACAGGCATCCTAATTGTTATGCATGTCACAAAGGTACAACATTTTTGTGCAAGTAAACTATCATTGAAAGAGAAATTTCAAGAGACTTTGGTAGACAATTACACCATCACAAACAAAACTTTAACAACCTATTGTGCATAGTTACATACAAACTGCCAATGATTAGCATTAGAAGTAATCTTTGCTAAAGGTCTTTAAAATTTATTTCCTTATTCTTGCAAGTTCTATTAAGAAAGGCTCTCTTCCTAGTACAAGCCATGTTCTTAGCCGCAAAAGAGACCACATAATAAACCCTAGCCGCTTTAATCTTTGCGAAGATCTGTGCCCTTTTGATAGAATCAACTATAGTACTCATCCGACTAGCCATCTTATACCTTGGTATATCCTGGTAACAATAGACAAATCATTTTTGGCTTTATTAGTATTGAAACTCTCATATACACAATCCTCTATACAAGAAAAAACCTGATAGGTTCTGCCATAATTGTGAGCAACACCAGCAAGTACATGGCTAGATTCCAACAAACTTCTGGGCAACCCAAGATTCACACTCATCAGAAGCTAGAAGTAGTAATCATACAAGCTAAGGTATGATGTAACATGCAGAAACAATAAAGAACCAACCAAACCAATCTGTGAGAACAAAAACACCATTAGTCTAGTCCTACAAAAGTGACTCCCTCTCACTTCTTGTAGCAAAGAATACCGGGAGACAAAGCAACCTCCAAACACCCAGTTCATGTCTATGTTCCTAGACATAAAGATCATGTCTATGTTCCTAGACATATTGATCGTGTCGACATAACCAGATAATGTTATAAACCATGCATTTTTAGGGATTAATCCTCCAAGGAAAAATAGCCCAGGAAATTTCTAAAAAGTCTTATTGGATAATTCCTGCATATCTTAAGAAAACATGCATAGATTAGCCTTATAAGATACTATAACCATACCCCATCTTTTGTCAAGAATTCATATAAACTAGCTAAAGTGAATCAGTCCTCTACCAAAGCCATCACACTAGCTGGACATCTGCATTTTTTTCAAAGGAGGTTATATTCAGAAATAGGTAATTTAATAGAGTCTTGCAAAGTACAGGTAACACTATCAACCCAGTCATGCCTTTCGCTGTATCGAGGAGTCATTAGTCAGCGAATCATTAGTCATCCGTAAACATAAACAACCATTTATTCAAAGGTATACAACATCTGCCAAGAGAACCTAATGCTGAGAAAATTCTACTAAACTAGAAGGCTAACCACCAGGTTGTTAGTACTAACCAAAAGCAACCCCATATCAGCAGCAACATTAGTAGAGGTGCCTTATACAAGGTTAAGTGAGCCTTAGGTCGAATCCCAAATGGAGCAAGGAGTTTAGTGCAAATCCCATGCCAACCCAGGAGGAAGCCAAAAGAGTAGTCACAACAGCATACGAGCCAAAAGTACTCATCTGAAAGGAAACAACTCAGCATATCAGCCCAAGGTATCTCTCGGATAAACAACTTAGGTAAATCTGATCAGACCAGCATATGTACATGAAGCCAGGTTTTCACAACATATTCCTTCATGCATGATATCAAACAAACCAGTGAGAAGTTTTTCCATACCAAGCAACCCACCAACCAATTTTCAATAAACCGTCTTCAACCAATATAATCTCCAGCCCCTTAAGGTAGTTACACACATCCATATTCACTTATCTTGAAAAACATAACTAGACTAGAGTCGCCCAGCAAAACTGCAAGAAAACCCATGCCATAAGCACACAGCCACACATTTAAAAATGTCCTTATGCTCTCAATTATCAAGCAAAGAGGCGTTGACTACAAAAATTGACCCATCAAGCCAAAGAACTCTAGCTCGGAAGAAGAAGAAGCTAGAGAATGAACCTCCAAAGCTTGTTGCTTATCTTTCCCTTTAGCCATAGTGTAACACACGCAGAGTACAATCACTCAAACAAGGCCAGCTCAACACATCAACTACTGATAGAATGTACATAAGACTGCTAAATGAGGAAACACCCTCACCTTTAAATAGGATTGAATGATCAAAGTTGTGAGTAATCACAACTTGTCCATGTGAATGCAGCTCCACCGCACCTCCACGGCCAATCAACAAACATATGGTGTTTTCCGTTGAATGGGGCCATGTGTAATGCCAGCAAAAGCACTCCAGAATAGGGTGGAATCGACCCACTGCCAGATGCATCTCGCCGCATGTAATTATGCAGGAAAGAAAAACAACCAATTTTGATCACATACTCTACTTCAACTAAGAGTCAGAAGATAATATCCATTTAGCGAGGTTAAAATAATGTATACCCAAAAAGGACCCATACACATGTGGCCAAAAAAAATCTAGGGCCAGCCAAAAACTCAATGTAATTACAAGCAGCACTAGGTGTGAGCTAAGCAAGCCCATTACTTGGCTTTATCATAAGATAAGCCTAAAAATTCCTCCTATACAGACATTTGTGTGTGTGTGTGTGTGTGTACATGTATATGTGTGGATCACACACACACACACACACTTTTGTTCCCCTTCTCTTGCTATAGCACTCTAAAGGAAGCCTTGCTTTGCTTCATGCCCTTCAAAGAATCAAGTTTTCTTGTTCACAATGGGCTGATCATGGAAAACATTTCTCACTTTGGTGTTAATTCGCTAGCACTGCTGAATTGCCTTCTTTCCAATGCCCAATTTTCTCTCCCAAGCCTTGCTCAATTTTGCAGCTCTTTCTACTCCTTCAAGCTCTCCAAGGCTCACATCTACATCCAGTGCCATGATTTTCTTGGTGTGCAACCTTTATAGTCAATACTGAAGGCTTGGCGATGTGTGTATTTGTGTATGTACACACATCACCACACAACAACACTTTAAAGAGAAATGGTGTTGGCTACCTAACTTGGCTGCAATTTTCCAGTGTTTCTAAATCTACCCGATTTCGCTCACCTCGTTTCACATGTAGATGCTCAAATTTTCTTGATTCCCTTGAGCCTTGAATCTACCAAGCTCTACTTGTTGCGCAATTTCTATATGTACTAGTATAGCCGACGGCTCCGCCGCCTCTCTCTCTCTCTCTCTCTCTCTCTCTCTCTCTCTCTCTCTCTCTCTCTCTCTCTCTCTCTCTCTCTCTGTGTGTGTGTGTGTGTGTGTGTGTGTGTGTGTGTGTGTGTGTGTGTGTGTGTGTGTGTGTGTGTGTGTGTGTGTGTGTGTGTGTGTGTCACTGTGTTCACGGACGCTACAGGCGACACCCACCGGATGCAAGAGACGCTGACTCGTGGCAGGGGAGGCCGAAATTCGCTCCCCCTTTATCTATTAGTATAGATTATAACCTTGCTGATTTGGTTTGCACTTGCTTCCTAAGCTTGCCCAATTTCCCACGCTTCCCAACTCTATTTCTTTGCTCGATCTACTACAAGTGTTGGCTCTCATGCTCTCTATAAGCACCAAATTCTACTACACTTTTCCAAGCTCTACAAAGCTCATTTCCCTAGACTTGACCTACAAAACCCAAATGCCTGATTCTCTACATATGATCCAAGATACTCGCGGGATTCCTTGAGAGATGGGAGGCTTGCACGTGCCTAAAGATCCAAGCTCCGAGATCCTCAGTTGGATCTCCTTCCGCTAATGTCAAATTTCACTTGCCATATCTACCGCCAAACCGCCTTCAATCCGACACTGCCAAGTACCGAGCTTCGTCACTGTTGAGGGAGCACCATCGTCAATCGTCACCACGACTGTGATACTAGTTGAAAGATTTATTTATTTTTTTGGTGTGTGTGTGCGCGCGCGTGCGCAAATTGAGTAAGTTGTGACCTTGCACAACTCAAATATACCCCAAAAGTTGTAGTTCTTCGTTGTACTATAATCGTAGAGTTTTCATCCTTGTTTCCTACTACAAAGAAGGCATGGCATAGATCAACACCTAGGTAATCTCACAATCCAATAGGTGGTAGCTATAGTGCAAGTTAGAGGACTAGGAGAAATAAGTAGATTGATTGTACACTCAGGTGTCAACAAAACAAATTATGTATATCAATTGTAATGTATTGTTGTGGTGTGATTCACAATCAACACGTGATGTTGCCGAATCAGAACTTCAGTTGTCCTTCTAAATCACTGCAATATCATGTGGATCCTCTCCACTTCCACTTTTGTCCTTAGCTTTATTTGACACAGGATGGGAGGCATGGGATCAGTGCTCTCCATGCAATGGGGGCCCCATTGCTTAATTTCGTGTGTAGATCTTTGTTTGACCATTTTAGCATACGAGCGCTTACCTAGCTGAACACCACATTTTTAATATTTTTTGAGCTAGTGTGGTTATACTACATGTAATCCTAATTCTAAAATAGCAGATCTATTCTATGAGTTGTAACTCTTTCATGATATTTGTAGAGGCCCATGTTAGCTTGGACGTTGGCCATTTAAAAAGCCCTAGGTAAAAAAGAATAACCTTAGTATGAAGAGGATGCTTATCTTTGGAGAACAAAGGAGCTTGATGTACGTACGCTCAAGCAACCAAGTAGCTCTTACTTGTAATTGAATCTTCTAATGATTGGGTAATCCTATTTCAATTCCAAAACTTGCATTGTGTTCCTTGTCTCTTGTTCTTTCATTCAAGTGTAAGCATTTCAAGTTCTATCATAGTTTGTGATTTCACATCTATGAGTCTAATCTTCACTTTTTGAGTGCTCAAATCATTGTTTTATGACATTTTGACCATAGGAGAGTGATATTAGACCTTAGGCCGACATGTTTGAACTGTTCTATAGGACATTTTTATGACATGGTACATGATGGATCATGATCTTGGAACCTTGTGAGATTGCAATCGAACTTTGTAGAGTTGTCCATCATAGCTTCCCTTAAAGTTTTGTGGCTATTTGAGTTCGTTTTGTAATCAAAACGGCATGATGACCGGGAGCGATGAGAAAGGACATAGGGAAAAAAATTAATCTGAGGGTTCGTGATTTGTTGGTTGAGTTGATGTATTTGCCTGTTAGGTTCACTTCTTGAGGATTGATACCCTCGAAGAGTCTTTGTTCCCCATTCGAGTCACTTCCGTAGGTATTGACACGAGTATGCTAGTGCCAAATAGCTTTGCTATTGACGTTCATCAAGGCGACCCACTAACATTAGGACCGTTTCTAGAGAGTGATCCTTAGGTGGTGAGTGACCTAGTGCACATAATGAGTTTTGTATCTAGAGACCAGTCTGTCCATTCCATACACACTAGCAGCAAAGTAGTTGAACAACGGTTTAGTACTTGATAGAGTTTAGAAGTTGGGGACTTTTTAGATTCATTCTCAAAAGGTAAGAAGAATTGTGACTAAGATAGCCAAAAGCATTTCATTCTTTGATTTATTTCATTTCTTTTAGAGTGTTGTACCATTTTTCATCGTTGCGACTCAAATTTTCTTTGTTTTGTTCATTTTTGTTTCATGTTTCTTTCTAGCATATTGGAGTAGGGGTAAGTAGGAATTATCACACCTCGAGTAGGAATTTCCTTTGTTTTGTTCATTTTTGTTTCATGTTTCTTTCTATAGTATATTGGAGTAGAGTAAGAAGGGTAAGTAGGAATTATCACATCTCGAGCTGAAAAGATAAGGACAAAAAGCGCAAAAAACTATCTTTTGGATAAGGAAGACCATAAATATGATTTTTTCAATATTTGATGGTAGAGACCTAAGAGATGATCCAAACTCAAAAAGTTGGTGTCCATGGGCCTCTAAATACTTAAAAAAGCAAAATAGAAAATTTCAATAAAATCTATGGTGAAACATGGATCACGATCCATGTACCCCAAAGGCCATTTTTGTAGGAAAGTTATCAGTGACACTATGTATTAGTAAAACATTCCTCTGAGAAAGTTTTGTTGGAAAAAAAATTCAAAAATCACATCAAAATTGGTTGATAGGTCAAAAACCCTAGAAATAGAGGATTTCAAACACAAAATTGGTATATCCTTAGATTCCGAGATCCAAATCACAAAAGACCAAATGAACCAATTGAAGAAAATGAGTGTTTAGCAATTGTGAAAATTGCAGATTCATCTGTGGTGAAACATGGTTCGTGATCTATATATCCTTCAAACAAAATTGGGCATAACAGAGGCTAGTTGATAGAACCAATTGAAGGAAATGAGTGTTTAGCAATTGTGAAAATTGCAGATTCATCTGTGGTGAAACATGGTTCGTGATCTATATATCCTTAGATTCCGAGATCCAAATCACAAAAGACCAAATGAACCAATTGAAGAAAATGAGTGTTTAGCAATTGTGAAAATTGCAGATTCATCTGTGGTGAAACATGGTTCGTGATCTATATATCCTTGAGACAAAATTGGGCATAACAGAGGCTAGTTGATAGATATGGACTTCATTTGACTAAAACCAAAGTTTGGGATCAAATTAATCATTCTCAAAAAGACACTCAAAATCAAAAAATTGGTGGAAAAAACCTAGAAACCAGTCTATTAGACCAAATTTGAGAGTTTTTCATCTTTTTCTTATCCAAATCTCCAATTGCAGAGACTATAAGCTAACAAAGTTTCATGTCAAAAAGACATGAAACATGGATTGAGATCCATGTACCTCATCTGACATTTTGAATGGAAATTGAACAGTGAGTTGCAGAGACATATAGAAACATATTCCCAAAGTCAAATTTACAAAAAGAGTTGAAAAAAGTGACCAAAATGGCTTAAAACAAAACATAGCCAAAAATTGCTAAAATAGACCCAGAGTTTCACTTTTGGATGACTTTTCCTTCTTCAAATCCAAAAAGATTATGGGGATAGCCTAGAAATACATTCATCTATAAGCAGTTCAATTTTGGGATCAGAAGCTCTCCAAACATGGATCGTGATCCATGTCCCCATGGTGACAGGTTGACCTAAACTTTTTCCAGACTAGTGTGCATATATAAGGAAATATACCTCCAAGTCCAATTTTGGGAAAATAAAATTGAGCAAATTTGGATCAAAAGGCATCAAAACAAAAGATAGACTGAAAACCATAGATCACACCTAGGGTTTGGTATTAGACCTATCAAAACAATTTTAAATTCAAAAAGGTTTAAGATATAGCTTGTCGAGGAGTGTAGCAAGCTCTCCAATGATCAAGTGCAGATGTGGTGGAGCATGGATCGTGTGGTGGAGCATGGATCACGATCCATGTCCCCCAACCTCAAAAATTGGTGAAAATTGGCACAAAGCCTATAGATAACCTTGTCTAGCTATTATCAAAATTTAAAGTCATACTTGATAGGGAGTCATGGATCGCAATCCATGCACCTCTTCATAGTGGAGGTATCTAAACTAATGAGCTTGTAGATATACTTGAACACATTTTCTATCTCAAGTTTGAGCTAAAAATACCCTCTAGAGACCAAGATACAAGCAAAAGTTCCCGTATCTTGGTCTTGAGACTTTTTGTGTAGTGTTTCAAGTGCAACTCACCAAAATTACTTTTGCAAGAATACAAACTTGTGTAGATAAGTATGGACAAGAGTACAAACTTGTTGATCCAATTGACTTAGAAAGATGTATATAAAAGGGAACTCCAATCTCTTAGTACTTTTTGGCGATTGTGAGTGTACCAATGATGTTTGAGACCAAACACAAGGAGTTGAGTAGAACAGGATTCAATGACTCTCTTGAATATACTCATGTTTTAGAGACTAAATCTATGGTTTCAATAGGACCATGATTCAATCATAGATTTCCAAAAGCAATGATAGAGTATTTATCAGAGAGGATTCCATCAAGATTTTCCCTAAGACGAGAAGAGAAAGTGAGAGACATCTTTGCAAGAGACCCCAAATTGGTTAGATTGGTGCCTGAACCACAAAAAATGAGACCATCTCAAGTGGTCAAATGTGTCAATACAAAGTACAATGGGTTAGGGGATCCATACGCACCTCGAATTGATCTGATTGGTGACTGAATCATGACAAATGAGACCATCTCAAGTGGTCAAATGTGTCAAGACAAAGTACAATGGGTCAGGGGATCCGTACACACATCTCAACTGGCCAAATGTGTCTAGACAAAGTACAATGGGTCAGGGGATCCATACACACATGTTACTATTTAAACAAGTGTAAAGGACTAAACAAGTATCTCATTTCCATACACAATATGAGGGATTCTGCTTAACCTTGGAAGGGATAGTGTTGACTTGGTTCTAGCCATTGAACATAGAGGCTTTGTTAAACATTGACCAACTCTTGCAAGAATTTACAAAGGAGTTCTTTAAACAAGGGATCAAGCACAACACGGTGTCACAAATCTATGCTTTCAAGCAAAAGGACAACAAAAAGGTGAAGAAAGCATTGCTTCAATTCAAACAATGTTATTTCTCTTTATAGAGAGCCTAAAACATGAAACTGTACAAAACAATATGCACTTAAAAGGATGTACCACATTTGAGAAAGTCACTAGAGAAGCTCTATACCTAGTTGATAATTGTAAGTCCTATGGAGAGGTGACAAAAGATAAAGACAACACAACCAATAGTGTATATTATACGACAAGTGCATCCACAATCAAGCGAAGTGTTCAAAGTCCTACCATGTCAAACATTGATCAATTCGTTGAAGAAGTGGCAAAAAGAGTGAACTAAAGCTATAGACAGAACCGGAATGTATGATAAAAACAAATGAGGAGATGTGACATTTGTGGAGGGGATCATCTCATTCCATGGTGTAACACTTAGTTGAGACTGCAATGTACCCTAGGAAAACAACCACCTCTTCTGGACAATAGTAGAATGGTAGTCAACAATACTCAACCAATTGAACCACATGAGAGCTAAGCATTGGTGATGACTCCTTTGTATCACGACAAGCATGGAGATACCTACGGAATGATGCTAGAGAGTAGCTCTTATGCTAGAGATATCTACCCTTCATGATAGAATTTAGAATTGATTTTATAACCATCGTATGCTACCCAACCAAAACAAAAATTCATTATATGATGAGAAAGAACACCTTAATGTTCATATCCAATCAAGAGTATGGATTGAGTAGAATTCTTACCAAGCAAGAATAACCCTCGACTGCACCAACAACTACACAACAAGTAGGACCATGCTACAAGTGTGGAGACAATCATTGGGCAAGAAATTGTCCTTATCAAAAAAAGAACATAGAGAAATTTGGATATTGCTTAGAATGTGGTGTTACATATATCATCATTAAATTGTCCAAAATATCCAAACAAGGAAAAAGAAACAATAAATGTTGTAGGAGTGATACCTTCTTTAAGTCGATCTAAGGTAGAGTCCACGTTTTCTATGAATGTGGTGACTAGAGATCAAGCTCAAGAAGCTGCCAAAGACAAACATATCGAGGAGGAACATAAATCACATGTTCATAGGGGAATTGAGAGCATATTAGTGAGGACTCAAAGAAAATCATGGAAAGCAAAATGAGACAGAATGAAAGAAAAAATGCTAAAAGAGAAAACCGCCTTAGAAATCAAGTTCCAACAAAGCAAAGAGCAACTGAGATGATCTGCAATGCAAGGAATCAACAGAGAAAGAAAAATAATCTAAGATGTTATCAGGCAGATCAATGTCGGTGGACAAAGTCCTAGAGCCATTAAAAGCTATGTTGCAAGTTTTTGAGACCAGATTAAAGACCAACCAAACTCCAGAGCAACGATCAATGACTTATTCTCCACTTGAGGCAGAAATGCAGAGGTTAGAGATGTGAAAAATTGATAGAGATTGGAGGAGAATTAATGGAATCTACACTATCTAGCCCACCTCTCAAAACAAAATAATGAAGAATTGCATTTGAAACTCTGAAGGAAAGATTATTGAATTGTCTCCTCAAACAAATATCAAACCAAAATAAGAACCACGACCAAAAAAGGATATGGAAGTAAAAATTGTACCACAAACAACTGATAACTTGTGATTAGAAGAACTAGTGGTGGTCAACACCATTGATGATACAAGACCACAGTTTATGGAACATATCCTAGAGGTAGACAAGGCATGGCCAAGTGAGTTATGGGAAGCAATTAGGAGTGTGTAAGAAGGAAGTGCAATGTAAAAATTTATTCCTATTCCTGAGATAAACATAGATCATGTATATCAAAACATGGACATTCAATCACTTTATGGTGATGTTCGGTCTATAGCATCTGAAGAGAGCAAACCACACTCTCTTCTTTAGACTCTATCATCATATACGAGAAAACATGAAGTCAAATTTGAGGCTAGAGTGATACCCACAATGGAAAGCCATACCAAAAAATGATGGATACTAAAAGCTTGCATGAATTGATATCTACTCTTATACAATACACAATAACTCTCTCTGAATTGTTGAAAATCAAACCATGTCTATGAAAAAAATGGAAAATTCTTTAGAGAAGATGGAATTGAAGTACTCTTCAAGACATTCCCTTAGATGAGCAAATGAGTAAAATGGCACGAGACAAAACCAGTACCTTTAGACAAGATGAATGATTAGTGTGAGGGAGAAGAAGGGAATACCCTCGGGGGGGGGGGGGGGGGGGGGGGGGGGGGATCACTATGTGTAAATTGTGTATATCGCGTGCGTTCAAAGAAAATTTCTAAAACTCTTTATCTTTGAATTTTTGACAAATAAAATACACATTTTTCATATTCAATATGTAGATTGTTTTTTCAATGCCATTTTATGATACCTTTCAATATGTGAAAATGTGAGGAAAAAGATATTTATAAACCCCACTCACGTGATAGTCACATAATTATTAAATGACCCTCCAAAAGGAATACCACCTTGCCAATGGAACATAAATGGATAAGAATGATTGTTATACTTGATAGCGGAGCTGGAGTGGCCATTGCCACCAAAGTGATATGCAAAAAACCTATGAAATTGGGTTTGGCCTTGGACATGTACGTTCAAGTAGCACGTCAGTCCCAAAGCTTTAAGTAATATTCTCTGGGGTCTAAGAGTCTTAGCTATTTTAGGTATTTCTCAAGCTGAAAGAGTTGAGCATATTTACATTGTATCGCTCATGTTAGTATATATGAACATCAGATATGTATTTTAAGTGTGGTGAAGTAAAGGAAGAAGTTTATGTATTTTAAGTCGAAGTCTATGTATTTTAAGTGTGGTGACGTGAAGAAAGAAGCCCAAAAGACACTGACGCATTGAGCATAGTGAGGTATGAGTGAAGAAGCTTTTACATCGAAAACCCTTTTTGGAAACATGGAAGCTATTGCCACATCCTTTGATGTCACATGTGCTACATTTGTTCCTTGAAGCACCCATTGACTCCATCTTTCACAAATTTCTCATATGCATATAGGGTGTTTCATTATTTATTCTTGTATTAGATACTTTTTCTTTGTTTCTCCCAGGGATTTCAAAATGACGTGATCACACTATAATTTCAGGTTAATAACAATAGAAATGCAAAATAACAAATATTTTGTTAATTGACATTCATCTTTTTTGACCTCCTGGGAAACCTGGAGACCGGCTCGTAGCCCGCCGGGCTAATTAGTTGGTCCGCCGGGCCCGCCGAGCTATAGAATCTTCTCGGCGGTCATGCCGGGTAAAGCTATTTGCCCGACGGGCCCGCCGTGGCTATATAAAGGTGACGTCGGTGCTTGTCTTTTCACAAAAGAGGTACATTGAAAAGTCTTCACCAAACTTTCTGGCAGCTTTCCACATTCTCAAAGCAGTGTAGCAGTAATTTTTTAAACCCTTCCTTATTTTATTGATATTTTTTTGAGTTTTTTGCGTTAAAACTTAAAGGTTTAAAATTTCTTTTATCAATTCATCGTACGTGGATGCACTGGCACATGGTTGCAATTGCGACTAGGTGTGTCATTGCAAAAGCGTACGATGATTATGTTTTATGTTGCTCCCAGTCATTCATGCTTCGGCACATGGTTGCAATTGCGACTAGGTGTGTTGTTACTAGAATGACAGGAGCATTTGTTTGAAAGAAGTAACCGTGCGTGAATGCACTGGCACATGGTTGCAATTGCCGCTAGGTGTGTCATTGCAAAAGCGTAGGGTGATTATGTTTTATATTGCTCACAGTCATTCATGCTTCGGCACATGGTTGCAATTGCGACTAGGTGTATTGTTACTAGAATGACATGAGCATCTGTTTGAAAGAAGTCACCGTGCGTGGATGCACTGACACATGGTTGCAATTTCGGCTAGGTGTGTCATTGCAAAAACGCAAGATGACTATGTTTTATGTTGCTTCCTGTCATTCATGCTTCGGCACATGGTTACAATTGCGACTAGGTGTGTTGCTGCTAGATTGATGGTAGCATCTAATGCATGAATGTGTGCTCAAATAATTTCATAATGCTTCATATGCTTGAATCTTGAAATAAGACACCGTGCGTGATTGCACTGGCACATGGTTGCAATTGCGGCTAGGTGTGTCATTGCAAAAGCGTAGGATGACTATGTTTTATGTTGCTCCCAGTCATTCATGCTTCGGCACATGGTTGCAATTGCGACTAGGTGTGTTGCTGCTAGAATGACAGGAGCATCTGTTTGAAAGAAGTCACCGTGCGTGGATGCACTGACACATGGTTGCAATTGCGTCTAGGTGTGTCATTGCAAAAGCGTAGGATGACTATGTTTTATGTTGCTCCCAGTCATTCATGCTTCGACACATGGTTGCAATTGCGACTAGGTGTGTTGCTGCTAGAATGACAGGAGCATCTGTTTGAAAGAAGTCACCATGCGTGGATGCACTGGCACATGGTTGCAATTGCGGCTAGGTGTGTCATTGCAAAAGCATAGGGTGACTATGTTTTATGTTGCTCCCAGTCATTCATGCTTCGGCACATGGTTGCAATTGCGACTAGGTGTGTTGCTGCTAGTGTCATAAAAATTAATATCTATCCAATCCAAATGATTTTCTCATATTAAACTGATCACTTAATGTGGGAGAATACACGGGAACAAGGGTTAAGATATAGACATGTGCTTATAGATCTATCTCAACACGGGGCCAATGGTTAAGGGGCCCAAATGAGAGATGGTCTATCAAAGAGCAAGGCTAACCAATGGAGCATAAGACCTTAGGGTTAGCTTCATTGAAGACCTCCAATAATGTGTGTAAAAGTCCTTTGACCTTAGGCAAGCTAGGGCTGAGCTTGAGGTGGGAACCCGGCCTAAGCTCGAGGTGTTTGTCCTGCTTAAGGTGCTTGTCGTGCTTGAGGTGCTTGACATGCTTGAGGTGCTTGATTAAGATGCTTGAGGTTCTTGACTGGCTCCATGCTTGAGGTGCTTGACTTGCTACATGATTAAGGTGCTTGAGGTGCCTTGAGATGCTTGCCTGAGATGCTTGTGGGAACACCCCCTAGTTCAAGTGCTTTGTCATGCTTGATGACTAAGGGACTTGCTCATCCAAAGTCAAAAAGATCCCTACAAGGAGGGGGGCGAGCCTACAAGGGGGGGGATGAGAGAGAACACACACACACACACACACAAGAGAAGCCCCAGCTTGAAGAGGCAGCAAGGACACTTGTCAAGTTCCTCCCCATGTTGCCCTCATGGTGTGCCTGAAGCCTATTGGTTGGCCACCCAAGGGGTCCAATGATAATTTAGGATATTTAATTAATTGATTTTGCATTTATCAAGTCCTCTCTCTCAAAGGGGAAAGGGGGACACTTGTCCCAAGGCTACCCATGTTACTTGTAATGGCTCCTGCTTGTGATTGGCTAGGCCTGGAGGGGTCCAATGAGCTTCAAGCATGAGCTACAAGGGGGGGTCGACCCAAGCAAGCTAGGGGGGTGCTTAGGGGGTATACTCACCCACACACACTCACAAACACTCTCATTGAGTGCTATGCAAAGTGCAAGAGCTCCACCTCCTTCTCCAAGCTCCTTGAGAAGTTGAGAGCCTACACCAACACTCTTGGCTATGGAGTGCAAATCCAACCAAGAGCCATGCTTCAATGCTTGAGCTTGTCATCTCCTCCTTCTTCATTACTATGCTATTATGTATGCTAGCAACAAGAGTATGATAAGTGAGGAATTACTTCTTTCTCCTATGAAATGTTTCTTCTTCCTCTTCCCTACCCTCATTCCCTGCTAGCTCTCTCCACCTTCGAAGGTGTTTGAGGTCTTGGGATTGAGGCTTGGGATAGTTAATGCTTTCTACAAGTGCATGTTATGCTTATTGCAAGAAGGCTAATGGCTTATTGCAAGTAGATTAATTACTTAATGCAAGTAGAATAATTGTATTGCAAGGTAGATTAATTATTGCTTTAAGCACAAGTTGATGCATAAAAAGTATACATCTTCATGCACTCAAATGATTTAGGGAACACAAAGATGAATGATGTTCACAAGTTGTTGATTGTTTCCAAGATAAGATTGATTGTTGAAATTATGCAAAAGCTTGGTGTGTGAACCTTCCATCTTCATATTGCCAAGGAGGTCTCAAGGAACACAAAGATTGTATTGTACCAAGTCTCTTAATGAGAGAATCTATAATACAAATGCCTTTTGGAGGGGGGACCGGCTCCACATAAATCCGGTCCTCAACTATTGTCATATTCTCTACACTCTCTCTCTTGTAAAAGTATTGTTCATGCCTAGTTAATTAAGTGTTATGATAGAGTTGCTACTAACAATTAAGTTCACCCTCTATGCTCTCAAATTGCTCACTCTAATTCTCTTAATTCCGCTATTCTCTAAGTTCATAGGCCATTCCCATTACAGCTAGAATGACAGGAGCATCTGTTTGTAAGTTGTCGTACGGTGAGGCATTGGCACATGGTTGCAATTGCGATTAGGTGTGTCACTGCAAAAGCGTACGAGATCTATGGTCTATATTACACTTTTTCTTTCACGTAGAAAAGATCCAAATGTAGTGGCACATAGTTATATTTCACAATGTGTTGTTTGCAATAATACCATTATAGGCAAAATGGATCCTTCTGCTACTTCAATGATAGAGTTCAAAAAGAAAATTAGACAATTGTTGATTACGATCGTCAGTGCACTAGATCCCGACGATATAGCACAGATTGTTGCAGATGAGTATAGATTGCAATCATTATACAGTGAGATTGCCCGCAAAATGTTGTTGTTATATCCAGACAAACCAACCGAATCAATAAACTCATTATTGAGCAGTTGGGTGGGCAATTTTCCCAAGGTGGCCTTTGATTTGAAAGAGGAATGCCCTCAAGAAGTAGACAAGGGTAAGCTAGAGCATTGAAACACTAGATGGAGAGCTGAAAAGGAGAGGTCAAGGCGAGCATCCCACATAGACACATAGTTTGGCCTAAGCAAGAAAATGCAAATGGCTGTCACCAGAGTTGTAGGGAGCAGCCAAGTTGGAGAACCGTTTATTGAGGAGGCTGCCATTGAGGGAACATCGGGTTCTACTGCTTCTGCCAATCACCTGGAGAGCAGTATATACAATTCTGAATGTAGTATGACTCTGGGCATTCCAAATAAGTCCATTAAGAAGATCAAGAAACTTGGGTCAAGGGCTTATGGCACAGGGTGGCAAGTTCAAATCAAAGGGATCAGTTTCCTTCCTGCAACAAATATTTATTGTGCCAAGGAGTTCAAAGGACAGGCCAAGCATCAGTGGAAAAGCTTTGCATCAAAAAGTAGGGTAGATCTCAACCATAGAGGGATTGTGAGGAGTATTGCCCACTCTGTAACGTTGCCATGGTTTCTGATATTCCCCTACTTCAATGGGGGAACTTTAGGTGATCTTATGGAGACAGTGCCCCATCCACATGGCTCTTTCATGACGCTTGTAGCGCATCAAGAGGGGAAAGGAAAGATCCCTACGGACTTTAAATGGGAGCAGCCCTCTGAAGACCAGAAAACCCTGTGCAATCATGCTCCCTCGTTGATCCATGCCTTGGTGAAGGCATTGCGATTCGCACATGACGAGGGAGTGATCCACAATGATCTCCATCCATGGAACATCATGTTGGACTTTACCAAGGATCTCACTCCCCGTATTGGAATAATTGATTGGGGATTGGCTCTGCGTGTTGGCTTAGAGACACAAAAGACCAACAATACCGATGAAAACTGACAAAAGCTTCATCCTTGGTGAGCTCCTGAGTTACTAGATGGCAATCACCCATGGCAATGGACCAAGGCCATAGATGTGTACGCCATAGGATGGGTGATATGGCAATTTTGTAAGTTTTGTGGAGAGTTCTCTGACTACTACAGCACAAATTGGTTCAAACATAAGGTTTCAGTGGAGGTACAAGCCATATCTAGGATTGTTGTGGAAGGTTGGGTGAGGAAGAAATCCATAGAGAGAAAGACCTTGGCACTTTTGGACGAAGAATTAGAAAGATTTGAAGCCCAGCCAGAACGATGCTTACGCCTTCCGTCTGAAATGAGTGTAGCCTTTTTTTGATGGATATATGATGTACTTTATGAAGCAGGGTTTTCTGAGACTTTTGACATATAAAAGCACTTTTAAAAAATGGGTTTTATGCGCCATGGATGATGTATGAGTAATAAAAACACTTTGTTATATCTCAATAAACAACAAATTTTGTATGAGTTTTGTTTTTTCTCTTAAGTTTCAAGCAATAAGCCACGTGGAATCACTCATTGTCATTCATTGATTTAAAAAATGGTGGTTACTCTTATATCAATTGATTGTCGTAAGACGGTGGTTATTCTTATATCAATTGATTGTCGTAAAATGGTGGTTACTCTTATATCAATTGATTGTCGTAAAATGGTGGTTACTCTTATAGCAATTGATTATCATTAAGTTTGTATGCCGTAACTTAAGTATAGTGTTTAATCAGGATATGAATAATGATAATCAAAGGGCTAAGCGCGCTTTTGAACGTCTCAGATCCATGTGTCAAGGTGGTGGAGTGAATGACACCGCTCGAATTGCAGCTCGTTGCTCCCAGTGGGCCAACCCAGTGGGTACACAATGGAAAGAGGTGAACTCTAGGATTGATCGAGAAATGGTTAAATCCATATGGCCAGGCGTTGCAGATGACAACATCAAGAAAGGCCGACTCAAGCTATCACAATGCATTAATGCAGACATACGAGACAACGGAGAGAACATATATCTCGATGTTATGGGTCATTCTATGCATCATATGGATTGTCCATTGTGGTTTGCCAAGATGTTATACATGCAGTATGTCTTCGGTGAAGCAGTGGACTTCAGCTCAAGGACACCTCATATGACGGTTGAGGACATTCGCAGCAGTGCAATCACCGTCACATGGCAAGAGATGTCATTGGCACTAGAAGGTGCATCAATGGAAGTGCACCAAGTTAAGGAGGAGCTTCAAACTCAACTCCGGCAAGCATCACAAGCTACACAAGGCTCTCATGCAGAAGCAACCCTAAATAGAGACTTGCAAAGGGAGGTGAAGGTGCTATCTAGCCACGTAAAAGAGTTAGAGGCGACTATAAACAAATGCTGCCACATTGATTGAGCACCCAACATCTATTGAGGCCCCTCCAGCTTCTGGTAAGCACAGTGGTCCTTGCCCCATATGTAGATCATTCTTTCATGAGTGGTGTGGTCACTTCAGCTTGCCATGCAGACATATGTACCATATATCATGCTTGATGCAAAGCATGATGAATAGCTTTCATTGTGCTATATGTGAGTATGAGATATCCAAAAAGCTATATGCAATGTTCAAAATGTCTGAAGACTATAATAAGCTTAAAGGTCAGCGTGAACAGGACAATGAAGATATTCTCACAAATATTTCACTATCACTTGGATAGTTTTTGTAACATTTGAAAACATTTACTCGTTGTCTTGCGAGAATTTATTAGTGAATTGTGAATTGTCTTCACTTCAGCTTCAATTATGATATGTGATAATGCAAAGATTTGTTAGGGCTTTGTATATTATGAAGCTTTAATAGTGATTTGTGGCCTTGTAAAGGTTTTTAAGGGCTTCGTTTATTATTAAGCAAATGTCTAAACCTTACACTAAATATATATAAAAACTTATAAGATAAACAGTTTCTGAACTTAAACAAAAGTCACTCAATGGATTCGATAATCTATTAATTAAACCACCGTCGCTTGCTGCGACGGGTCAAAGTTGGTTCAATTTTCAAATTCTATTCAATCTCTTCTAAAGTACATGTAGTTTCTACTTCATGAGATTCCCCTTGCAGCTCATTGTCTTCGTCCACCTCATCATTGGTTACATCATAAGTCCAGCGCGGCATCTCCTCTTTGTAGTTCTCAGCTTGCACTCTTGCCAATAGCCGATGGTTGCAGTACATATACACTAGTTTTTCAGCTCTTGAATTTAGAAGGCGGTTTCTGATGGTGGAATGTACATATTTATATGTACTCCAGTTTCTCTCAGAACTTGAATTGGATGCACATTGGGCTAGTATTCTAACAGCTAGGCATTTAAGGGTGGGTGCACTACCACCATTCATCATCCACCACTTCCACGTTGGTTGCTCCGTGGCAAGTTTCTGCACAAATTTTGTACCAAACTTACCCTTTAAACTTCGTAAGATCAGTAACAGTTGATGCATGCTCATCAGGATCAGCATAAAACCTGCCTATCACATCATAAAAGTCTTCCAACGCCTCCTCATCAAGTTTGTCTATCTCCATTGCCCAATACTCTGGATCCAATAAGAAAGCTACGCTATGTAGTGGACTATGTGCTCCAACCCATCGACCATGCACATACTTTCTCAGAATTTCTCTCCTCTTTTGAGCGAATGGTGTCTTCCAAGGCTTCACAATTGGCTCCTAGGGCTCCTCTGGATTTGCAAGGCTTTCTTGAACACTCCACCAAGCCATCTACACCTTACCTATGTTAGGCAAGGCAGAATCCAGTTGGCGTAATGCGAGCATAATTGGCATCATGACATTGTGAATATCCACCACATCATCCCAGAAGTGGCGATCAGCTAGTAGATCTCTGATCACCCCTATTTTTCTTTTTATCTTGTCCCTTTGACCGGCCTCCCATTCTGAAAAAGTGGCACAAACAAATGTCTCCATCACAGTATTCTTATTTTTTATTAGTGATTCTACCGTATAGTAGTTGGTGCAAAATCTAGTTTCGCACGGCAGTTTTAACATAGTAGACATCCTCTGACGGTACATGTCAAGAACCCTCTGACGCTTCAAAACAAACTTGACTATTAAGCGAGCATTGTCTACTATCCATTTGAACCACTCTGTGTCATTACTCTTGTACCAATCTTGCAATACCAAGTTCAAGCTGTGTGTACTGCAACCAGCACTATATAGGTGAGAGAAGCGACTTTCAAGTATCCTACCTGCAGCCCTGCAATTTTTGGCATTGTCCATGATTACTTGGACAACATTTTCTTTTCCAAGTTCCTCAACTGCGTCACCAATGATGTCAGCTATAAAATTGCCATACTTTATTTGACCAGAGCTATCCACAGCTTTGATAAAACATTCACCACGAGGATATACAAGCATGATGTTGATCAATGGCCGCCTTTGAACGTTGGACCAACCATCACTAACTATGGTGTATCCAGATTGTTCTGTTGCATTTAATATTACCCTTTGAATATCCTGTTGTGTGCTTGTGTAACATTTATCCAACAGTTGGTTTCTCATATGGTGATATGTTGGAGGGGTAAATCCAGCACCATACTCCCCAATGCGTTTCCAAGCTGACTTCCATGCATCACAGGTGACAATGGCCAAGGATCCACTAGTGAAATAGACGGCTTTAGCTAGTGCAAGTTGTGCTTCTTCTAAGGCAAGCGTTTTGAAGCTCGTCTGTAAGCTAACCTGTCTACTTTTTGACGATCCTACCTGAAAGTCAGGAGATCCATGGTTTGGAGGTGTAGTTCCATCGATATGAGAATTTGGTTCCCTGCTTTGAGTGCTTCCATTGGTGGGCGTTACACCCAATGATCCCTCCTCCTGGTTTGATCTTATCGATATCGGGGTGTGATGGTCGAAAGTAGAGAGTTTTGATCTTTTTCTCATGAAAATTAGCTTACCAATTAAAGCTTTTAAGCGCATAGCTGCTTCTTCTGCACCTAACCCCGTGCACTTTCCTTCTTGGATTCTGGTATTGCCACCTAGCAAATGATCACTTATTCTTGGTGCTCCTCCAGATTTCTCTTCGTCACAAAAGTTACATTTCCAATCTTGATACTTATTTAAATTTGTGGCAAAATTCCACTCGGGTCCTGGACTTTTTCCACATGCCTTTCGCTTGCCCTGCGAAGTGGTGCCCTGCGAAGCAGAACCTGGCATCGAGGTAGGAGGTCTCCTCAAGGAAGCCAGGCTTGAGACACCAACATCACTGCTCACATTCCCGGTGGAATACATACTTATTGGATGCCTGCAATACCAATAAACATAGCTCAGTATGCTATCTCTTCTTTCAAGTATTATTCAAACCAAACATTAGTGTTATAATCAATATCACACACAAGCGTAGTAGTGAAACCTGAAGGGAATAAACCTCAATCTACTCAAACATGCTATCTCTTCTTTCAAGTATTATTCAAACCAAACATTAGTGTTATAATCAATATCACACACAAGCGTAGTAGTGAAACCTGAAGGGAATAAACCTCAATCTACTCAAACATGAGCAAGCAAATACAATGGTGAATCAAATATGTGATCAGTCCATCCCAAAAGTAGAGACATCGACCCAAAGATTCACCTTTCTACCTCCTTTCATGAATCAGTCCAGTCCAAAAAAGAACTAATGACCCATGATTCGAGCTCTAATCGAAATAGCAAGCAAATACAGCGGTGAATCAAACATGTGATCACTCCATCCCAAAAGTAGAGATATCGACCCAAAGATTCACCTTCCTACCTCCTTTCATGAATTAGTCCAGTCCAAAAAAGAACTAATGACCCCATGATTGGAGCTCTGATCGGAATAGCAAGCAAATACAACGGTGAATCAAACATGCGATCAGTCCATCCTAAAAGTAGAGATATCGAGCCAAAGATTCACCTTTCTACCTCCTTTCATGAATCAGTCCAGTCCAAGAAAGAACTAATGACCCATGATTGAAGCTCTAATCGGAATAGCAAGCAAATACAGCGGTGAATCAAACATGTGATCAGTCCATCCCAAAAGTAGAGATATTAACCCAAAGATTCACTTTTCTATCTCTTTTCAAGAATCAGTTCAGTCCAAAAAAGAACTAATGACCCATGATAGAAGTTCTAATCAATATAGCAATCAATTTAGCAAATATAACGGTGAACCAAACATGAGATCAGTCCATCCCAAATGTAGAGATACCGACCCAAAGATTCACCTTTCTATCTCCCTTTCAAGAATCAGTTCAGTCCAAAAAAGAACTAATGATCCATGATCAGAGTTACATTAAGTTTTTTTTTTTTTTAAAGACTATTCATTTTTTTTACCTTTAGTTTTTCTTCTAAATTTTAAAGGATGACCAAATTTAGAGGAAGAGGTGATGTGATGTGATGTCTATAAAAGGGTTATATAGAGCCGTCAAATATGGAGGGGGTACACGACAGGCCCGACGGGATTCTTGCTTGTCCTGTCGGGTTTCATATTAAACCCATCGGACCTGCCGGGATTGTTGGTTGTCCCGCCGGTACTACGTTTTCTACCGGTTTTCGTAGGTCATGACATTAGATATGTTATTAACATGAAAAAAATAGTGATAATAACAACAATAATTAACATTTAACAAAATGCGTCATCGCGTAATTAAAATCCCTGATTTCTCCTTAAACCCTAATCTAAAAACACTCATTACTACCCTCTTATACATATTCCTTCTACATCATGTACTAGCAACAAGAAATTGCTACCCGTATCAATCATCAAAGAATTAGAGCGACAACTACAGGTCTGAACTATGCTTGTCAAGAGAAACTCATATCTTCAAGGACAACAACAAAGATCAATAACCAATGGAAAGTCAAAGAATGGCATACTAAAACAATTGACAAGCAATGCCAAATTCTATCAAGAACAACCATAAGGAGCTCATAGATGACGCTCACAGGTTAGGGCGTTGGTCTCTCACCATGGTGGCGAAGGTTTAAATCTTGGGTGCGATGGAGTGGGGCGTCTCGAGTTAAGGAAGAATCTCGAGATTAGATATCTTCGCACTAATCTAGAGATTTTGAGATTCGTTTTTATTGCAGAACGGTGGAGATCCTCTTTTGACCCAAATCAAATGGATCCAACGCCTCCCACCAACTGCCAATGGTTAGATAATGATTTCTCTCGAACACCAGAGCAATGGCCAAAGACGTGGTGAGCACTGAGCTTTTGCGTTTTACGATTTTGAAAAGCAAGCATCTTCCTTCCCTGAAAGGGCACCTCGGTATTATATAAAAGGGAAATTTAACCCGAAGGGCACCTCGGTATTATATAAAAGGGAAATTTAAACCTGCTGAAGTAAAGATGGCGCGTCGTAACCCATACACAGGTGGCCCCTACTCCAGCCGCTTCTATGATATCCTTGACAAACGCAAGAGCCTTCCCGTCTGGCAGCAACGCCATGAATTCCTTCGCTACTTCTCCAAGAACCAGTGCATGATCCTGGTGGGCGAAACGGGCTGTGGTAAAACCACACAGATTCCTCAGTTCGCTCTAGAGGCCGTCCAATCTGATCATCAACCTAGTGCAATGACACGGTCGTGCTGCAATCGGCTAAAGATTGTAGCTTGTACTCAGCCTCGAAGAGTTGCGGCTATGTCTGTTGCTTGCCGTGTCGCTGAGGAGATGGACGTTACCCTGGGGAAAGAGGTTGGGTACAGCATCCGTTTCGAAGACCAAAGTAGCCCCAAAACTTTGTTAAAGTACCTTACAGATGGGATGCTTCTGAGGGAAGCCATGGCCGATCCTCTCATGGAACGTTACTCTGTCATTATCATCGACGAGGCTCATGAGCGAACGCTGGCAACAGACATACTTTTGGGCCTGCTTAAAGAAGTCTTAAGAAACAGAGCAGATCTTAAGGTTGTGGTCATGAGTGCCACCCTTGAGGCAGAGAAGTTCCAGTCATATTTCGGCGGTGCCCCTGTTATGAGAGTGCCAGGCAGGCTCCACCCTGTTGAGGTATTCTACACTCGAGAACCAGAGAAGGATTACCTTGATGCAGCCATCCGCACCGTACTTCAGATTCACATCTGTGAGGCCCCTGGGGATATCCTACTTTTCCTTACCGGAGAGGAAGAGATTGAGGTTGCTTGTCGCAAGATAACTAGTGAGATTAAGAATTTGGAGAATCATGTCGGGCCTGTAAAAGTAGTTCCACTCTACTCTTCTCTTCCTTCGGCAATGCAAGCCAGGATTTTTGAGGCCGCTCCTCTGCCTACACAGACTGAGGACCCTCCAGGGCGCAAGATAGTGGTGTCAACCAACATCGCAGAGACTTCTCTAACTATTGATGGAATCGTGTATGTCGTTGACCCCGGATTTGCCAAGCAGAAAGTATACAATCCTCGCTCACAAGTGGAATCTCTTTTGGTTTCTCCCATCTCAAAGGCAAGTGCACTCCAGAGAGCTGGACGAGCTGGTCGCACCCAACCGGGCAAATGTTTCAGATTGTACACGCAGAAGAGTTTTGACGAAGATCTAAAGCAACAGACATACCCTGAAATGCTACGGTCGAATCTATCAAATTTGGTCCTAACATTGAAGAAGTTAGGGATTGATGACCTGGTGCACTTTGACTTCATGGATCCTCCAGCACCAGAGGCCCTCATGCGGGCTCTCGAGCTGCTGAACTATCAGGGCGCATTGGATGATGATGGAAACTTGACAAATCTAGGAAAGCTACTGAGTGAATTCCCCTTAGATCCTCAAATGTCAAAGATGCTAGTGGTGAGTCCAAAGTTCAATTGCTCGAGTGAAATTCTATCCATTGTGGCGATGTTATCCGTCCCTAATTGCTTTCTTCGGCCCAAGGAAGCGCACAAGGCTGCAGATGCGGCCAAAGCTCGATTTGCACACATTGATGGAGACCACTTGACATTGTTGAATGTGTATCATGCATTCAAGCAGAACAATGAGGATCCTCAGTGGTGCTCTGACAACTTCATCAGTTTCCGAGCATTAAAATCAAGTGACAACATCCGGGCCCAGCTTGCGCGCATCATGAACAATCATAGCTTGGCAATTCATACCTCACACTTCAGCAATCGTGATTATTATGTGAACATTCGAAAGGCCATTCTAGCTGGATACTTCATGCAAGTGGCTCACTTAGAGAGCACAGGGTATTACAGGAATGTGAGGGACGGCCAAGTCGTTCGTCTACATCCTTCGGTGTGTCTTGAACATAAGCCCAAGTGGGTGATGTATAGTGAGTTGGTGCAAACTGCCAATAAATTCATCCGCATTGTTACAGAAGTGAGCGGAGAGTGGCTCACTGACATTGCACCCCACTTCTATGGAGACCTTAGCAATTTCCCTCCAGGTGAAGCAAGATCAGAGCTCCAAGCAATGTACATGCAGAAACATAGGAGACGACCAGAGAAATCTGCCGCAGGATAAACATCAGAGTGCCCAATATTAAAGTGGTCGACATCTTAATGTTAGCTCAAAGATTGAACAGACGAGAAGCTGCTTGAGAACTCAGTGCATGGTCGGCATGGAGTTAATTCCAAAGCCACAGAACTCAAATCAAGCTCATTTTCCGGTACCCTGATACCCTTCCGTTGAAACCCTGGCCTTGAGTGCAGTTGGCACCCTTACCCTTCGTCCTACGTTCCTCCGCACGAATATTGTGCTTTATACCGATTTTTCTTCCTCTCCCCAGACTCCCTCAAAACAAGTGATTAAATCACGAGGCCTGCCCTTTTGATATGCTACCAAAGTAAGGAAAAGAAAGAAAACAAGGCGTCTATAGAACAACTGGCACTGCCGGCTGAATATATGTATCAATGTTGGCAAGATGTCAAAAGGCATGTAACTTCAGGGAAAAAAATCTTTGAAAGCTTGCCAAGTCCTTGAAGAGTGTGGCTTGGTAGCTATAGACATCCACCAATGCATGGCACTGCTTCTGAGAGAAACAATGGTCCGAAAGATCCACTCATATCAATGTGTAGTGTTCGTCGAGACAAACTCCTTCTTCATCTCCTCCTCTTGCAAGTGGTCTTGGGCTCTTTATGGCTTATGCCTCGTAAGACAGAGCCATGAAGACGGGAGCGTGCCCGATGCGCGATGGACTAATGATGGGAGTGACTTGGAAGTCCGGGGCGGGGACAAAGATTCTTGGATTAAAAAAAATTATGCTATATATATTACATTAGATATATATTGAGCTTGTCAATTAAACTTTTAAAAATCTACTAAATTTCCTTCTCTATTACAGAAACCGCTAGTTTTTTTTGCCTGTTACGGCCCCCAATCCTTGTTAGCAAGAGCTCATGATCAATTATAACAAGGCAACAACCTGTGATTTACGGTATATCCCTTCATTTTCTTTCCTGCCGAAACAGTAAATTGTTTTTGTAGTCATTTTCAATTGCTAATTTTTTATGAGGGCAGCATATAATATCCTCATTTATACTTTACTTTCACTTAAGCAATGAGTGGCATCTTCTAACCTCGTGCTTTCATGCCTGATGAAACTTTGATCGAAGTGAAGCCTTGTGAGCCTCTGGCAGGACGTGCATGCCCAGGCAGGTCATAGATGCATACCCTCTTGCACAGTGCAGTCATAAGTTTGCATTCATGTGTGATTCATGTGTGTGACAGTACCTGCAATATCCACAGGACACGCGGTATCAGCTTCCAGCTAGAGGTTTTCTCAAGCATCCTTAGCGTTTGTTTTGGATCAGCCTATCAGCATTTTGGAGCGTTTCCAGCCCCTAGTGCCAGCGTTCTCAGTGCTCAGTCCGTTGCAGACCCTCGCCTCAACACCACCAGTGTTTTTATATTTCAGCTATAGCAGATCAGCGTTTTCACTTTCCTACATAGTTGCATCGTCATCATCGTCGAACCCGTACCCATTGTACCCTTCAGTATCTCAGCAGTACCCAACATCAATAGCATCAAGTACCCATCACCATCTCAATATCTCAGCATTTAGCATCATTGTATTAGCATTCATGCAAGTAATAAAGCAAGTACTAGCTCTGGCAACAGAGGAAGGGGGCCCTTGAAGGTGGTCAAGGCCCGACATGCAGTGCCGTTTCCCTCTCTCTGTGCATCTCTCTCTTTCATTCAATTCAGTTTAGTTCTTCCAAGTGAAGTAAGGCAACCTTGTGTTTGTGCTGAGTACTAGGTCCGAGCTAAATCCCTTCCTACGACCACAAGCATCACAATACACTTCGAATGACTTTTGCAAATCCGGCAAAGTCAATACTGGTCCCGTAGTCAATCAAAAACATGTAGCAGATGGTGTCTATGTTCTGCCTCATCCTTGGAGAAGACTATAATGTCATCAAAGAAAGCGCCCACAAAAGATCAGTACTCTCTGAAAATCCTATCCATCATTTGGTTGAAAGTCGTTGGAGCATTGGTAAGGCAAAAAGGCATCACCAAAAATATATAAACCGAAGCTCGTCTGAAAGGCTATCCTGTAGACATCTCCTGGCGCGATTCTGATATGATGATATCCGCTTTTCAAATCAATCCTGCTGAAACAGGAGGATCCCTGTAGTCGATCAAGAATCTCATCGATCCTCGGAATCGGAAATCTGTTCTTGATGGTGATTTTATTGAGAGCTCTATAATCAATGCACATTCTCCAAGATCCGTCTTTCTTTAAAACCAACACCACCGGAGAGCAGTAGGGTGAAGTACTCGGCTGGATAAGACCCTTTTCCAAAAGTTGTTTCACTTGGTTCATAATCTCTTCATTCTGGGCTCGGCTAATAGGTTAAGGTGGCCGGTTCGGTGGCGTGCTTCCAGGTATCAGATCAATAGTATGATCCTCAGGACGAGATGGTAGCAACTCGCCTGGCGGGCCCTCAGAAAAGCAATCAGCATGAGTGTGGAGAAAATCTTGGCGTTCTTCATCAAATTCAGACATATTCATTCTGTGTTCATCATTAATTCTTTCAAGTAGATCGAGTAAACAAACAGACTCGATTTTATTAATTTGGAAACGGCCGAAGCCGATACAATAGAGACAGACTCGCCCT
Source organism: Adiantum capillus-veneris (assembly GCF_014529385.1). NCBI lineage: Eukaryota > Viridiplantae > Streptophyta > Polypodiopsida > Polypodiales > Pteridaceae > Adiantum > Adiantum capillus-veneris. The sequence goes on from NC_140944.1 coordinate 146,478,379, forward strand.
TCAGTTTCACATGAAGTACAATTTTTCGGCCCTTTTCATTTGTCAAAGTCGCTTTCTTCGCCCAATAATCGACCACGGCGTTGTTCTTATGGTACCAAGGGACTCCAAGGAGGATGTCACAACCTTCCAAGGGCATTATGTAAAATTCCTTGTGCCCCAAATACCCCTGACAATGCAACCGAAGTTTGCCAATGACAATCTGGAACTAGTCCTGCTTTCATCTTGCCTTTTCTGCCACGTTCCTCAGCTGCCACGTGCCTGTCTTCATGTTGTTCTTGTTGTGCCTTTTTGGGGCACTTCACGGAGACGTGCCCATGTTCCCCGTATCCAAAACACTTCCCTTCTTTGATGTAACTAGCCCTCTCCCAAAGAGTGAGCCGGGGTCGTGTATCCTTGTCTTTCTTTTCTTGGAAACTCTTTTTCTTTCTACCTTCATTGTGAGAGGTCTGTTGGATTCTCTTAGTCAAGATCCCATCAGTAGGGTGCCTCAGGCAGGAGGCCCTTGGCAACCTTCGACCAGATGGATCTTTTTCACAAAGATGCGCAGAGTTGGTTTGAGCAGGAGACTGGAGGACCGCTTCGCTGTGAGCTTGCTTCGATCTTGGGAGCTCTTGCGGCGTGGCTTGGAGCAGAGACACCCTACGTGCACGGAGGAGCGCCTATGGCAGCCCCTCGTCTGGAACCCCATGGTTAGCACTCAGAGAGGCCACTTGGTTGGCAGTCGGCCTCATGTTTCCTGGGGTCCCATGGCAACGGGTCCAACGCGCTCTTTAGGTGACTGGCTAGAGTTCACAGGTTTGTCAGAGGAGGTGCAGGGTCTTCAGCTACAGGGCATGAGAGGGATGTAGAGCATGTGCCAAGACATCTCAGAGTCAGTTCCAGCTGAGTGGCTCACACCTCTCGAGCCAGTAGCACCCCGGTGGATGGGAGCCTTCACACGACTGGAGGTTCTCATCTCAGTCAGGGCCTGCTCAAAGACTGTTCCATCCCTTTTCTTCGAGCTCCAGGGTGGGGGATGCCTTCAACGAGTTTCAGTAGAGGCCCCGCAGGTGGCATAGTGTTGTTTTCAGAGGATCCGAGTAGTGGGCATCTGTGGGAGGACTTGTGCATAGATCCTAACCCAGCAGCTCTTGAGACTGGACACTTGAGGCTGTGGGCTTGGGAGTGTTTTCCACTGGCATGAGTACAGTGGGATCCTGGTGAGTGGCTATGGAGGGATCCCTTCTCTTCTACAGACCACCCAGGAGTCCCATTCTTTCAGTACACTGTTCGTCTGGGACATCATATACTAGAAGCACAGAGAGAGGCCCGCCCCGCCGACAGCACCTCATTGGCAGGAGGAGGGCCTCACAGCTGAGTTCTTGGCAGCATTTTGGGAGAGGTTGTGGGACTCCAGACAGCCGAGGCAAGTCACCTTGTTTCAGTGGCTGGTCGCACACAGAGCTACAGCAGTTGGGAGCTAGCTAGTGCATAGAGGTCTCTCGGCCGCATGTGCAGCTTGTGACCATCTTGTGGAGAGTCAGTGTCACTGTCTGTGGGACTGTCCCTCGGCCCAGCAGGTGTGGCTACGAGTTCTTCGCCTGATGCCTGCTCTCTCCACGGCTCGACAGTACCGGCTTGGTCCACCCTCACAGGCCCGGCACTTCAGTTTGAGCTATCCTCCACCAACAGGATGATAGTGATGCAAGAGGGACGACCTACACTTCAGTCTGCTACAGAGCTTACTCCACAGGAGTGGTGCAGCGAGAGAGAGGAGTGTTGGGAGCTCATCAGTAGCCTGACACTCTGGTTCATCTGGTGGGCCCGTTGTTTCCGCATCTTTGAGGCTCGCCCTGTGCCACCAGCAAAGACTGTACGTGATTTTTGGCTAGAGCTGATCCACACTCTCAGAGGACAGCTCGAGGGACTACAGGGCAGCTCCGACCGCATGCGGGAGCGCAGAGAGGCTTTCCTACGACTCGGGCGTCCTGGGCCCTTCTACACCATGGTCCAGGGTGTACTACAATGGCACTACCGACCACCTGTGTGGCTTTTCCCTCACCCCATTTCTTGATTTAGCCCCATTGTACATATGCTGGTTTTTTCATTGGGAGAGTCTCCCACCATGGTTGTTCTAGCCCTCTCTTGAAGAGGTGGTTGTAGCCCTATGGGCAGTTTCAGTAACTAATAGAAGGATCTTTTTCTCAAAAAAAAAAAAAAAAGATCCCATCAGTGGGGTAGGTCAAATTTCCCGAATGTATCGCAAAATGCCGTTTCGCATGACCCATCAAATCTTGAATAGAATTAGACTTTTGTTCTAGGCAGTAGTCTCAAATCTCTGTAGGGAGTCCGCAACAAAACCGCCCAATCTGCTCCTTAAATGAGGCCTTCTTAAATGAAGACGTTGATATAAAAGAGTTTCAGAATTTCTCACAATAAGCATCCAAAGAATCTCCCTTGGTCATCCGAAGATGATCCAAGTAGTTCGTATATCTCGTTCATACTGCCGAGTCAGCCAAGAAGAAATAAGAGCCTTTTGAATTTCAACCATTTAACTGGAGCTTCCTTTCTCAGAAGAAGAGTGGACCACCATGTTCGAGTATTTCCCTTGAAGAAAGATGTAGCCCTCCTAATCTTGGAGTGCTCTGAGTAATGCCCTCCAAAGAATGCTATGTCAAACTGCTGAATGAAGGCCAAAGCCCTCGGAGCATCTTGGAATCCAGAAAAGGATTCAAATTTGATCGATTGTCCACCTTCTTTGAATTCTTTTACTTTCTTGCTTTTATCTTCGAGAAAGTCATGTTGGTTGGCTCTGTAAAATTGCTTCTTCTTTGCATAAAACATGTGATTGTCGGAGTCCGAACTGACTGAAGATGACTCCTTTGTAAAACTATCAGAAACTTGGCAAAATCTGGGCTTCTTAGCCTTTTTCTTGCCCTTTCCGAAGCTTTGCTTCTTGCTTCGCTTTTTGCCTTTTCTGTCTCCCTCGCTCGAGTCAGAAGAGCTAGAAGAACTGTCAGAAGAAGAAGAAGAAGAACTGGGTAGTCCTTCAAATCGTACACGCTTCTTCTGCTTTCTTGCCAATGCAAAAGAAGATTGATGACCCAAATAACCCGGGAAGTCAGTCCCCTTCTTGTGCTTTTTCTCTTGTTTTTTGGATTTGTTGTTTGCATCCAAAAGCTGACTAATCTGTGTCTGAACCACCTCTTGTCATTCTTGCTCTGTAACCATCCTCGGAGAAGGAGGTTTTTTGATTGCCGGTTTGATGGGTGGTTCTGTGGTTTTCTACCACTGGGTGTGCACTTCTATGATGGATTGTTAAGACAAATTTTGCAAATTTTGGATCCTTCTCAATTTTAATCATCTTCTTTATTGCCTCGTCAACCTGCTGTTGACGTTCCATCTCTTCAAGTTCGAACTGAGTAGGCCGAGGTGGCCCGTACTCTTCCTCTGTTTGATCATGCAAATCTTCTTCGTGATCTCCGCATTAGCAGATGCAGAATAAGTCGAGTGATTCTTGTTGGAATCCATAAATGTCGCAAGAAAAGGATCTGATTTCCCGGTAAAGAGAAATCGGCCGCGCTTTGATACCACTGTAACAAACTTGGACACTCCAAGTCAAGATTCTACAGCGACACAACAGAGATTCACTTTAAAACAGTTCACAAAGACGACACCCCCCAACGTAGTTCCGTGCCCCGAGGTATTGGCCCCAAAGACTGGCGCCCCTTTCGGTATTTCTTTTTTATATTAATCTGTGTTCAAAGTACAAGAGAGTCGGCAGGCGCTCACTCTCAGACTCTGCATCCAGATGCTCTGAGTAATGAGGCCTAGCCCACTTATTTATTGGTACAAGGGATGCCCAAAAGCAGAGCCCCAAAAATCTCTAACTCAAAAGCTTACTAACTCAAAAGCAATTATCCAGAAAAGCTTGGCTTTAAAATCAGCCAGGGTAAAGCAGCCAACGCAATTTACGGAATTCCGTACATTCTGCCATGTCAGCAGTCAGCGGAAATTGCGACGTCTGTACAGATGCCACGTGTTAGCCTGTCAGCACGATTTCCAACGCGTTTTTCAAGACTGTCACGTCAACTTGTCGGCGCATTTCAGCGGTCCTGCAAGCTGCCACGTCATCAGTTTGTGACAGTTCGAATGCCCGCGGCATAATCATTAAATGGGTTACCAACTTCCTGAAGATCATTCTGAAGATCTTGTTGTGGTGCTACCGGGATTTCCTCATTTGCTTCTGAATGCTCCTCTGAACTGGCTTCTGCTTTCCCACTGAGCTTTTGAGGTATAGACCCGTCTGGTTCCCGACCATCAATCTGAACTGATCTTTTCCCAGCGTTTTCTTCAGTGAACTGATCTGGGTATTGTTGTTTTTGTCGTTCCGCTTGTTGTTTGTCCATTAGCACTGCATTGAGGTCAATATTTGTTTAAAAAAATTTGTTTATAGATCTTTTTGGTTCCATATTTCTTAAAAGAGCTCTTCCGGCCTTAATGCCTTTCTCCATGATCTTGTGTTATCTGTCTTGACCTCGATTCTCCTGTTGGAGCCTTGGATGGTTAATGTTTGGTTTGCATAATCATGATACAGCCCCAGCTGTTCTTAACCATGGCCTTCCTAATAACAATCCATAAGCCTCTTGGACATCCAACACCAGAAAACTGGTTTTGAATTTCTCTTTCCCCACCCTTATTTGCATGTTTTTGATGAGACCGGTGGCTTGCACTACCATGTGATCTGCCATCCTTATTCTGAATGGAGCTGGCTTCATCTCAGTGATTCCCAGCCTTTGCCGAAGATGCTCATCGAGAATATTCACTCCTGCTCCTCCATCCAAAATAACTCTAGATAGCGGTTCCCATTGTTTTTGGAGCTTATAGTCTATTTGGATTATTGGAACCCTCATCATCTCTAATGGCCGCTAAATCCACTGTTCTAGCCTCTGCTTCAACTTTCCTCTTTTGTCTCATAAAATTGGCCGCCTCAAGCAATGTGTGTCGAATGTCATCCAGCTCTACAGTTAATTCGGTGACAGACTTTGACATATATCTCATTGATTCTCTTGTAGCTGTTGGCTGGCTCTGTGATGCATCCACCTGATTCTTCCCTAGTCCAGTGATTCCAGCTTTGGTAAGGTCTGCTCTGACTTGCATTGATTATTCTCTCAGATTCTGTATTGCAGCCATCATAGACTCATCTAGTCCCTCGGCTGCTTACTTCAATTTTGCTTCTGAAGACTGGACTTGTATTCTGTGAATTCTTCGAGTATCTGAACTTTCTGGTTGTTCTGACACCTTCTTTGATAGATTTTCAATGATTTTTTATGCAAGCTCCCTTTGTTCCTACCATTCATCGATTACTTTTTCCTTACCTTTAGCCTTCCACACCTTCCTCTGATGTTTCTACTTTCTAGCCTCAGTAGTTTGGTTATCTTCTTCAGTGGGGATTTTTTCAATCACTACCCCTTTGCTTCTTGTGACCACTCTTACGGGTACTGGTTCTGGTGGTTTCTGGTCAGCTATCTCTAGCTTTGGAGATTCTGGACATTGAGCTGCAAAATGACCATACTTTCCACAAGTATAGCAGTTCATATTTCTCTTGGAAAAATCTCCCCTACCTCTACCCCTTCCAGTTCCATTCTGATAGCGCCCCCTTCCTCCTCCAATGCTTGTAGTAGCTTCATTTTCCCTAGTACTACTGCCTTAGGCGTTTCTGGATTCGTAAGGGCAATCATTGACAAGTCCTTTCCTTTCTTGAAGTGATGAATTCGAATTCCACACTTGTTCCAGACATGCCCAAATGCTTTGCAATATGTACATTGGGAACACTCACTTGACATATGGTCCTTTGACCTGTACTTTGAACACCATATTTCAATTTTCCTCATTGAGGTTCTTGTTTTGGCTATCTCAGCAATTCGCTTAGACATTTCTTCCTTTCCTAGTTTTGCTTTTTTCCTCTGGTTCGCTTTCAAAAGAACTGGAGCTGGATCTAGTTTCTGAACTTCCTTCCGTACAGGATTCATCATCACTAGACTCCCTTCTTCTATGCCCTTTCTCCTTTTTCGCCTGTTGTTCCAGCTTTAGTGCTCTCTAGACCAGATCATTACATTTCTTTGTTGGTGCTGGTACTTCTTGCTCTCATATCCTCCTACTCTTAAAGCCATTTAAGAACCAAGCTCTCATTCTTTTTCCTGATGGAGGCTCTTGCAGTTGTCTAATTAGTTCTTTTATCTTTTCCACATACCTTCTTACTGATAGCTTGCCTTGTTTGATCTTATCTAGCCCACATAGAATATCTTCATCTCCCCTATTGTCTGAGTATTCCAATTTAAAGGCTTTAATGAGATTGTGATATGATCTGAGTTGACAAGCTGGGCAATGGTAATACCATTTCCTCGCTGCAACTTGTCACGTGCACATCTAACCCTATGTGTACGTGGACAAGTTAACTTCATGACAGGGGTTTAGTTAGCCTACCTTAGGAAGTGTTCTGGCACTTTTATGAGTCTGTTCGTAGACGTGCATGTCCAGACACTTAGTAGATGCATATCCTCTGGTTGCACACAGCATGATCATCAATATTACCATCAGATTCCATCAGAAGCATTTTACAGTGCAGAAAACCTATTTTCCCTATTTTAGCCATTTTTCAATTATTATGTTTGAGTGACTTTGTTGGGAAACTGGGTAGGGCAATTTGACTCAACAAGTATATAAGACAACCTAGTGCTAGCACTTTCTGGCAGAAGAGACAGCAGGAACGTTGTGTTCAAAAGTGCACCTTCTCGGCAAGACCCCCCGGGCATGATCACCTAGCGGTTTCAGCCAAGAACAGCCTAGCGTTTTTCTTCAAGTGCAAATTCAGCCTAGCGTTTTATAGTTGCAACAACCTGGCGAAGCAGACACAGCAGATTCCCCAACGTTTTGCATCAAACACAGATTCAGCCCTAGCGTTTTTGGGAGCAGCAGAACCCTTAGCGTTTTTGCAAATTCCCGGCGGTAGAACACCCCTTGCATCAGCGTTTTGCATTTGCAGTAATCAAACTCCGCACCGCAAGTCCCAAACCTCGCAGATCTCACATTCTCGTAGCAGATTCTCGCCGCACTGTCAGATCCACCGAAGTTTACAAATTCAGCCCAAAAAACGCAGATTTCAGCATCTACATTTTCAGCGTGTCGTCGTCACCTCATCGTCATCGCTGTCGTCACCGACATAGAGTCAGAATTCAGCAGATCAAGATTTGCAGATTTCAACCCTTAGCGTTTTCTGATTTCAGCCCGTCTTGTCGTAGTCCTTATCATCGTCGACATCGTCAGCAAGTCCATTGCATTGTAGAAATTTGTGCAATCGATAGTAGACCGCTCTCGCCATAGAGAGTGGGCCTTCGAAGGAGGGTTTGATAACATTCTGGTGTCGTATTCTTCTCTCTCTATCTCTCAATCTCAGCACCTTCATTCACAGTTTTTATCACTTTGTTTGTCATCACTTGCACTCTCTCATTCAAGGAACGGAAGGCTCTCCCTTCCGTAAGTAAAAGGAACCCTTGAGCACAGTTCGGAGCACTCATCTTGAGCAAAGTTCATCATTCACATCCGCTGCACCTTACATTGGTATCAGAGCTTTGGCAGTGTTTTGTATCACTCAAGGAAAGAATCACATAAAAAAAAAATTGCTTGTTGCGGTCGCACGTAACCCAAGTCCAATTGGGCGTGTTGATTCCTAATCGTGTTTTGAAGAGTGATAGGAAACCCAAGAAAGAAGGGCTTGTCTAGCCTCTCCTTGTTTCTCTTTTCACTCGTTGAGAGCGGACCGTGCACTTAGCGGCCGGCCAATCGACATGAGGTGGGAAAAAGAAACCTTGGTGTGAGCGCAAGGCCGCCAAGGGGTGCGTCCGTGGGAAAGAGAAGAGCTTGGGTAAGAGAAGATCCTTCTCTAACACAGATTGCAAGAGAAAGAAGAACCTCAAGACTCCAGAATCTCAAGAACCTCAAGACTCAAGAACCCAAGACCCACAAGAACCCAAGATCCTCGTGAACTTAAGAACCCAAGACTTCAGTGTATGGTCATTACTCGAAGCGGAATGGATACTTCGCACGGAGGTGATGAGCATGGCAGTGGCGAAGAAGAATTTTCCGCACCATAAGGTTTTTCTGACCCTCCCCCTTCTCCATCTACGCCAAGGATTGCACCAAATCCTATGGAGTCTTTGGTCAAGTCAATGATGGACATGATGTTACACCAAGAAGCTCAACGCGTTACCTTGGATCGCGAAGCGTGCTTGGCGGCCGAGGAACGAAAAGAACGAAAAGTAGAAAGAAAGGCAGCTATTGAGCGTGAGCGTGAGCAAGCGCGCATGGCGGCCGAAGAAAGAAAGGAGGCGGCCGAAGAAAGATGAGTGGCCTTGGAGTCAGAGCGTGAGGCGCAGAGAGACCTACGCATGCAAGAGTTGGCCCGACAGGTTCTCACCTCGAAAACTGAGGCGGCCAAAGATGTTGGTGGTTCATCAAGTGGCGCAAGCCGAGATTCGGACTCCAACAACCCCGTCACCGAGAAGTTGACTTTCAGTAAGTATGACGGTAAGATGGATGCTAGTGTTACTCATTCTTGGTTGCATCAATTTAATGCTTATTTTGCAACAACTAAGAAGACAAGGAATAGCAAGGTTCTTACGACAGCCATGTACCTTTCCGATGATGCCATTAATTGGTACCACGCATGGCAAGAGGCACAATTGGCCATGCACCTAGAGGAAGCCGACGGAGACGCGCCCCTTTCCTTCAATTGGGCCGACTTCCAAGACAAGCTCAAGGCGCGGTTTATGCCACCACACTACCTAGCGTGGTTGAAAGAGGATTGGCGCCATCTCAAGCAGAATGGTATGCCAGTCATGTCTTTTTCTAACCGTGTTTTGCAGCTCGGCACCCAATTATGCAAATCGGATGATGAGTGCAAAGAGGCTTTTCTTTTTGGGTTGGACGAATATATCAAGTTTGATGTAGAGGTCTTCGACCCCGTGGATCTCAACAAGGCGGTAGCAATTGCTCTCTCCCAAGAGATGAAGCACAACAAGGGAAAGCCCAAGGAAAACAAGACCTCTCCAAGTACCACTCAGATTTCTCAGAACCCGCAGAGCGGTAAGAATGGTAAGAATGGTAACTCTTCTGACCAATCTTCCTCTAGTCTCTCAGAAAAGAACTCTATAAATGAACCTAAGGGTAAAGCTAACACAATTGCTAAACCTAAGCTCACTCCATATGAAAAGGCAGAAAAAGGAATTTTAGCAGGATACATCACGTCGGAAGAGCAAAACATTTATTCTAAGGAAGGTCAATGTTATCATTGTCACATCAAGGGTCACATCAAAAGAACATGTCCTAAGCTTGAGTCTAAAGAACCCACAGAACCCACTTCCTCTGTCAATGCAATAAATAAGAACACTAGTGTGACCCAAGTTTCTCATGATCATCCATTGATGAGTCTCTCATTAAGTGTTATGGTCATGTGAAGGGTCAGTGTTTTCCCATATTGTTTGACCCAGGTAGTATGCATGATGTGATTAGTGACTCTCTTGTAGAAAGAGCCTGTCACGAGGACGTGGCAGTTATTAACCATGTCACAGAGATGTGGCAACTGCTAACCTTGGTTGTTGGTTTCTTTCCAATGGGGTTTATTTTATTTGTTTAAGACCCTCTTTTTGAAGTAGCAAACGGTCGGACATTGTATGGCCAATGTGAACGGTAGATTCACCCGCAGACGGGAAGGGGTCGGCACTGGAATTCGTATGGTAAGAGGATGTCTAGGCTCAGAGCAAGATCATATAGGTCCCCCCGTCGCATTTAGCAAGTTGGTGGATACTAGGAAGTGAACTCAATTAAGGCGTAAAGTCAAGGTGGGACTACCAACCAAAAGTATCCGACAGTTGGGCCACATTGCATTTTTGGATGCGGTCCCAATGAGGATAGATGGTCAGAAGACCAGTGGGAGCCCAACGGAAGCATCTCCTAAAATTTAGGGAACTGCTATTTTGGGCCACGAAATGTGTTCACGTCATTACCTTCGGTATGACTAGGGGAACACTTTACAACTCTGCCGCGAAGTCAACTGACGCACCAGTTGAGATATTTTTAGCAGGGAAAGCCCAAACTCGGAAATTGGGCGACGTGTCAGCTTGTGAGCGATTCTGCCACTCTGGGAGGCAAAAACGAGCTGCATATCAACAAAGGGGGCGCCATTTTCAGCCACAAGCGGATTGCAACAGGTACAGAAGCTATGGAATGCTTACCTTGCCCTCTATGCACAGTATGGTGACGGGAGTGATGCCCCGCACGCTACATACTGCTCTCTTTCTCCCCTACGTGCAGTTATGTGATGCCCCACAAGAGGGCTACTCATTTGACTGATGTACAGTTGTGTGGGTTCATGCTTTTGTGCTGAGGCAAGAGCCTCCTTGAGCAGGAACAGGGGTAGCTAACTGCTGCTCCAAAGCAGGCACTGGTGAGGGTCATAACCTCACCGTACAGGTGCAAAATCAGCGCTGTGTATGCGCTGTAATTTGACTGTTTTTCAGCCATACGGACGCCAGGATCATTGGGAATCGTGCCCCACTGGCAAAGGACAATTAGGGGACTGTTTGGGGCTGAAAACAGGGCAAAAACCAGTAAATACAGCGTGCTGAATTTACTGTTTTTGGACAGGAATCAGAGGGTATACGACAGTGCAAGCGAGTTCCAGCAGGGGAATTGGTTTCGCGCAAGTTTTGGGGCTGTTATGCTGCCGAAATTTGGCCAAATCAAATGGTATCTAGGTGGATACACGTGAAGGATTCCCAAGACCTTACCTTGTAATTTACCCTCCTAAAGAATAAAGAAATACCGAAAGGGGCGCCAATTTTGGGGCCTACAGGTTGTCGGCGTCTGCTCGGAGCATTCTAGCTTCCGAGCCATGTGTGAGTTGAAGTGTTAACTCCCGTCGCAGGTTCTCTTTGCAAAGTGCTCTGTGTGTGTGTATAAAGTAAAGAATTTCGGGTGAAAGCCAACGCCTACCGCCCTACGGGCCGGTTTCATGGTTCCATTGCCGGGACATCAATCACTTTTTCCTCAAAGAGTGAGCCTGGATTGTTGAGGGTAAAGACACACAGTGCAAGAACGCGGGGATTACACTATGGCCGACAAGGGGAAGGGAATTATGGAAGAGGGTTCCTCTCCAAAGGACAGGCAGGAGATTCCTATGGTTTTTGAGATTGGCAAGAGCTCACGGCCACGTCAGTCTGTACCTCCTGTCAACGTCAATGTCCCTCCAGTAGTACAGGGCTTTATGACAGGGCAACTTGAGGATGATGCGTTTAAGACTCAGTTAGTTGCCGCGGTGAATGTCTTTTCGCAGCTGGTGCAGAATCCGAGGTTTATGGAATTCTTGCAAGCGCCACCAGTGCAACAGCAAAATAGGCAACCTACGCCGCGTACGGAGCTTGTTGAAGCTCAAGCCCAGGTACTTCATGAGGCGCAGGAGGAAAGGGAACACTCGCATGTTGCGGAGTCGGGGGCTCCAAAGCAGGTTCCTCCCGTGCTTGAACAGGTGGCTAGAACGCCTATTCCACAGGTTATGCCAGTTCAGCCCGCCACCTTTCAGAGCCAGCATGCTGTCTTGAATGGACAGGGAGCTGGATACCAGGCTATGCACTCAGTTTTTCCACCACCCACGGTACATCCTGGGTATTTCGGGGGTGGATCAGTGTTCCAAAGTATGGCTGGTTATGCGTCTGGAAGTCAGCCGTACATGCCAGGAACAGTGTTCGGGGGTATGCAAGGCATCATGCCAAACCCAATGTATGGTACTATCGGCATGCAGCAAGGTTTCCACGGCAACCAGGGCCAGTTTGGGGTGCCACAGGGTCATTTTGGCATGGCTGGTTTTTCTGGACAGCAGCCAGATATCGCACCTCTGACGCAAAATGTGAATGGCCAACACATGCCGATCATGCCTAGTACAGTGCCCATGTTGCAGACCATTCCGTATGACAATTTGGGGGCACTAGAGAAGCCGAAGGCTTACAAAGAAGGTGGTGCAGCGGTAAAGTTCATTACCTTCAGTGGTTTCGAGGACAAGACAAAGGCACTCACTTTCCTCCAGCAGTTTGATACAGCTTATGCGGGAGGGAATTTTACAGAGGCCTCGAAGGTCAGGAAAGCTGCCACTTTCTTAAAGGACAATGCGCTTACATGGTGGACGACATTGTTAATGCAAGGACAGGCACCCGCCACTTGGGTTTACTTCAAGCAAATGTTTGCATCTGCTTGGCTATCAAATGAATTTGAAGCCGATGTCTTGACAGATTGGCACCAGCTTACGGCAGCTTCGTGCAAGAGCTTGCTGGAGTACAATAGGAGGTTTTGTAAAGCATTACTCTCAGTGACCTCCTACAGATTTGTGCCATTGACAGAGCAGATAGAGAAGTATTGTTGTGGGCTGCCTAAAGGGCTTCGCGATTACTGTACAAAGAATAGAGTGGCTACCCTTACTCAGCTTATGGAAGTTGCGAACACTGGTCTTGCCCTGTTGAAAGGAGAGGACAGTGGATTTCCGAGCAATGATAAAGGAGGGCAGCAAAAGAAAAATTCAGCGAAGAAGCCCTTTGTGAAAACGGCTCCTGATGCGTCACAGGGGTCAGAACAGGCCACCAAAGACAAGGATTCAGCTGGGACTTCTGGAGCGCAGGCAAAGAAACAGAAAAGGAAGCCTTTTGTGCGCAAGTCACTCGAGGAAAAGAAGGTCCTAATGGCTGAGAACAAATGCTTTATATGCGAGCAGCCTGGTCACTTTTCTATCAATTGTCCACAAAGAAAAAGGCCAACTGACTCAGAGGATAAAGAAGACCAGAAAGACAAGAAGCCTAAACCCACGGCAGGTTTAGTGCCAGACATGGTGGGTGACAGGCCCAGCACAGATGCCAGTGAGTTATGCAGGGCATGGGGTAAAGTTAGGGATCAGACGGCACTCATCTTCTTTGATCCAGGTGCCAAAGCCAACTTTATCTCACCAGAGTTAGCTATGAAGCTCGGCATCAAAGCTGAAGAGATGGGGTACACAGCAGAGGCAGGGTTGGCATGTCCTGGCCACTCAGAGTGTGTTACTCCCATCATTGGAAAACTGCGTCTGCATATTCAGTCGTATGTGGACACTGAAGAGTTTTACATCATGCCGCTGGAAGGTTGTGACGCCTTGTTGGGGATCCCGTGGATGTTCCGAGTGCATGCAGTCTTGGATGCCTACAACAAAAAGATCACTGTACAGCATAGGGGCAAAACTCACATCTTGGATGTAAAGCTTAAAGGAGAGTCAGTCCCTATTGTATCTGCTTCTGCTATCACTTCTGTAATAAAGAATCATCTTTCTGTGTACTTGATTTTTGCACGTGATGTCTCAGATAGGGATCAGTCAAATTTATCTGTGTTAGATAAAGAAAGGTCAGCATTTTTGCAAAAGTTTAGTGACTGTTTTTCTGATTCATTACCGTCGCAATTGCCGCCAGAGAGACCTGAGGACCATCGGATAGATTTGGTGCCAGGGTGTAGCCCACCAAATAGACCTCCCTACAGGGTTAGTGCGGCGCAGCAGAAAGAGATTATGGGCCAGGTTGAGGAGTTATTAGAGAAGGGGCTGATTCAGCCTAGTTCTTCACCCTTTTGCTCCCCAGTGCTCCTAGTGCAGAAGAAGGATGGCTCATGGCGCATGTGTATTGATTACCGTGCGTTGAATAAGAATACCATCAAGAATAGGTTTCCTATTCCTCGCATTGATGATATTCTCGATCGTTTAGAGGGTGCTGCAATTTTCAGCAGGATAGACCTGAAGAGTGGGTACCATCAGATTCGTATAAGCCCAGAGGATGTGCACAAGACTGCGTTTAGAACGACATTTGGTCTTTATGAGTTTCTAGTGATGCCGTTTGGGCTAACAAATGCTCCTGCCACGTTCAACAGAATGATGGACCGGATTTTCCGCTCGCATCAACAGTTTGTTGGAACATTCTTCGATGACATGATTGTGTATTCGAAGAATGAAGAGGAGCATAGGCGTCACTTGATCATTGTGTTCGAAGAGCTGCGCAGTCACAGGTTACTTGTCAATCCTAAGAAAAGTGAATTCTTCCTTGAAGAGATCCACTTTCTGGGCCACATAGTCTCAAAGGATGGTGTTAGAATGGATCCCGCAAAGGTCGAAGCTATCAAGACATGGCCAGACTTGAAGACTGTGCACGATGTCAGAAGCTTCTTGGGATTGTGTTCCTACTATAGAAGGTTTATCAGAAATTTTGCAGAGATAGCATCGCCTCTTCACGCATTGCAAAAGAAAGAGGTCACTTTCAGATGGACCCAAAAAGAGATTTCAGCTTTTAGTCTCTTAAAGGAAAAGTTGACTTCAGATCCAGTTATTGTTTTGCCAGATCTCAGGAAGTCATTTGTGGTCCAATGTGACGCGTGTGGCAGTAGCATCGGAGCAGTGCTAATGCAAGATGGACGGGTAGTAGCCTATGAAAGCCGAATTTTGCAAGGGCCAGAGAGGACTATGCAAGTCTATGAGAAAGAACTCTTGGCCGTGATTCATGCGCTTTCTAGCTGGAAGCACTACCTCTTAGGTGCTGATTTTGTTGTCCAAACAGATCATCAGACCTTGCAATACTTCTTGACACAGTCAAAGTTATCCGAAAAGCATATGCGATGGGCAAACATTCTTTCCATGTTCCACTTCCAGATTATGCATGTGGAAGGCAAGAAGAATGTTGTGGCTGATGCGTTATCAAGAAAGCCACAAATTTCAGCTGTGTCAATTCCTTATCATCATGAGTTAGATGACATGAAGGAACAGTATACTACTGATGAAGATTTTGCAAGGATCTTTGAACAATTACAAGAGGGGCAACATCACGAGCACTACCTCCTCAGAGATGGTTTTATGATGATGCATGGCAGACTTTGTGTCACTAGGCCACTGCGACATAAGGTCATGGAAGAGAGTCATGTCCCACCGTATGCAGGGCATCGTGGCATTGATGCAACAGTTAAGGCGGTAGAGACGTTCTTCTATTGGCCTACCTTGAGGAGAGATGTGGATGCCTTTGTGCGAGCATGCATAGTTTGCCAAAAGGTCAAGTTTGACAGGCAAAAGGCACCAGGGTTGTTACAACCACTGCCAATTCCGGATAAGCCATGGGAAAGCATTGCTATGGACTTTATCTTTGATCTTCCAAGGACGCCAACAGGGAATGATGGTATATGGACCATTATCTGCAGGTTCAGCAAGCAGGCCCATTTTATCCCTGTCAGGAAGAAGATAAAATCTGATCAGATGGCACGCTTGTTCATGTACAATGTGTTTAAGTACCATGGTATGCCACAATCGATTATCAGTGATCGTGATCCTCGCATGACCAGTTTGTTCTGGAGAGGATTGTTTGAGAACATGGGTACTACGCTCAAGTTCTCGTCTTCGTTTCATCCACAGTTTGATGGACAGTCAGAAGAGGCCAATTCTACTGTCTTAGATCTGCTGAAATGCTATGTGTCAGATAATAAGCGCAAGTGGGAACAGTATTTGCCTATGCTTGAGTATGCGTACAATAATACGGTGCATTCGTCTACTGGCAAAGCACCTTTTGAGATTGTTGAAGGCGGCAAAAAGGTTCCTCCCATTTTGCACACCAAGGACAGGATCTTTGAGGCAGATCGATATATTGAGAACATGGATGAGATGTACAAGAAGATTAAAGTTGCCTTGGAGAAGACTCGGGCAAAACAGAAAAAGACTGCTGATCGTCACCCTCGTGAATTGCTACTATCACCTGGTGATTGGGTTCTCTTAAGGTTCGAAAAGGCAAGGTTAAAGAAGATGAAGGGCAAGGAACGGCTGTTTCCTAAGCTCAGCATGCGTTACTATGGGCCTTTTCAAGTGCTTGACAAGATCAGCGATGTGGCTTACAGGCTGAAATTGCCTGATGCATGGAAGATTCATAATGCGTTTCACGTGAGTCTTCTAAGACCCTTCGTGGGTGATGTGCCAGAAGATATGCCAGTTGAGGATCAGCCAGAAGTTGAGGAACTTGATGAGATCCTGGTACCTGAGCAAGTTTTGGCACATAAGGACAGAAAAGTTAAAGGACAAGTTGCAAGACGCTATTTGGTGAAGTTCAAGAACTATCCGCCTATGGATGCAAAGTGGATGGAAGAGCATGAACTGTCAGAGTCACCAAATGTATTGCAGCTTTACCTTGAAGCCTTTGGGTTACAGCGTACTTATGCCCCAACCCAACGTGTGCAAAGAAGGGGTAATGATAGAGCTAGTACATCAAATGTACATATGAATTCAGTGCCATAGATGGAAATGGCAAAAGTATGAAGGCCTCATTAAGTCATTTGTATCTATGTATGTTACGACCTTTCTTGCGGATACATGCGATGATAAAAGAGTGTTAATAGCACAAGATCATCAGTGGCGTGTATTTATGGAATGCAATCGAGGACGTTTGCGATTTCAAGAGGGGGGTATGTCACGAGGACGTGGCAGTTATTAACCATGTCACAGAGATGTGGCAACTGCTAACCTTGGTTGTTGGTTTCTTTCCAATGGGGTTTATTTTATTTGTTTAAGACCCTCTTTTTGAAGTAGCAAACGGTCGGACATTGTATGGCCAATGTGAACGGTAGATTCACCCGCAGACGGGAAGGGGTCGGCACTGGAATTCGTATGGTAAGAGGATGTCTAGGCTCAGAGCAAGATCATATAGGTCCCCCCGTCACACTTAGCAAGTTGGTGGATACTAGGAAGTGAACTCAATTAAGGCGTAAAGTCAAGGTGGACTACCAACCAAAAGTATCCGACAGTTGGGCCACATTGCATTTTTGGATGCGGTCCCAATGAGGATAGATGGTCAGAAGACCAGTGGGAGCCCAACGGAAGCATCTCCTAAAATTTAGGGAACTGCTATTTTGGGCCACGAAATGTGTTCACGTCATTACCTTCGGTATGACTAGGGGAACACTTTACAACTCTGCCGCGAAATCAACTGACGCACCAGTTGAGATATTTTTAGCAGGGAAAGCCCAAACCCGGAAACTGGGCGACGTGTCAGCTTGTGAGCGATTCTGCCACTCTGGGAGGCAAAAACGAGCTGCATATCAACAAAGGGGACGCCATTTTCAGCCACAAGCGGATTGCAACAGGTACAGAAGCTATGGAATGCTTACCTTGCCCTCTATGCACAGTATGGTGACGGGAGTGATGCCCCGCACGCTACATACTGCTCTCTTTCTCCCCTACGTGCAGTTATGTGATGCCCCACAAGAGGGCTACTCATTTGACTGATGTACAGTTGTGTGGGTTCATGCTTTTGTGCTGAGGCAAGAGCCTCCTTGAGCAGGAACAGGGGTAGCTAACTGCTGCTCCAAAGCAGGCACTGGTGAGGGTCATAACCTCACCGTACAGGTGCAAAATCAGCGCTGTGTATGCGCTGTAATTTGACTGTTTTTCAGCCATACGGACGCCAGGATCATTGGGAATCGTGCCCCACTGGCAAAGGACAATTAGGGGACTGTTTGGGGCTGAAAACAGGGCAAAAACCAGTAAATACAGCGTGCTGAATTTACTGTTTTTGGACAGGAATCAGAGGGTATACAACAGTGCAAGCGAGTTCCAGCAGGGGAATTGGTTTCGCGCAAGTTTTGGGGCTGTTATGCTGCCGAAATTTGGCCAAATCAAATGGTATCTAGGTGGATACACGTGAAGGATTCCCAAGACCTTACCTTGTAATTTACCCTCCTAAAGAATAAAGAAATACCGAAAGGGGCGCCAATTTTGGGGCCTACAGGTTGTCGGCGTCTGCTCGGAGCATTCTAGCTTCCGAGCCGTGTGTGAGTTGAAGTGTTAACTCCCGTCGCAGGTTCTCTTTGCAAAGTGCTCTGTGTGTGTATATAAAGTAAAGAATTTCGGGTGAAAGCCAATGCCTACCGCCCTACGGGCCGGTTTCATGAGCCCGCTTGGAGGTTAGCAAGACATCTCCTTTCGAGGTCTCGGGCTTCGCTCCCGGTATGGACTCTCTCATCACGCAAGAGTGCTTTGATGTTTTGTTCAATGTTCAGCAATTGTCCTTCCGCAAGAAATTTGTAGTATCTCCTCTTTGAGGATGTGATATGCTTTTAGGCATTCGATGGTTTCGTGGACATAACCCTCTCATTGATTGGGCAGCTAATATGTTCACTTTCAATGCTAAAAGTGACTCTCCCATTGTCATTCATGGAGAGCAAGTTGTTCATTCTTCATCTCTCATTTCTATGTGCAGGCGAAGATTGAAAAGAATCAGGAGAAGGACTCTCTCAGTCTTTTCTTCTCCAAAGCACGACACACATGAATTGCATGATCAAGACGTGACTATTCACGAGCATGTGATTTCCATGATCAAGGTGTGATTATTCACGAGCATGATGATTTGCAAGATAAAGATGTGATTGTTCACAAGGATCATGGTTTAATTAATGCTTTTTCTAGTGAAGCTAACCTCATTGCAGATTCGATCAATCACGAAGAACCGATCTTGGCTCTCGAGTCGAGGTCCAAAGAACCCCCACAGGAAGTATTATGTGTTCGAATGATTAGCCAGCACGCATTGTTCGAGTGTTTCATTCGTGATGCTTTCCTGTATTTTCGTCACCGTCCTTATGTGATCCCTTTTCACAGGCATGACATATTGCATGATGAATACGATTCCCTCATGAATGAGCACAGATGTATGCGGATTACTAATGATAAGAAGAAATGTTTGCATTCAAGGAATTCACATTCCATGTCTCTTCCTTGGCATGACACAGTATCCGAAAAAGCACAAGAAGGATTGAACATCAAGCATCGGCATTTCCATTATGATTTGCCACAGTTCATTGATTTAGATCAGAAAGTCAAGATTCGACCCCATTGTTTGCGTGTGTTTGATAAACGGTTTGGCACTCCGTCTATATGTTCATCTACAATGCATGCACAATCTTTAAAGAAGACTAGAATTTTTCCAATCACTTTACATGGAATGGGTATGTTCATGTTTTTGTGTTGAAAGTGGTTTCAAGAATTTTCATCCTCAAAGATTCTTGAAGAAGGTATGCACATGACTATAGACGAAGTTGAAGCATTGAAGGAGCCACAGATGACTTTGTGTCGCTTTCGGCGCGGCCCAAAGAAGGAACTGTTGCAGACCTTTATGAAGTTCAAGTATCGCATGACCCACGCATCAAAGTGGGCCGGCGAAGAGTCCTTTCCAGGATTGTAGACGTTGTTGGCAATCTCCCTCGACGCCATACAGTTCGGTACCAGTACCTCACTTTGAAAAGGAGGGATGTCACGTGCACATCTAACCCTATGTGTACGTGGACAAGCTACTTCATGACAGGGGTTCAGTTAGCCTAGCTTAGGAAGTGTTATGGCAACTTTTGTGAGTTTGTTCGCAGACTGTGCATGTCCAGACACTTAGAATAGATGCATATCCTCTGGTTGCACACAGCATGATCATCAACGTTATCATCAGATTCCATCAGAAGCATTTTACAGTGCAGAAAACATATTTTCCCTATTTTAGCCATTTTTGACTTATTATTTTTAAGTGACTCTTGGTAAACTGCGTAGGGCAATTTGACTTAACAAGTATATAAGAAAACCTAGCACTAGCACTTTTTGGCAAAGAGGCAACAGGAACCTTGTGTTCAACACTGCACCTTCTCGGTAAGACCCCCCCGGCATGATCACCTAGCGTTTTCAGCCAAGAACAGCCCAGTGTTTTTCTCAAGTGCGAATTCAGCCTAGCGTTTTGCAGGTGCAGCAACCTGGAGACAGCAGACACAGTAGATCCCCCTACGTTTTGTAAACACAGATTCAGTCCTAGCATTTTTGGGAGCAACAGAACCCTTAGCGTTTATGCAGATTCCCGACGGTAGAACACCCCTTGCATCAGCGTTTTGCATTTGCAGCAATCAGACTCTGTGCCGCAAGTCCCAAACCTCGCAGATCTCACCTTCCCGTAGCAGATCCTCGCCGCACAGTCAGATCCACCGAAATTTGCAGATTCAGCCCGGAAAACATAGATTTCAGCATCTGCGTTTTCAGCGTGTCGTCGTCGTCGCTGTCGTCACCGACATAGAGTCAAAATTCAGCAGATCAAGATTTGCAGATTTCAACCCTTAGCGTTTTCTGATTTCACCCCGTCTCGTCGTCATCCTCATCGTCGTCGACATCGTCGGCAAGTCCATTGCATTGTAGAAATTTGTGCAATCAATAGTAGACCGCTCTCGCCATAGAGAGTGGGCCTTCGAAGGAGGGTTTGACAACATTCTGGTGTCGTATTCTTCTCTCTCTATCTCTCAGTCTCAGCACCTTCATTCACAATTTTTATCACTTTGTTTGTGATCATTTGCACTCTCTCATTAAAAGAACGGAAGGCTCTCCCTTCTGTAAGTAAAAGGAACCCTTGAGCACAGTTCGGAGCACTCGTCTTGAGCAAAGTTCATCACTCACATCCGCTGCACCTTACATTGGTATTAAAGCTTTGGCAGTGTTTTGTATCACTCAAGGAAAGAACCACATAAATTTTTTTTTGCTTGTTGCGGTCGCATTTAACCCAAGTCCAATTGGGCGTGTCGATTCCTAATCATATTTTGAAGAGTGATAGGAAACCCAAGAAAGATGGGCTTGTCTAGCCTCCCCATGTTTCTCTTTTCACTCATTGAGAGCAGACCGTGCACTTAGCGGCCGGCCAATCGACGTGAGGTGGGAAAAAGCAACCTTGATGTGAGCGCAAGGCTGCCAAGGGGTGCGCCCATGGGAAAGAGAGAGCTCCGGTAGTCCTTCTCTAACACAGATTGCAAGCGAAAGAAGAACCTCAAGAACCTCAAGACTCAAGAACCCAAGAACCCAAGAACCCAAGATCCACAAGAACCCAAGTTTCCCATGAACTTAAGAACCCAAGACTAGCACTTTCTGGCAGAAGAGGCAGCAGGAACGTTGTGTTCAACAGTGCACCTTCTCGGCAAGAACCCCCCCCCCCCCCCGGGCATGATCACCTAGCGTTTTCAGCCAGGAACATCCCAGTGTTTTCCTTCAAGTGCAAATTCAGCCTAGCGTTTTGCAGTTGCAGTAGCCTGGCGGCAGCAGACACAGCAGATCCCCCAGCATTTTGCATCAAACATAGATTCAGCCCTAGCGTTTTTGGGAGCAGCAGAACCCTTAGCGTTTTTGCAAATTCCCGGCGGTAGAACACCCCTTGCATCAGCGTTTTGCATTTGCAGCAGTCAGACTATGCACCGCAAGTCCCAAACCTCGCAGATCTCACCTTCCCGCAGCAGATCCTCGCTGCACGGTCAAATCCACCGGAGTTTGTAGATTCAGCCCGGAAACGCAGATTTCGGCATCTATTTTCAGCGTGTCGTCGTCACCTCGTTGTCATCGCCGTCATCACCAACATAGAGTCAGAATTCAGCATATCAAGATTTGCAGATTTCAGCCCTCAGCGTTTTCAGATTTCAGCCCGTCTCGTCGTCGTCCTCATCATCGTCGACATCGTCGGCAAGTCCATTGCATTGTAGAGATTTGTGCAATCAATAATGAACCGCTCTCGCCATAGAGAGTGGGGCCTTCGAAGGAGGTTTTGACATTCTGGTGTCGTATTCTTCTCTCTCTATCTCTCAGTCTCAACACCTTCATTCACAGTGTTTACCACTTTGTTTGTGATCATTTGCACTCTCTCATTAAAGGAACGAAAGGCTCTCCCTTCCGTAAGTAAAAGAAACCCTTGAGCACAATTCGGAGCACTCATCTTGAGCAAAGTTCATCATTGTAATAGACTTGGACACTCCCAGTCGAGATTCTACCGCGACACCACAAGAATTCATTTCAAAACAGTTCACAATTGATTCGACACTGGCCCGGGCCCGGGGAAGTTCCGTGCCTAGAGATATTGGCCCCAAAGACTAGCACCCCTTTCAGTATTTCTTTTTGTACTAATCTGTAGCTCAAATTACAAGGGAGTGGGAGGCTCTCACTCTCAGACTCTGCGTCCACATGCTCTGAGAAGTGGGATGCCTGCCCACACTTACAAAGACTTTACAAGGGATGCTAAAAGCAGAGCCCCAAAAGCTTCAAAGTTAAAAGCTTTCAAAAATAAAGCATCAAAGCTCTCTCTCTCTCTCTCTCTCTCTCTCTCTCTCTCTCTCTCTCTCTCTCTCTCTCTCTCTCTCTCTCTCTCTCTCATAAAATAAAGCAAGTAAGCTTTGCGTAGAATCAGCCCCTTGCGTAGAAAAGCAGGCCACACAAAAGCTGTCGTCCGTACATGCTGCCACATGTCAGCACTGCGTTTTGCGCCGGATTTTGCGGGCCTGTCCGTACGACAGTGCCACGTCAGCATTCAGCTTGGGAGTCCTTGCCAAGGGAGGGAGTGTATGTGTGTACTGGGCAGCCACGTCATCAGTTTGTGGCATACCCCCCCTCTTGAAAGCATTGTAATCGCCCTTGATTACGCCTGCAAAACAGACAGAAACTATAAACTGTCTTAGTAGACACTGACTGTTAGTACCGACGCACTAGGAACACACATCTAGCACATGTACCAATCAGCAGTCACATCACACGACATCACATGACAAATCACATTCACAAATTCATTCGGATCGCAGACCATGATTTATCGGCAATGCAATTAGCAATCGCATCTAGATCCACTCAGGAGCTCATAGATGCCCAATTGACTAATCCCTATTGCAACCATGTCTATCGAGATCATTCAGACCAAAATGCTGCAGTCATTCCGTCTATCAGTTCCTGCACTTAAACGTTTAAGTCAAGAACAAATCAGTATCATATTATCAGGAATTCCAATTCATAAAGTCATTACAGCAGAATATTGTCAGCTCTCAGTATCCCTGAAGCTCAAAGAGACATCAGTGATACTAGAGACATCAGTGACTCTAGTATCAAAAATCGAGACATCTGTTGACGAAGGAGCGGAGTAACTCCCCTCTTGTGCATACCCGCTGCACCAGATATCCGGCCAAGTTGAATTCGGGGTTCCATTTGAAATAGACTATGAGAAACCAAAAGCTTCAAGGTAAAGTTTCACAATTTGAGAAGTATTTGCTAGGTCCTCCTCCTCCATCCACTTCGCATCCAATGTAGGATAGTTCTTGAATTTAACCAAGAACCGCCTCATCGCTTTACCCTTAATCTTTCTTTCTTTATTTGTCAATATCTGTTCTAGAACAAGAATCTCGTCGTTTTCTTCCACTTCGGGTTTCTCATCAGGCTCCCCATCTTCGGGCACATCGCCTTTAAAAGGCTTCAAGAGACTCACATGAAAAGCATTGTGAATCCTCCAAGTTTTGGACAACTTCAGTCTAAAGGAGACATCACTTATCTTTTCGGAGATCTGGAAAGGTCCGTAGTATCGCATACTAAGTGTCACGTGACACATCCAACCCTATGTGTCCGTGGACAAGCTACAGCATGACCAGAGTTCAATTCAGTCAAGTCGGTCTAGAATAGGAAGTGATTTGGCACTTTTGTGAGTCTGTTCGCAGACCGTGCATGTCCAGACACTTAAATTAGATGCATATCCTCTGGTTGCACACAGCATGATCATCAACATTACCATCAGAATCCATCAAGAGCATTTTCCAGTGCATTAGACCTATTTTTGACATTTTTCACTTATTTATTAAGTGACTTTTGTTGGGAACTAGGTAGGGCAATTTTGTTAAGAGAATATATAAGCAAACCTAGTGCTAGGCTTATCTGGTAGAACGAGGAAGGAGAGCAACAAGCACCCAGTGCAGCAGGCCCTCTGGAGCAGCTTCTCAAGCAAGATTCCCCCAAAGAACCCCTGGCGTTTTCAGCTCTAGACCATCAGCGTTTTCAGCCCTAAACCTCGGCGTTTTCAGCAATGATTTCCCAGCGTTTTCAGCCTAGCAGTTGTTGCTAAATTGGCTTTATCTGACATAAAAATAATTCTAATTGAATTATTGGATTTATAAGTGAGAGGGTTTTCTTGCTTGGAACACCAGGAAAAATAATTCTAAATGAATTATTGGAATTTTAAGTGAGAGGGTTTTCTCACTGGAGACATCTGAGTAAGAGTATTCCTAGTGCGTCATTCAAAGTAATGGCGGGAGCACTGAGAACGGGAATATCTGTAAGGCCACCAGGAACGGGTGCTTCTAATGCGTCATATCGGATGGGTGACAGGGAGCATCGGAAAGAAGTATCCGACCATCCGGGAACGGACATCTCTGATGCGTCATAGGATGGGTGACAGAGCATCGCAAAGGAGATTGTACCGTAAGTTCGATAGGAAAGGACTAGGTGATGGGTATTCTTGATGCGTCACAAGGTGGGTGACGGGTGCATCGGAAAGGGGATATCCATAGTCAAGAGGATTTAATACCCTCTGTACTAACAGCGTAGGATTATGCGCAAGGACAGATACCTAGATTAATTTTTAGGAGGATTATTCTTCTCGGGATTGAGAAGGTGGAATTGAGTTAACAAATTCTCGGATGAGGAAACTTCCGATCTGTTGGAAAGACGCGAATGACGAGTTCTTACATGGCTCGTAAGTTTGATGATTGGTGAAGGATATCCTCGAGGTACTAGAGGAAGGACATGAACCGGTAAGGTAAGTATTGAATTGTTGAATTTTTAAGTAATTTAATTATTAAGTTCTCTTTTGAGAAAGGACTACCTCAACTCACCATTGAGCAAGATTTGGAATTTTTTTCCGCTTTCTCCCCGGCAGTTCAGTTGGAACTCTACAGTTGAGGACAACTGCTTATAAGTGAGAGGGATGTTGCTAAATTGGCTTTATCTGACATAAAAATAATTCTAATTGAATTATTGGATTTATAAGTGAGAGGGTTTTCTTGCTTGGAACACCAGGAAAAATAATTCTAAATGAATTATTGGAATTTTAAGTGAGACGGTTTTCTCACTGGAGACATCTGAGTAAGAGTATTCCTAGTGCGTCATTCAAAGTAATGGCGGGAGCACTGAGAACGGGAATATCTGTAAGGCCACCAGGAACGGGTGCTTCTGATGCGTCACATCAGATGGGTGACAGGGAGCATCGGAAAGAAGTATCCGACCATCCGGGAACGGACATCTCTGATGCGTCGTAGGATGGGTGACATAGAGCATCGCAAAGGAGATTGTACCGTAAGTTCGGAAGGAAAGGACTAGGTGATGGGTATTCTTGATGCGTCACAAGGTGGGTGACGGGTGCATCGGAAAGGGGATATCCATAGTCAAGAGGAAATTCCGAACTGTGTTGGAATTGTGCACAAGGAAAAGCAAGCACTTGAAAGAAGATGGGTTCAGAGGAAACTTTGAGGAAAAAGAGATGCTTTCTGAGAAAGCAGGATTGCTTTTCGGGAAAGCAGATGCTTTCCCGTGAGGAAGTTTTATGTCTGCATTGCAATTGTGCGTGTGATTGCGTCCAGGGACGCTTGGGAAGTGCTGTGAAAGAATTGTTTTAAACTTATAAGGTTTTATTAGGTTTTTGGGCAGATTCGGACTATTTTTAAAATACGTCAGCCGCCATTTTAATAAGTGGGCAGCCATCCGATAAATAAGGCAACGGATCAGCCAGCATTTTCTCTCTCTTTTTCTGGCAGAACATCGAAAAAAAAATTGAAAAAAACAATTTTGAAAAAAAAAAAAAAAAAACGGCCGTGATCTCTACGCGAGCAGCTATTCGTGCTTGTGGCTAGGAGCTATAAAAGCATCACATGCCCTCACTCAGAGAGGAGGATTAGTTTTTGCAAGAAGGAGATGCTGCTGCAGAGTTCACCCGCAAAGAAGACGTTTGCCGGTGATGCCCATGACTGTCCCAAGTGTACCAGATGCGCCAAGACCCAGTGCGCGAGTTCCCTCGCGAAGAAGCGCCTACGGAGCATGTTTCCATCGTGACAAGCTGCTGTTTTTCTCTGTTTTCAGCCCATAAACGTCGTAGACGGGGCTGATTTACGAGAAGGAACCCGAGAACACACCTCTTTTGTGTGTAGGATTGGAAGAGAGGATTTTCTATGCAGAGATCTCTTCCGGTGAATTGCTTTTTTCGAGAACCGAGTTGCGTTACAAGCGTCGCGACTTTGAAGGTATGATTTTTATGTTATGATCTCTAAGTATTTGATTGCAAGTGTACTTCCTCTTCGTGAGTGAGTAGGAGCGGAGGAAGGCATGAGCCTCTGCAGGATAAAAGCGCTCTGAGGAACTAGAGCCAGATCAGCCCAACGGTTTCGTACCCAAGTTTGGGAAGCAGATCCACTGATCAAAGAGAGGTAGACTCCGAGATGTGATCCGGAAGTTGAAATTCCCAAGGGAAGGACTTCGAGTCTAAGAAAGCTGAGTTATTCTGCAGGAACAGGACTCTGGAAACAGAGTCGGAAAAGAGTTGCAGGGATGCCATGCCCTGAGTCTGGAAGGTGTGATCCAGAGGCGAGAACCTTGTTTCTCAAGGATTTGGAATAAGGAACGGAAGTTCTTTGGAATAGGGTTTTGCCTTAGGAATCGGAAGCTAAGGCTTCCAGGAACCATCAACTCTTATTCTAGAACGAACGTGGTAATACGTTCGGTTCAAGTGCTTGTATTGACTTCTCCAAGTAATAAAGATACTATTACGGGGGGGGGGACCAGCCCATCTTCTGGTCCCCAGTACTATGTCGATCTTCTCACTCTCTAGCTCTCTCCCTTTATCTATTTCTCTCTATATACTCTGGCTTCAGTATTAAGTGAGAAATTCTATTTATCCGAATGTATTTTATATTGTTATGCACTCCCATTTGTGACAGCAGTTCAGCGATTTCCAGCCTGTTGCCATAGCGGTTTTACAACCAGCAAGTCAACGTTTCTAGGGATTGCAGCCAATGTTTTCAAAGGCAGCAAGGGCAGCGTTTTTAGAGACAGCATGACCAGCGTTTTGAAGGACAGCATGACCAGCGTTTTGAACCCGCAAGGTAGTGATTTGCAGCAGCAGAACTCAGCGTGTTAGTAGCAGCAGAATTCAACAGAAGACCCATCAAACATTCAGTAGAAGAAGAACATCCCAGAAGGTAGTGTTTTTCAACCGTCCTCGTCGCCATCCTCGTTGTCTCCAAGTTTAGATCCACCTTGCATCATAGTCTCACGACTTACATCAGCATCTTGTACCAGATTGTGCAATCAATAGTAGACCGCTCTCGCCATAGAGAGTGGGGCCTTCAAAGGAGGGTTTGACAACATTCTGGTGTCGTATTCTCTTCTCTCTCTATCTCTCAATCTTGCACCTTCACTCACAATGTTTATCCACTTTGTTGTGATCACTTGCACTCTCCCATTAAAGGCACAGAAGGCTCTCCCTTCCATAAGCAAGAGGAACCTTGAGCACAGTTCAGAGCACTCATCTTGAGCAAAGTTCAACATTCACTTCCACTGCTCCTTACACTAAGCTTTGAAAAAAGCCTCTCCTTTCCCTTTTTCTTTCTCAAGCGTGCCTTCTCAAAACGTAAGAGCACCCAATCGTTCTCCTTCAATTTTAAATCGCGACGATGGCGATCTGCTCCCTTTTTCTGTCTTTCTTGAGATTTCTGCAAAGCCTCACGGACTTTGGCAAAAACCGTGTCCAAGTCACGCGTGTACTCATCGGCTTCAAAAATCTTATCTTTCGTTCTTAGGAAGGGTAGAACCTTCGTAGCACCTTCAATAATCTCAAATGGCGCCTTCCCCGTCGACAAGTGTATCGTGTTATTGTAGGAAAATTCCACCAAAGGTAAATACTTTTCTCATTGAGTCTTCCAATCCGAGATGTAAGACTTCTCTAATCCAAGATGTAAGACTTCAATAAATCTAGTACCACTGAATTAGCAATCTCGGATTGCCTGCCAGTCTGCTGATGGAACGATGACGAGAACTGCAACCGCGTGCCAATGTTCTCCCAAATAGCCTTCCAAAACAAACTCGTGAATCTGGGATCCGTGTCGGAGACAATCATCTCGGACATGCCATGTAATCTGAAGATCTGGGCCACAAACAGTTTCGCTAAGTGATCCGGCTTGACTGTTTTCTTTACTAGAATGAAATGAGCTTGCTTGCTAAATTTGTCAATAACAGTTCAGATACCATCATGACTACTCTATGTTTTCGGGAGATCAAAAATGAAATCCATTGCAATACTTTCCCAGGGGCGGGTGGATATGGGCAAAGGCTGTAACAATCCCTGTGCTTTATGCCTGTCAAACTTGACCTTCTGGCATACCAAGCAGCTGCGCACAAACTTGTCCACATCCTTCTTGAGTCTCGGCCAAAAGAAGTATCTCTCTACCCCTTTCAAGGTGGTAGCAATTAAAAGGGGTAGCAATGCCGCTGTAACCCATAAAAGGTGCACAGTGGCATTCGGTCATAACCTTTTCTCTCAACGGCTGTGTAACGCACAACATGGTTTTCCTCATCCAGTAGCCATCCCGAATGGAATATCCCACTACTATCTCCCCATTCCGTATCCGAGTAAAAATATCTGCAAAATCTGTATCTGTGGCATATTGATCGATCATATCCTCGAAGCTCCTACGATGTATCGCGGAAACAGCCAGAACCAACAGCTTCCAAGACAAAGCATCCGCCACCAAATTATTATGTCCCTGCACATGAACAATCTGGAAGTGAAACTGCGACAAGATGTTCGTCCACCGCATCTGCTTTTCCGATAACTGCTTCTGTGACAAGAAGTAGTGTAAACTCTGATGGTCTATGAAGACAGTAAAATCCGCTCCGAGTAGGTAATGTCGCCACTGAGTAAGAGCATGGATAACCGCCAAAAGCTCTCATAAATCTGTGCTGTCAATTCCGGCCTTGAGAACAGTCGGCTCTCGTAGGCAATGACATGGCCTTCTTGCATTAAGACCGCACCCAAACTACAACCAAAAGCATCACTATCCAGCAAAGTCAAAACTAGTCCTGTAGTCAATTTCTCTTTCAATGTCCGAAAGGCAATTACCTCTGTGGGTCCCCACAAGATAGGGACTCCTTTCTCTGTCAAGATATGCAAAGGGGAAGCAACCTCTGCAAACTTTCTAATGAACCGCCTGTAGTACAAACACAAGCCCAAGAAGCTTCTAACTTCATGGACATTCTTCAAATCGGGCCAATCACGGATAGTCTCTATCTTTGCCAGGTCCATTTGCACTCTTGCTACTGAGACAATGTGTCTCAAAAAGTGCATCTCTGGTAGGAAAAATTCAGTTTTCTTCGCATTAATTACCAACTTGTGATCTCATAATGCTTGAAAGACCTAAAGCAAATGTTCTCTATGTTCTGTCTCATCCTTGGAGAAAACAATGATGTCGTCTGAAACCGGCCCGAGGAGCGGTTTGCTTTGGCTTTCACCCGAAATTCTTTACTTTGGACACACACATAGAGGGAGAGAGTACTTTGCAAAAGAAACCTGCGACGGGAATTAACACTTAAGCACACACACACGGCTCAGAAGCTAGAATACTGTGAGTGCACCTCGTCAAAGGAAGTCTGGCTCATAAATTTTGCAAATTTCGGATCCTTTGCAAAATTTAGCATCATCTTTGTTGCATCGTCGATCAATCGTCGATGCTCCATCTCTTCAAGCTCCACCTGAGTAGGCCGAGGCGGGCCATACTCCTCGCGTGAATCTTCGTCGCGATCTCTTCCCGCATCTCCGGATGCAGAGAAAGTCGATCTCTGTCTGAAGCCATAAATGCCGCGTAAAAAGGATCAAATTTCCCGGTAGGAGAGAAATCAGCCGTGCTCTGATACCACTGTAACAGACTTGGACACTCCAAGTCAAGATTCAACCGCCACACCACAAGAATTCACTTCAAAACAGTTCACAATTCACAATTGATTCGACACTGGCCCAGCGAAGTTCCGTGCCTAGAGATATTGAACATCGGGATCGTCCTTCTTTCCTCCTTTGAATATAGAAAAGGAAATTTTCAGATTAGTAGAATGTTCCTTGGTATTGTTGCTTCTGGTTTTACCTACTGGTTTCTTCCCTCTCGGCTTCTTGTTGTCGTAATGATCAGTATCAGTCTCACAGTCATCCGTTTCCATCTCTGTCACTGTCTCTTCTATTGTTTTCTTGGTTCCCTTGTGTGTTGAGTAATGAGTTCTTCGGTTCCTATCACTCTCAACAATCTGTCGTTGACTTTTGGATCCTTGAGTCCTATTTCGTCTAGTTGCTCTTTCAGCTCTTCGACGCCTTGAATGACTAGAATGCTGCGAATCTCTTGATTCCTCAGCAGTACCCCTTTTGGAGCAACCTCAGTTTCATTCCCAGGTTGTGGATCAGTTTTAGAGCCTAATTTAGTTTCTTCTGGAATTGGATTGACTCTTTCTTGATATTCCGTAAAGCGAGTTGTTGGTCTACGATCTCTGGTGTTTGTTCTTGCTGGCATTGTGGACATACAATAGCTCTATTCATACAACTATTCCAGGTTGGTACTTACAACTAAACATGTCCGAATCAGAGATTTGATGATTACTAGAAAACAAGACTAGAACTGGACTGAAAAACACCAAAACTGAAAAGTAAAATATTGGAACTAAACGACAAGACACTGGAAAGGAAACTGGAATTGTATTCAGAGTACACTGGAGAATTTGATAGTCCAGAAGTTGACTTTGTCATAAAAGAAGAGAGAGAGCCCACCAAAATGATTACAAGAGCATATGCAGCTCTGGACACAAACTAGTGTAGATTCTAAGGAGTCAAAAGCTGTACAAAATAAGTAATGGGTCCTTTTTATAGGTTGTCGGTGACTGACTATGCACTGTCAATTACTGCGGTAACTCACTGGTTAATGCTTCTAGGAACTTCCTTTATCTGCTAGTCAATCTTTTGAGTTGGCTCCAACCTTCTACAAATTGCATCTCAGCATTTAGCATCATTGTATCCGCATTTGTGCAAGTAATAAAGGAAGTACTTGCTTTGGCAACAGAGCAGGGAGGCCCTTGAGGGTGGTTGGGACCCGACATGCGGTGTCGTCTCTCTCTCTCTCTCTCTCTCTCTCTCTCTCTCTCTCTCTCTCTCTCTCTCTCTCTTCAGTTCAATTTTTTAAGTGAAGTAAAATAACCTTGTTTTTGTGCAAGGTACTAGATCCGAGCTAAATCCTTAAACTCTTTCGTTGCACCTGACACATGCGTACTCGCTTGCAAAGCTCGCACAACCGCACATGGAATTCCTAAAATTGGCAACATTTGGTGCAACCACCTCGACTATTGCCTAGATGAGCCCAAGCGTTGTGGCAATCATCATTGTCCTCACAATTATTTTCTTCTTGTCAGCTTTCCTCCATCTGCTCATTCGATGACTCGCAAGTAATCCCTCCCTCATTCAGCGTGCTCTGCAGGCGGGCACTAATGGTGGTGCTGGGGTTAACAACATGATAATTGCTTCCCAATGAGCCTTGCAGGTGAGGTGGAACATCTGCAGTTAGTGGTAGACACAGCGGTGCCACACATCAGCCCACTCTGGGGGACTCAGGTCTTCTAGTAGGCGCAACCCACTAGGTCGTCTCACCATCATTTGCAGTAGCATCAGTCGTCCAAGTTGATCAAGTCCGGTGTCCTAAGCGATCTGCCAAGCCCTGTGAGAACATCATTTCCATGTTAAGCCCCCCAGAATCAGGTGCTTCTTGTGACTCTTACCTCTAAGGTAATGAGTCACTCTGATAGATTGACAAGCTTTGAGCATGTTGCAAAATCACGAAATCTTATTGAATCAAATAAAATTGATGTATCCTCAGAACCAGAGAATTGCACCGCCCGTGCAACCAAGATGACCTCCAACGAGACAACAACCCCTACGTTACTTGACCCGGTAGGGCACCTCATCTACACCTCCTAAAAAAACAACAGAGATACACGATCAGGGAGGTACAACGGCCAATTGGACAAAGCCTCCGCTTATGGGAGTGGACGCCACATCACAGTCCATCTGGGGAAATGCCGGCTTGTCAATGAGCACGGCAGGCGCACTTGGAAAATATCAAAAGCAGAAGGACGTGCATCAAGAAGATCCTATTCCAAGGGCTCTTATGAGTATGTTACTGACAGCTGCTCAAATATGGAGCTTTTTATACCACCAATGTAATGGAAATTGATACTTCGTTATTTGCTCCAAGTGACAAGTGGAAAAGCTTGACCAAGTTATGAACTATGCAAAAGGATACACATTTTTCAAGTGCTCTTTATGAGCTGTAAACATTATTGTGTCTAGCTGAGCAATCTATACTCACTTTGAGCATTCAAAAAATCTATTTATAAATAGAGAAAAATGCTCACTCTTGTGCGGGAGGAGATTGTACCCAATGCTTGTGTATTTCTTCTCTCTTTTTTTCTCTCCTCTCTCGTCGTACCGGTGTAGTACTCCACTTTAAGACGCGCTCTCTGTCTCTCTCGTGTCAGACTTGCTAAGGATTCCATGCATACACAATTGTGCAGGTATGTGGATCTATTGAATTATCATCGATTATGTATTATTTGTATATTTTGCAAGGCCTTCCATGCCTCCGTCTGTAATATTTAGTGTTAGAGCTTTGACTACGTTCTTGTGGATGTAAGTAAGGCTATGGAGAGCTTCAAGAGCTAGAGCTAAGTATTTTTTCTCCTCTAAATGGTTAATTCTTTTATTTTTACTCTTGCATGCTATAAACGTTTTCTTATAAGTGTACTTATGAGAAAATTACTAGTGTATTTTTTCGTTAAAGAAAGACACAAAAATAGAGTACAATCTCCCCCTATACAAAACGTTTAGCATTTTCCTCTTGCATGTATTTATTTATAGATTTCTTGAATGCTCAAAGTGAGTACAGATTGCCAGGCAAGACAATGATAATATTCATAGCCATAAAGAGCACGTATATAAATGTATATCCTTTTGCATAGTCCATAACTTGGTCAAGCTTTTCCACCTCTCAGCTGTAGTAAATAACAAAATATCAATATTTATCCAACCCAAGGGACTTATATTTTGATTTTGAATGGAAACTGAATTTGGTATATAATGATTTATTATCGCGACAGTGTTTATGGAATTGGAATTGAAATTGGGATCTATTAAAATTGATAAGTGTAACCAATAATATCGTGATTCATCAGGGTATGACATATACTACTTATTCTAGTGGTATGGGACACTAAATATACATTTTTCAAGTGCTCTTTATGAGCTATAAACATTATTGTGTCTAGCCGGGCAATCTCTACTCACTTTGAGCATTGAAGAAATCTATAAATAAATCGAGAAAAATGTTCGCTCTTGCACGGAAGAGAGATTGTACCCATGCTTGCACTACAAGAGGTTGTGTGCTCTTGTGACGCTGTTAGCGACGGAAATACATTGGGTTTTTATAACCCCTGGCGTCGCTAAAACCGTCGCTACGAGCATCGCTACGAGAGCATCGCTATATGCGTCGCTATAGGCGTCGCTATATAGCGACGCATATAGCGACGCCTATAGCGACGCATATAGCGACGTTTACACAGAAGACTATAGCGACGCTCCAGAGCCATAAATAGCGACGCTTATAGCGACGCTCGAGAGAATTTTTTTTGGTGGCAGAGCATTGAATGCCCTGCCACCCATCAACCATATTGTACTTGATTCACTTTTTAAAAAAAGTGCAATGGAAAAATAATAGACCCAAAATAGTCACCCACAAGACGCATTGTTTGCAAAATTGACAATTGTACACATCATAGGCAAAATGAATTGATTGGCAAATGTAATAATGACAATTGTACAACATCATAGGCATAAAGAATTGATTAGCAAAAGGAACTGCGGTGACAAATGTAATAATATACATGGTTCAAAAAGACGTATAAAATCCGTCTCATGATACATAAGCTATGAGAAACCCTAAACTAATGCTATCTAGCTACGGCTAAACTGACGTCGTCTAGTCAAACGTCTCATCGCGTCCAAGCGGCGTATCTGTCGGATTCTGCAAAAAAAGACAATAAGACAGCTTTCAGTAAGTATAAACATATAACGACATTTATAAAACAATACAAATAATAAAAAAGAGTAAACCCTAATACTAACCATGCCGCCGCGAGAACTGAGAATGTCCATCAGGGCGTTTAAGCCCTTCTTGCCTGCGTACTCGCGCTCGTACGGTGTGGGATCACGTCCTGTCATCGACCACTGTCAAAACATACAAAGTTTTCATTATGTTAGAACTAAAAAACTCATAAACCCTAAACTATCAAACATAAAGAGCAATGTGAAAACACTTACAAAATCGGCCTCAAATGATGCCCATCCACCGCTCCCCAAGTGGTGCGAGCTCCCTGCCTCTACTCGCGCTCTGGCTGCATCCTTTTGTTGCTTCCACTTGTCGGGATTCTCGCGCGCTGCTTTCTTCGCATTCTTCCAATCTTCTTTGGCCAGCCAATCTGGCATGTTCCACCCATTCTTGATTGCTTTTTGCACTTCGGAACGCTTGTGTTTGCAGTATTCGCACATTCGAATCTTCATCAGGTCTTCATTGAAGCGCTGATCCCGTGTTGGAACAGGAAACTCATCATGAAGTATGCTGATGACTCTGTTTTTTAAATCACTTGGTACTTCACACCATTTGTTTAGTATGTAGTGTCTAAACAGCTGAGAGCAAAGACCACGCATGCGCGAGATCACCTTCTTGCCGTCATCATCCATGATGATGCCGTCGTTGATGTCGACGGAGTAAGGCAAGCCCTCTGGCCGGTGACGCGTGAACCTGGGTGTCCCGGCAGGAGTCTCTAGCGGCGTGTCGATGGGGGTACGGACGTCAAGTGTCTCCACCGGCGTCTGGGCCCCGAAGCGAGGAGTGTCGAGTGGGGTGGCTCCTGACGGAGTAGGTAGAGGTGTGTAGCTTCTAGGAACAGTCAGCCATGCAAAACCTGGCGTAGATGGTGATGTTGTGGCTGGTGTGGGGGCGGGCAAAGAAGGGGAGGGTAAAGAGCCTCGTCGAACACGAGGCGGTGTGAAGGCATCGGTGGCGGAATCCCCACAACAACCGCCACCGCCACCACTAGAGCGTCGGTGTCTAGACGAGTGTGAAGCTCGTCTCGTCGACGCCGAAGCTTCGGAGCGCGCCGAATGCTCCGAAAGAGAGGGAGATGCGGATGGAGTAGGAACGCGCGATGATGCGCCAGAGCGATGACGCTCCACGTACCACTGTCTCTGCTGCGGTGACAAAGAAGAAAGAAACTCCTCATCATCCATACCTGCATTAAACACACGAATATTTAAACTTAATATTGAATGAATAGAGTAGACAATGACGCAAAGACCATTAACTACAATGACGTAATGACGCATATAAATACAATGACGCAATGAATTGAGTGATAGAAGAGGCAAGTCGAAAACTCAGAATTTTCAATCAAAAGATGTGAGCGCGAGTAAAAAAGAGCGCTATACACCATGGAAGGTACTTAGAGAGCCAGAGCTTTTACAACACGGAGCAAAATTGTTCAAATACAATATTTGTGGCTTTAAGAGATCTCTCTCTCATCCTCGCATAACTCAGCATAACTTCCTATATCTATATAGAGCTCTCCGTTTAAACACATATCCTCTGTTTCATTTTGTAGCTCCTCTGCATGCACCCCATATAGAGTAGTAGCATCTTGATGCTCGTCTGGCACCACTGCAGCGGCTTCTGATTGAGCATCTTCTCTGATCTCCTCCATTGATGTCGTTGTGATTGGCACATGGTAGCCTTCATACGTCCTTGCACTACGAGGGGCTACCTCTATGACGTACCACCAGTTTGATGTAGACTTTGTAGGATGAAATATTACCTGCCAGAGCCACATAACTTACATGAGAGCTTTCAAGCACATAACTTGTAAAAGGGGGATGTTAACTATTTACATACTTACTTGTTCACAATGCTCGGGTAGTACGAAAGTGTCTCTTAGGTCAGTCCATTTCTTAGTAGAATCCACCTCAAGAAAACCAGACTCTCCTCTACGCACAGTAGCGTTGCGACCCTCCATGATTATCTTGAACCATTGCACGTCGAACAAGTCGACAAAAAATCCTCTGTAATCGATCCTCAAAATCTCTTGCAGTGTGCCGAAGTAAGTGAGTTCCGCCACCACAGGATCTGCATCAGAGGAACGTCGTCGACTAGACTGTTCAAATTTTGCCATGATTCCACAATCTTGAGTAAAACGCTTTTTGTCGATTCGTTCCACCCTAAAATGTCGACCTTTACACCATGCTGCTGTGTATGACTTATACTACAACGAACAAAGATTATGAGTGGCCGTTCAAACGTTTATAAATAAAGTCACTTGCTAGTCGTACATTGCAAACTTACCTTGGTCGCGCAACCCCGAGAGTACTCCCACTCTTCTTTGGTCACTTCGTCACCGCATTGTTGTGCGCTTTTCAATTGGTTGTGCAACCATCTTAAGCTCATGAAGGTTGGTAGGCTCTCCAGAACCGCTGGATAGTGCATCGGTGGTCGTCTTCCCCGTCTCCACTCGATTCGTGCCCTTTGTCGCTCTTGCTTTGCATCCTCATATTGTGAAATCCACTTTTGCATCACTGGATTGTGAAGCATGCAAAATCGGTTGATTTTAGCCTCTAGATCTTCCATCATCTTCTTCTCAACACCGAGATTGCACATGACAATCCCAGATATGCGCTCATCATCTATGGTTCGCCATAGCGTGTCCCGGGATTTATCAAATCCGTCTAGCCACTCTCCAATGTACACTAGGGACTCTGATACCAACCAACCTTCTGCCATGCTACCCTCCGGACGTGCCTTTTGACGCACATATCCCTTAAGCGTTTTCATGAAACGCTCTAAGAAGAACATCCATCTGGAATGAACTGTGCCAGCTATTTCCACCTCATCAACTATGTGAACAAGAAGATGCACCTGAATGGTTAGCATTGTAGTAGGAAAATGTTTCTCAAACATGCACACAAGCTCTGCAGCATTTAGTTTGGCGAATGGTATGGAGTCTACGTTGATCTCCTTTTGTGAGATCCATTGCACCAGCTTTGCAAGTTTGTAGATTGTGTTACGGATGTCGAGAGACAAACATCCCTAAATGGCAATCGGTAAAATAAACTGTAAAGTATGTGCAGCAATGATATTAAAGTCCACATTTTATGCAATGATATTAAAGTCCACTATGAACGTACCTGACACATTTTATGCCAATCGTGTGACTTCAAACCGGTAAGCTTTCCTTCTTTAGTAAAACACGTTCGGAGCGAGTGCATTACGCCAGTGGGGGTCCGCAAAGATCGAATGGTCTCTTTTACTTTGCGTTCTTGGGCTCCTGTGAAAATCCATGGTGCTTTAGGGAGTTTTATCGATCCATCAGACGCTGTTTGCGGCCAATATTGCTCCATACGATCCACATTTCTAAGGTCAACTCTGGCTCCCAAAGTATCTTTCTTGCCGGTCAAATGGTCCCATAGTAGATTACCCACATTCTTGAATATGTGCATTGGATCGAGCAAGTGATTGATCATGAGTCGGGGCCAGTATGGTAACTCGTACCATAGAGATAGTCTCTTCATCCCTGGAGGCAATCCGTCATCGCACATCTCCTTCTGCTCTAACCATGCTTGTGCAGACATCCTTGGTGGCTCTCTTCCCAAAAAGCCGTCGCGTAACACATGATTCTCTGGAAGATACGCTTGATGACCTTCGTAGATTTGCTTCTTCAGTGAGGGTGCCCTGCGTGCATTCAGTCTAGGTCCACATGTGACACATGCTCTGTATCCGCTTGTTTGAAGCCCTGCATGTATACACATGATAATAGATCAACTATGGGAAAAAACAAGATTTACAGTGTCTGAGTGAGGAGTGTCAATAGATCACCTGAGCATTCTGTTAGCCCGGGATAGTCATGCATGGTCCACATTAGAATGCCTCTGATCAAAGCATTCCGTCGTCCTGTGTGTCGGCTCATATC
Source organism: Adiantum capillus-veneris (assembly GCF_014529385.1). NCBI lineage: Eukaryota > Viridiplantae > Streptophyta > Polypodiopsida > Polypodiales > Pteridaceae > Adiantum > Adiantum capillus-veneris. The sequence continues at coordinate 146,516,387 of NC_140944.1, forward strand.
CACCACCTCTATGCCAATCCACAATTGTTGTAGCTCTTCCAATAGTGGACGAAGATACACATCCATATTCCCCACTTTATATCGCCCTGGCACAATCAAGCTTAGCCATAGGTGCCCCTTCTTCGTAGTCAACCACGGGGGAATGTTGTAGTTGACGATGACAACGGGCCATACACTGTAAGATGTTGATCTTTGACCAAATGGATTTACGCCATCCATAGCCAGGCCTAAGCGCAAATTTCGAGCTTCCCTGGCAAAATCCGACCATGTTCCATCTATATGTTTCCACGCTACGCAATCTGCAGGAATTCGTAGCACACCATCTGAAGATTTATTCTCCTCATGCCATGATGCTAGGGCGGCCATGGACTTACATTCGAAGAAATGCTTCATGCGAGGAAGCAGAGGGAAATGTCGCAAAACCTTTTGTGGAATTTTTGTCCCGTGGAGATCTACTCGATATCTTTCGGAATCACATTTTCGACACTTCTCCATGTCTATGTATTCCCCTCTGAAAAGAATGCAGTCATTAGGACAAGCGTGGATAGAATTGTAATCCATCCCCAAGTTTCGCAAAATCTTTCTTGCTTCATCTCGGGAATCTGGCATCACATTGTCAGCTGGTAGTATGTGCTCTTTCAGCAATCTACACAACATTAAAATATGATACAGTCGTGTAAAAATCTATCAGATCATTATACATTTAGAGTTCTATTAAAGTAAACTAATTGTAATAGATCACCTGAAAAGCGTTGTGACGCTAGTGTCACTTCATCCAAACTTTGCCTGCATGTTGAGAAGAACCAGGAGTGCTTTCAATCTAGACATACGTGCTCCATTATACAATGGCGTATCGGCTTCACTTTTCATATCATCATAGATAAGCCTTTCTGAATCCATGATCGTCTCGATCATTTCATCAATCTCGGGCTCAAACATTGCCTCGTTGGGAATGTGCTCTGCATGATCATCCCCCGAGCTGTCAGAGGCTACATCTTGTGGCCTCACATATGCTGCTTGACCAAAGCGCCTGCGAACACGTCTATTGGGTTGCAAGATTGCTGCTTGTTGGCCAGCGTCAGAGTCCGACGAGTTATAATTGGCAACAACTCGATCTATAATAGATGGATCGAACTCGCCAAATTCGCGAACGTGCTGCAAAGAAACACATCTTGTCCGTCGCACAGCATGCTTGCATTGATTACAAGGACATAAGACCCTCGTTGAGAGATAGGTGTTTCGGTTGGACGGTCCCACATCCTCGTCGCTACTCATAATGAGGATAAAAACTTATAACCTGGACAACAAATTTAATATTCTATTGGCATTCTTCGTCTTATCTCTCTCTCTCTCTCTCTCTCTCTCTCTCTCTCTCTCTCTCTCTCTCTCTCTCTCTCTCTCTCTCTCTCTCTCTCTCTCTCTTTACCTCACATTCTCTAGTCATGTCCAATCCCCGCACACCTCGGTCTAGAGGTGCACGGAGATCAGAACCACCGGGTTATAATCTCGTCTTTATTGGTCAATACCTATATTTGTGGGTACAAGAAATCTACACACCCACGTCTACAGGATACTGCATGTAGTGGACAAAACCCCTTTGCCTCTTCTCTAGCTGTAGCACTTCACAGCATCTTAACATCTTTTCACAGTAGATCTTTTCACTGTTCGTCTAACTCTAAACCCTAAACCGTAAGTAATTCTTGCGTGGACTCGATCTAACGTAAATAAGCGTAAATCTAAATAAACGTAAATCTAACTAAAAATAAAGCTAAATCTAATTTAACGTAAGTCTAATGACTAGAGGTTGTCTAGATGGTCATTGTGTCGAGGATGTAGTGACTCTTGCCGCCCTGAAGATCCACCTTCTTCCCTATCTTCTGAAGACATTTCACCAGTACTTTTGGATCGACGGAGCCCACCATGAGTGAAGGCAACAATACCCTATATTCCATTGAGGGCTTTCTTCACCCGCTTCATGCAGGCATCGCAGTCTATGGAGACCTAAATCTAATCTAATATAACGTAAATCTAAATCTAGCTTAAATAAACGTAAATCTAGTTAAAAATAAACCTAAATCTAATTTAATGTAAGTCTACTTATAACCTAATCTTTAACGTCTTTTAAGATAGTTTCCTACGACGTTATAACTCTCTTCTTCTTGTGTGTGTGCGCGTGTGTGGATGTGTGTGCCAATAAAAAGAGATAAATGGTATAACCTTTCTATCACCCATGCCAAGTATGATAGATTGATTATGCCATTTCCCTCTTGAATAATAGGTCTTGAGTTCAACTCCTCGTCGGCTAGATCTTTAGGTCTTTTAATTTTAATTAGTTTCCTACGACGTTAAATTAGTTTCTCTCTCTTTCTCTCTCAATGTGTGTGCGTTTTTTTGGATCGTATGCATGTTTTCCCTCTCTTTTCCTCTCTCAATGTGTGCGTTTTTTGTTTATGCATGTTCTCTCTCTCTTTTCCTCTCTCAATGCGTGCGTTTTTTGTTTATGCATGCTCTCTCTCTCTTTTTCTCTCTCAATGTGTGTGTGCATTCTTTGTTTATGTATGTGTGTGTGCGTTTTTGTTTTTGTTTGTACTCTCTCTCTCTCTCTCTCTCTCTCTCTCTCTCTCTCTCTCAAAAACACTATGTGTGTGTGTATGTGTGTGTGTGAGAGAGAGAGAGAGGGAGAGAGAAAGAGGGGAAGGGAACATGAGAATGAGGAGAGGGAAGGAGCATACCTGGATCTCCTTCCTCTCCTCGTGTGTGTGTGTGTGTGTGTGTGTGGAGAAGAAAAAGAGAGAGAGAGAGAGAGAGAGTGAGGGAGAGCGTTACCTGCTCCTTGCTTGAGGGCGCTGAAAAACTCAGATCTGAGATCTGAGTTTTTGGGCGCGCTCGGTTAATTTTTTACCCCAGCCGGCGTCGCTATGAGCGTTGCAAATTTCTTTGTAAATTTGCGACGCTCATAGCGACGCCGGGAATTTTTTTTTTGAGCGTCGCTGTGTGAGCGTCGCTAATATGAATAGCCTCTTGTAGTGTTGTGTCTTTCTTCTCTCTTCTCTTCTCTCCTCTCTCGCCATGCCGATGTAGCACTCCACTTTAGAAGGTGCATCTATATGCGCTCTCTCTCTCTCTCTCTCGTGGTAAACTTGCTATGGATTCCTTGCGTACACGATTGTGTAGGCATGTGGATCTGTTGAATTTATCTTCAATTATGTGATATTTGTATATTTTCCAGGATCTTCCACGCCTCCGTCTATAGCAACCAATGTCTAAAGAACATCCATCGATCTCAATCTCCAGACTCGACGAACTACTGCGTTTTGAGTCATCGAGTCTCCAGCTCTTTGACATCGAAAGCTCCAATACCAGTTTCAGCTACCCAGAGGAGCTCAAAGAGTTAATAGCTTGCTTGAAGTATTCCAATGATTTTACAGACTAGTGTGGCATAGAACAAGATCACAAGAGACTAAAAAATTATTAGACAATTTTGATATTGCTAAAGCTATACAGAGGAGTATACAAAAAAAGAAGGATGCATACAATAGGTCATCTGCAAGTGAAAGGTTTTTACAATGGATTTCCACTAGAGAGAGGCAAGGAATCAAATAGGGGGCCAACATCAGTTTTGGATGCTTGATCCGACATTAGGCTTTTTATTTTTCCCCCTCCACTTCAAGTACTCCTACTACTTGCAACCCCACAACTGCTTGCCTATGTCACCAAAAGAGGCAAGGACATAACTTGTCATAGTGCCAAAGTATGCACTTCTTGAGCCCATAAATCATGGAACGAGTCCAAAAACTCTAATTGCTTCTTCCTTTTGATCTCACAAATGCCCCAGCAATCTTTCAACATTTAATGAACGACATCTTTTGGGAGTATTTGGATTATTTTGTGGTAATATACTTACATGATATCTTGATATTTTTCAAGGATCAAGAAGAGCATGAGCACCATGTACATTCAGTGATTGTGAAATCTGAGCAGCTTAAGCTAAACGCCACCATAATCTCTTGATGAAAACCATCACCGGAGAAGGTATGGCCAAAATCTTTCTACATCATATCTATCATTATCACAGATTACCGGATGACATAATTTCTGATTGAGGCCCACAATTCATCTCTAGCTTCTGGAAAAGCTTATTTAAGCTACTAAGAGTACAAATTAACCTCTCATCAGCCAATCACCCACAAAGTGATGGACAAACAAAGAGAGTGAATCAAGTTTTGGAACAGTATCTTGATTCTTCATTGTACAATCAATTATCACCAGGATAATTGGGTCGAGCTCCTACTGCTAGCAGAATTCTCCTACAATAACAGTTTTCATCCCTCCACTCGTCACACTCCATTCTTTGCTAATCATGGTCAACATCCCAAAAAGGATATCCACATGCACCATCATGTCAAGAAGTCAGTTGCTGTTAATCTTGCACAACAGTTCTCTGCAATTCACAAATAACTTACAATTCATATCAAAGAAGCTCAATCCAAGTATAAGGAAAGTGCAAATCTACATCACATGCAACATCCAAAATACAAAGAGGGGGATAAAGTGTGGCTCCTTTGGCGTGATCTGCGTTCATCTCACCCCTGTCAAAAGCTAGATTATTGAAGGCTTGGCTCGTTTAAGATTATTCGTCAAGTCAATCCAGTCACCTATCGACTCCAGTCGCCCTCATCCATGAAAATCCATCCGGTCTTTCATGTCCCAGTCCTAGAACCTTGTCACACATCTAACATCCCAGAAAGAGCCATATAACCACCTCCTCTGGTTGAGATTAGAGGACATGACGAATATGAGGTAGAGAAAGTCCTAAATTCTTGAGTTTTGTGTGGCAGGTTACAATACTTGGTGGCATTGGAAAGGATATGATGTCAGTGAATGAAACTGAGAACCAACACATAATCTTCAACATGCACCTCTCAAAGTCCAAGAGTTCCATCAACAGCATCCATGGAAGCCTAAGTCAAGGAACACCACCGCTCCTCGTGGAACTCGTCGCTAGGGGAAGGGATAATGCCATGGATGATTAAGAGTTAGTCACTTATGACATCACCTACATCATCATTGATGTCATCGCCTGTGTCATCACCTACATCATCGCCTACATCATTGCTTGCATCATCGCCTATGTCATTGCCTACATCGTCGCTTCTGTCATCACTTGCATCATCACTAGAAGGTTCTAGAGAATTAGAAGGATCAAGAAGGCTCTAGAAGATTCTAACCTCCTCAAGAAGAACCTAGAAAGTTCTAACCTCCTCAAGCACTAGTATAAATAGGAGTCCCTCAATCTTGCCAACACCAGTTGTGAGGCTCCTATGAGGAAAGCCCTCTTTTAGTTCTTGTCTTATGTTCAAGTTTTGTCCTTGCAATCAAGCCTTGTCTTGTACTTGAGTCATGTAATCCAAGTCTTGTATCAAGCTCTCTTAATTAAGTATTAAGCTTATCATCAAGTCCCAAGTTCTTGCACATTGTGAGTCCCTCCTCTTGCTCTTTTCTAGCTCTATATGCACTCATAACAGTTAATTTCTTCACATTTGTGTCTGTGGGAGTAACATAGTGTGTGTGTGTGTGTTTACAAATTTAGCGACATTTCTTCAAGTGCTTCTTGCTCAAATAGGTTGCATGTGAGTGCTCTATCACTCTCTTCTTTTTCATACACACATTATCCGCTTAGAGTTGGCCACTTGGCCACTTAGGGCTAGCCGCTTAGGGTAAGCCGTTAAGGGTATGCCACTTAGGGTTAGAGGTGGTTATTTCAGTTCGCTTATACGGGCTGGCCGGTTAGGGCTAGCTGCTTAGGTGTTAGTACCTTTGTAATCTGGCTCTTTCATGTCGGTTAGGGCTAGCCACTTAAGGTTAGCGGGTTTAGATTTGTCCGCTTTAGATTGACTTAGTGTTGCACTAATTTAGTCATTTTAGTGAGCCGCTTAAATTTAGCACACGGTTGGGTTGTTTCAATCCGCTTACGGCTAGGGTAAGCCGCTTAGGATTAGGATGGCTATCTCAGTTCGCTTATATGGGGTGGCCGGTTAGAGCTGGCTATTTTGTCTAGACCGAGGTGTGCGGGGATCAGACATGGCTAGAGAATAGTTTACATTGTTATCTGCTTATGGTTTGGTTGGTAGGATGTGATTGTGTTTGGGTGGTTAGGGTTAGCCACTTAAGGTTAGCGGCTTTAAGATTTGACTGCATGCACGCACAAATATAGGCATTGACTAATAAAGACAAGAGTATTATGTGGTGGTCCTAATCTCCATGCACCTCTAGACCGAGGTATATGGGGATCGAGCATGGCTAAAGAATGTGGAGCAATTTACATTGCTATTTGCTTATTGTTTGGCTTATGGTTTGGTTGATAGGATGTGGCCGTCTTTGGCCGGTTAGGGTAGAAAAAATGCAAACTTACTTCGGAAACACAAACAAAGTTAACACAAAAAAACTTTTGAAACAAACTATCATAATGTAAATGAACTTCAATAACGCAAACAAACCTCAGAAAAGCAAACATAGCATTTTGTTTTAAGGTTTATGACCATAGTGATTTCTTAATCAATTGCATCATCTGTAGGTGAGTTATGGATGACAGGATGGTGTGTTCATGTGCGTGATGCAAGCATCAGATCTTTTGACAATGCAAAATTTGTGTTTAGCACATACGCAATAACGGTCTCTTCCCTATAGAGCATCTACAAGGTCTACGTTATCGATCTCATGGTTCGAAGGCAATCAATCAACCCCCATAAATAGATATTGCTCCAATCTCATCACAGAGAAGGTGAATATCAAGCGAACTGCCAGCGGTGGAGTCTACCACAACAACACTTGATGCCCCATTCCAAGAAGACAAGATGGAATAAATGCTGGATGTGTTCTTTGATATGGATCCCGTCATTGAAAACCAAGGTGGAAAATACATTCAAGCTAGCACTATGAATCAACCTCAATCATCCTGTCTATACCGACAGCATGAGAGCATCGATAAAGAAGGTGAGATGATGCGGACTCTTGCATGTACTCCACTTTACAATGGTGCAAAAGTTTTAGTTCTCCATACCATTTTTGCAATGCTTAATCTGAAGTCTATCTATGGGTGGTCTGACACGAGTGACAAATTAAGATTTTCACGTCAAAATATTGTATACAAAGCATCAACCCCAAGTTCAATAATATGATCTTTGTGTTGATGTATTGATGTATTGACAGGTTTCTCAACGAGCAAATTTTGCCAGAAGGCGATTACATGCCTCCTACCCAACCGGCTGCTAAAAAGCTTCTTACTAACTTGGTCATGGATTATCATAAAATACATGCATGCCCTAATGATTGTATACTCTTTTGAAATGAATATGAAAATTTGGAACAGTGTTTCAAATGTGGATCAAGTAGGTATAGAGAGGACACACAAGGAAAATTTGTTCTTGCAAAGATTCTTTGACACTTTCCTATCATTCCAAGAATAAAGAGCATGTTCAGGTGCAAGTCTATACCGGCTTTAATGACATGGCATACCAATACTAGATCCACAAATGATGTGATGCGGGTGCTTGCTGACTCACCTACATGAAAGCACATAGAAGAAAGATGGCTTCCATTTAAGGAAGAGCCTCGTTGTATCCATTTTGGTTTAGCAATGGATGGAGTAAACCCATTTGGATTACAAAGTTCGTCATGGATCACATGGCCTATTTGCTTGATATCAAGAAGGGCCATCTGCTATTGTCACTGATTGTCCCAGGAAAGTACAAGACAAAAAGCATGGACGTCTATCTGGCACCACTTATAGAAGAGCTTCAAATCTTGTGGACATGGATCGATGTGGTTGACATGTTCCAACCACTCGGACGACAACATGCCCATTTGGAAGGCATTCTCATGTGGACCATGCACAATTGGCCAGGTTTTGGTGAGAGTTCACGTAAGTATCTTTGAAACCCTCACCGACATGCAATACTTGGTCAATGCCTGATCAATGCTTTATTCTTTTTATTTCTTTTTTTTTAATTTCCAGGCTTGAGTTACTTGGGCAATAATGCATGCCCAAAATGTGGTCCTCGACTTGGCTTTCGCCGCTCTGATCATTTGAGCAAAGACAGTTTACGAAGAGCATGGTAGATTTTGCATGAAGGACATGAGCTACATGGACCAAACATATGCAAACACGACATGCATCCACTGAAAGCAAGTGATTTGGAAGAACATGCGGCTAGAAAGGGGGGATTTCAAGCCACCCAGCATGAAGAGACTCTCTATTTTCCATGAACTGTCATATTGGAGTGACCTGCCTATTAATCATCTACTTGACCCAATGCACATTTTTAAGAATGTGGTGGAGATCCTATGAAATATCATCACTAGAAAAATGAAGAGCAAGGTCCAAAGAGACGACCTACATTCTGTGGGTTGAATGCCAGAGTTGTGGCCTCAGCTGTAATGGAAATGGCCTATGAACTTTGAGAATAGCAGAATTATGAGAATTAAAGAGATCATTTTTGTGAGACTACTTTGACAAGATAGAGGGTGAACTTAATTGATGGTATCATAGTACTTAATTAACTTGGCATGAACAATACTTTTGCAAGAGAGAGAGAGTTTAGAGAGCTTGACAACAATTGAGGACTGGATTTATGTGGAGCCGGTCCCCCGTCCAATAGACTTTTGTATTATAGGTTCTCCCATCAAGAGAGACTTGGTAAAATACAATCTTTGTGTTCCTTATGACCTAGGTGATGCAATGAAGATGGAAAGCTTCATGCATCATGAGCATAACCTAGACTTTGTAAAAAGAATTAACTATCCCTAGCCTCAATCCCAAGGCCTCAAACACCTTCAAAGGTGGAGAGAGCTAGCGGGGAATGAGGGTAGGGAAGAGGAAGAAGAAACATTCATAGGAGAAATAAATAGTTCCTCACTTATCATCACTCTTCTTGCTATCATACATAATAGCATAGTAATGAAGATGGAGAAGATTGCAAGCTTAAGCATTGAAGCATGGCTCTTGGTTGGATTTTCATTCCATAGCCAAGAGTGTGGTGTAGGCTCTCAACTTCTCTACTAGCCTGGAGAAGGAGATGGAGCTTTTGCACTTTGCACTTCAGTGCTCGCACCATGAGAGAGAGAGAGAGAGAGAGAGAGAGAGAGAGAGAGAGAGAGAGAGAGAGAGAGAGAGAGAGAGAGAGAGAGTGTGTGTGTGTGTGTGTGTGTGTGTGTGTGTGTGTGTGTGGCGGGGGGGGGGGGGGGGGGGGGGGGAGAGTATACCCCCCCAAGCTAGCCCCCTTCTTGCTTTGGTCCATCCCCTCTTCTAGCACTCTTTGGTATTTGATTGGACCTCCTCCAGTTTTGGCCAATCATAGGCTTAGTGCATATCAAGCAACAAGGGTAGCCCTGGGACAAGTGTCCCCCATTCCCCTTTGAGAGAGAGGACTTGATAAATGCAAAAAAAATTAATTAAATCAACTAAATTATCATTGGACCCCTTGGGAGGTTAACCAATAGGCTTTAGGCACACTAGACGGCAACATGAAGAGGAGGTTGACAAGTTTCCTTGCTACTTCCTTTGTACCAAGGATGCCTTGTGTGAGGGTGTATGTTTCATAATAACTAATACCTAATTCCTCTAAATGATTTTCTCATGTTAAACTGATAATTTAACATGGGGAAGTACCAGGGAGAAAAAGCTAGAATATTGATTAAGCTGGCAGACCGGCCACGGTAGGGATCCAAAGGAGAGAAAATAGGGATCCAAAGGGGGGGCCATCTGTAAAAGAGCAATGTGCAAGCAATGGGCTTCAAAGACCCTAAGGTTCAGCCCATTAAGACTTCCAAAATGCTAAGGTTCCAAAATTCAAAGGTTAGGTCCAAAACCTAGAGCAAATTGGATGCTTGTGGGAAGACTCGAAAGTCTTCCCACATCCCTATCTTGGAGGGGGCGAGCCTTTCTTATAGGGGATGAGAGAGAAACACACACACACACACACACACTCTAGCAGGCTCCCTTTACACAAAGAGAATAGGGGACACATGTCAGCTCCCTAGCCCAGTTGCCCCCAAGATGCATTCAATTGCTATTGGATAGCCATAGAGGTGGACCACTGAGAATTAAGCTAGAGTACATTTAGTTTAATTCACTTAAAAACACTTGATAAAAAAACCAATAGAAATTAAGCTCTCTAGAAGACTATTGGATAGTCTCCTAAGGGGTCCAATGAGCATTCAGTAGCCCAATGGCTTGCCTGATTCCTATTGGCCAGAAGACTAAGGGGTCCAATGAGATTTAATGGAATTACTTAAATACCTAAAGCTCTCACAAAAGGGAAAAGGGGGACACATGTCACAAGGCTATCACTTATGCTTCCATATTATCATTGGCTGAGCTTTGTAGTGTCCAATGGGGTGCCAGCATGAGTAAAAATCATGAGGGGTAGACCAAGAGAGAGAGGGGGCTAATTTTGGCAAGGCATTATTACACACACACTCACACAATCTCATGTGTGAAGCAAAGAAGACTCTCTCTCCTTCTCAAGCTTTAATGGAAAGCTCCCCATCTACTCCAAGCTTGTGAGAAGGGAGGCCTACACCAATGACTCTTGGCTTTGTGATGTAAATCCAACCAAGATCCAAGCTTCAATGCATGCTCATCTCCTCTACCATGCTAAGCTTTTATGAGTGATTATGTGAGGAGATATACTTCTTTCTTGTAAGAATACTCCTTCTTCCTCTCAATCTACTCTCATACTCCGCTAGCTCTCACCATCTTCGAAGGTGTGTGAGGTCTTGGGACTGAGACCGTGAGGGAATTGATGTTGTGTTTTATAAGTGTGAGCATGGTGCTTGAAGCTTCCATCTTCATTGCACCAGCGAGTTATTGAAGGAACACAAAGTACTGTATTGTAAAATGTCTCTCTTCAAGGGGGAAACCTATAATACAAAGCCTTTTGGAGGGGGAGACCGGCTCCATGTAAATCCGGTCCTCAACTAGTGTCAATAGCTTAATTTCTCTCTCTTTTGAAGTATTGTTCATGCCTGTCTAACTAGGTGTTATGCTTTTTGTTGCTCTCTCCATCCAAGCACTCTTGATATGCTCATTAGGAATCTATTCTAATGAAATGCTCGCTATGTTTATGCTATTTTCCGCTACGCACAAATTAGTAGGCTATTAAATGTTACATTGGTATTAGAGCACAAGGTTTCTGTTTTCTTGCTCAAGAAGGGAGGTCCTCAAGCTAACTATAAATGGTTGGTATTATTAATTGCAATTGTGTAAGTAGAATAGGGATTTTTCAGCCTTGTAGTGCGTTTGCTTCGTGTAGATTATGGGGCATCACCATGGAGAGCTATGGTCTTAATAGTGGAGTCCTATGGGGCTTGCCTATGGCTTAACCACTGTTGAGCTATTAGAAGCTTGACAGGAGCTGGTACTATTTTGGTGTTGAAAGACCCTCTCTTCTACTCCTTGCAATTAATGATATTCGAGCCACGGGTACAGGAGCTTGAGTGATTTTTCTAAAGGGGTAAAGAGGAGTAGCAACTAGGGCTTGAAGTGTCAAAGTACACCTAAAAAAGTTAACACCTAAAAGTTGTTAGAATGGCTGACAATAGTAAAGAGAGTGAAATTAATGTTGATAGCTTTGATTTGACCATCGCACACCTCTCCACACCATAATTCAAAGAGGGATAACAGAAAACAAGAGAAGAAAAAAGCGAGAAAGAGGTCACCCTCTTCTCCATCTTCTTCATCCTCTTCCTCTTGTGAAGAAAGTGACGGTGTAGACAAGGAAGACCAAGGGAAGAAAAAGGCGAGAAGGAGGTCACCCTCTTCTCCATCCTCCTCAAATTATTCCTCCTCTAAAGAAAGTGATGATGCAACTTTCGAACCACCAAAAAGAAGAGGCCATAGAAAATCCTATGCCACGTGGAAGAGGTTGTTCAAGCTCAAGAAGTTCAAAGAGGGAGGAAAGAACATCTCTTTTCTTACCTAAGATGGCACCTTTGGTGCTACGGACAAAGTCTTGGCCTTCATCCAACAATTCGATGCGGCGTTTGGAGATGAGGGCTTCACGGAGTCCTCTAAGCTACACCATGTAGCTATGCATTTTCAAAACTTCGCCAAGCAATGGTGGTCTAGCCTACGGGCAAATGGTGAAGCTCCACAAGCATGGAAAGCTTTAAGAGCTTCCATCATGAAGCAATTTTTGGCTGCTAATGCCAAAGACAAAGTACTCACCGAATGGCGAAGCTTGAAGCTCTCTCCTTATGAATCTATTCACAAATATGTAGACAAGTTTTGGGACTTACTTCTCAAAGCCACTGTCTTCAAAAAGATGGATTTTGGAGAACAAAAACAACAATTTTTTGCGGGCTTAACTGAAGATATGAAGGAGTATGTCAACTCCCAAAGTCCACACACCATATCTGCGATCATACACCATACCATGGTGGCTTCACGAATCAATTTCCAACCAGGGGCTAAGAGAAATCTTAAGCCCATGGAGAACAAGGATCGTAACAATGAGCCTAAGGGGAAGGACAATGTGCATAAGTTTCCTAAAGGCAACGCCAACAACAACAAAGCTAGGGAGAAGGGAGTTTAAAAAGGTAAAAATAAACTCTCTCCTGAAGAGCTTGAGTGTTATCGTAAAGATAACCAATGTTTCAAGTGCGGGGAGCAAGGGCATGCCTATCGTGCTTTTCCCCACAAGAATACAAGAAATGAGCCTCCTAGAGCTTGTTACCATATACATGTGGTAGTGATGTGTGTGAACACACTAGGACCGTCGGGGCATTTTTTCCCTCTTTAGGAGGTTTTTTCCCCCGAGCATTGTATATACGCCTATCACTCTAAGTCTAGCGATCTTTCAATTGCACACTAAGTAACATACTCTCTATTGTTTGCCTTGAGCTTCCTTCGTCTTCTCCAAGTTGAGTGTGTTTCTCTGCAACCCTAATTCCAACAATTGGAATCAGGTTACGTCCTCCCGGGCTTAGTCGCCAGCTGCTCCAGCATACACTTGCTCACTTTCTCCGATTATAGTGAGGTTTGGCGAGCTTTCGCAGGTCGACAAATATTTCAGGCAATCTCGAAGAGCTTAGTTTGCTTAAATTTTTTATTCGGGCTCATTTTGGCCTTCGTTTCCACTACAGGCACGTCTACACAGGCAATTTCATCATTTTGTGCAGAATTTCTGTCAATGCCGATTTCTGCATAACAGGTGCCTTACAGTCTTCTATGGTTTGTGCTATATAGCACGTTTTATTCCCGCTCCATTTCTCCTATTTTTGGGCAGTTTTCACATTAGGTGCAGCATTTACCATGGCTGACAACAACACAGATGTCTTCAAGATGTTTGCTGCTGAGAACAGGTTGGATGGGGACAATTCCCGGGGAGGTCACCTAATAGAAATGTAACCTATCACGTGAGTTCAACAGAAGGGTATTTAAAGTTCTTGAAATTTACAAAAATATATATACAAAAGGGCATTATTTTTTCAAATTTGAAAAAAACTTACAGATTTTAAAAGAAAAGGGTACATTATATTCTTAACAAAATTCACAGATAAGGGGTTTTACAAACATGTCTTGAACGCACGTGATATGGTAGTTTTACACATAGTGAACCCCCCAAGGGACAATTACCCTATGTGGGCTTATATGATGCAACACGTTCTTGTGGCAAAGGGCGTCTGGAATATTGTGCAAGGCATTGATGTACGTCCTGGTTCTAAGGATGTAGGCGATGTTGAGGATGTTGCAGGTCTTGCTGCAAGGATTGCTGCTATTAGAGTTGTTTTGCCTACGGCAGAACAAGCTTGTTGGGATGTAAAGGATGCACAGGCTCATTCATTGATTGCGTTGTCTGTGAAGCGCACCATTGTTCCTCATATCCGTTTAGCAAAATCTGCAAAACAGGCTTGGGATATTTTGGCAAGTCGCAATGAGGCTAAAATTGCTTTGTTGCGTAAAGAGCTGGAGTCGAAGATTATGCATGAGGAAGATGATACGGACACTTTCCTTGCTAGAGTCAAGGATATCAATGAGCAACTTATTTCTACAGGCGAAGATCAAGAAGAATCTCTTGTCTGTATCCGCACTTGTTAGACTTGGACTTGTAGTCAAATTTGTGGATGACAAATACACAGTTCATGATCTCAGTTTTGGTGATGAAATTGTTACATCTGGCCTTTTGCACCGCACTCAACCGCTTCGCCGCCGCCGTGTCACAATGGAGAGCCCACACTGTGGATGAGAGAGGCAAGTATGTAGGTCTAAGTCATGGCTGAAATTGTGAGGGAAGCAAGTTTGGATGTGACCAAAAATTGAGCACTTTAGTAGTGTGTGCTCTTGAACTTGAAGTGAGCATAATGTGCACACTCGCTTTGACTGTGGTCCATTGTCCCAACAGCCTTTCTTGCATCGAAGGGAGTGGGATCTAAGCTGAATGGCTGCGATAGTGTGTATCGCTGACAAGGGGATATGCTCAAGCATGTAAGGGTGAGTACGATTTCCTCTTTTAGCAAAAAACATGGTTTTGTAGTTGGGGGCAATATGGGTGGAGTAATGTATGAAGTGTGACACACCGGATTTGTCGGGGATTTGTCCCAAGCGGTAAAACATTGGCATTGAAGAAAAGCTTCATTCACTAGGGAGTCTATTGAGGGATCATGTAGCAAGAGTAATGCATCCCATCTTCCAAACCACTTCTTTAAGTCTTGCATCCATCCCGTGCTCAAGATCTTGCTTTTATGCGTATTTTGAACTTCTTTTCTTGCTTCCCATGCAATTGTAGGAAGTGGATGTGAAGGGTTTTGATGCATCTTTATCATGTACTCCACAACACTTTCCATGCCCATACCTCAATTGGAAGAAATTTCATGTCTTAACTTGGAGAAATTTTGATAGAGAGAGAGAGAGAGAGAGATCTCCCTTTGTTTTGGATCATGGGCCCCCAAATCCTATTGCAGTAGTTGGCTTCTCGTGTTGGTGTTCTTGCAGGATCCTTGATCATGGTCAAGTAATTACTTGATTCACAGAACAACAACCATGTCTCCTCTGCATTTCCTCGGTGTTCCACGTGAAATAGAATAAGGAGAGTCCCTTGCCTCTACAACCGTTGGTTCGATGGGGATGCAGGATGTCACTCTTGCGGGGATATGGGCATGAAGAAGGACCTTATGCTAAACCAAAGATACGGCTTTTGTGAGAAGGTCATAATCAAAGTATGGAAGAAGTCAAATAGCGGCAACCGATTCTATTATATACTCTAGGATTGGTTCAATAGAGTCCATGGATTTATTCTCAAATACAACCCTCACAATGTTATTGTTATCTTTGATGACTACAAGAAGCCAAGGTGCATTAGTGACTTTGCCCAAGCACAACCAATTTATGTGAACTCGAGTAGATATTCTACAGAGGTGATGTAAATGAACGCCATGTGCATGTAAACTGCTTTAATGGATTACCACCCACGGATGTATCACGAGGAGAGGAATGGTATGAAAAGGAAGACGTGAATTTCAATGCATAAGTTGAAGTTATAAACTTTGATACTCGAGATGTGAACAAATATAGGGGTAGAACCTCGGTTGTAGGAACCAAGAATTGGTTCATAGGACCCTTTCGTATTTATGTATCTCCCTAGGAACACTATGTATCTTTTTGGTTTTCTGCGGTTATAAAAAATTGATTTTGATATAGTACATATTATTTTGAGGATATAATATTTGACTTTGAATCTTGGGTTTATCATTCTAACTAACTCGAGTGATGGGTGTGTGTAGATGATTAACATCTGGATATGGGCGAATATACTCTCCCTCTCTATGGTGAAGGAGCATTTCCAAACTAGAGTGGAAGTGCAAAGGTTTGTCACTACCACACATAATGGGGAAGAAAAGAAAAGGTTGATGTCTACGGATTTTATTATACCTAATACTTTCCGAGCTTGGTATCGTTATGCTATAGGGAACCCTGAGTTTAGACTACCTGAGCTTAAACCCTCGCCTGTTGGCAATATTGAGTGGACACAATCCAAGTTGGGAAAGGAGATTGTTGTCACTGATCAAATATTGTACATAAATGCTTATGAACTTACCCTAAGACCGACAAAGGAAACATGGATGGCCAGAAACATAATTCCTTAGGTAATGGCTATGGGATGCTTCGACATTGTTATGTTTAATGTATGGGACCGTCAATGCAAAAACAACGACCAACATTCCTTTAGCCCAATACCTGGAAAGTTGTTCTTTGACTTATTTGGAAAGTCACAAATCTAAAACAGACCTCAATGCCTTGCAGATTGTGCAGATATACACAGCTCAGTTGGATGGGACACACTAGATGTGTTTCCAAAATAATCCGCTTACTTCGATGACTACTTCGGGTACAAGAAGGCAATTGCTCACACCAAAATGGGGGTACCTGTAACAAACAATTCCCTTACTCAAGAGTGGTATGACTCAGACACCAACGTAGAAATGTTCCAACCAAAGATCAAAAAGGATTATTAAGATCACGCATCTGATATACTCAAGGAATGGGACAACTATGCTCCATTGGTGGAAGGATGTCACAATGGATATTACCGAGTGCATTATGTCAGAGCCATTAGGATTTATTAGAAGCTTTCAAGACACTTGTAGACTTTTCAAAAACCCAAAGTTCTGTGATATAGGAATTGGATTAATTCATTCGTTATTCTTTGTTCTATTTCTCTCTCATCTTATCTTCAATTGTCTATTCTATTTGATTTAAGGACTTTGAGCGGATTAGAATATTTTACTAAGTGTGACCTTGGTTGATATGGTGCAATAAGCTACCATGCCTCCTAGAGGAAATGCGACGCTGCTAACACAAATGCGCCTATTGTACCTCAACACACCATCATTGATAGAGACATCGATGCTATGCTTCTCAAGTCTCAACCGGAAAATTTTAACAGGGAAGGCAAAGATGTAGGCAAAGTTCTTGAAGATTGGATTGAGCGCATGGATGACTACTTTGATTTGGCTCATTTGTCATCATTGAACAAAGCTATGATTGCTAAGTTCAAACCAGAGAGAATAGCCAAGCGTTGATGGAGAAACCATTGCACGGAAAACAATGTTGATCCTAATGCTGCAACTTGGGATTATCTTAAAACCTAGCTCAAGAAGAACTATCAAAACAAAATTTATCATTTAGATTGTATGAATGAGTTTCTTGATTGTACTCAAGGAACCAGAGATCTGGAATCATATTATCAACATTTCTTAACCCTTGTCAAATATGCTCTAGTCGGGATGACTCAAGAGGTCAAGGTATCTCGATTCGTGTCAGGGTTACATGATCCTATGAAGACTAGACTCCAAAGTCTTTGTCTAACCAATTTTGCAGACGTCCTTGATGTAGGCAAACCCATTGAAATAGAGTTATCCACTACCAGAAAGAGAAAACCAAACCCCGTTCATGTTCATGAAATCAAAAAGCCTCGACCCGAGGAGGAACAAAGGTCTGGAAATCCGCAGCAAAGAAGAGAGAATTTATTATGTATGAAGTCCAGACACGATCATTTGTGCTACACTTGTCTTGATCTTGGTCATTAATCCAGGGATTGTCCATTTAACAATTCAAGCTTCACAAGATTGGTGGACAATTATGAACAAAGAAACTTCAATCCAAATCAGAATTTTGAAAACTTTAGACCTAGACCATTGGCAATTCAAAGGAACTTCATCAGCAAAACTTTAATCTAAACCAAAGAAAACCTCAAAATCAAGGGAATTTTAGACCAAGCAATCCACCTTTTGTTTGGAATGGACCACCTATCAACAATTCAGTTGCCCGTAGACCCTACAAAGTGTCAGTACCTGAATCTGCGGAACTCAAGGAGCAATTAACTCAGCTTCTTGAACAAGGCTTCATTCGACCCATCGTTTCTCCATGGAGTACTCCTGTTCTCTTAATCAAAAGAAGGATAGCACTCTACGTCTTTGTATTGATTATCATGGATTGAACCAGGTAACAGTCAACAATAAGTATGAAATACCAAGGATTGATGAACTGCTTGACCGATTACAAGGAGCTTCTATCTTCACAAAGATTGATCTTAAGTCAGAGTATTACCAAATCCGAATCAAGGAGGAGGAGATACCAAAGACAGGATTTAATACTCGTTTTGGACATTATGAATTTACAGTTATACCTTTTGGACTTACTAATGCTCCTGCAACTTTTAATCGTCTCATGACCGATGTGTTTCGAGAGCATCTTGATGATTTTGTTCTTGTCTTCTTTGATGATATCCTGGTTTGCTCAAGAAACAGAGAAGAACACAAATAACCGTACGGCAAGTACTTGAACTTCTCCGTCAAAATCAACTTTATGCCAAACGTAGAAAATGCACCTTCTTCACTGACAAGGTGGAATGTTTGGGACTTATTGTATCCAAGGATGGTGTTTCTATTGATCCAAGTAAGATCGAAGCTGTTATAGCTTGGCCTACACCGAAATCAGTACAAGAAGTATGCGGCTTTCTTGGTTTAACAAGATGGTATCGTACATTTCTTCAAGGCTACGCTAAGATTGCATCTCCATTGACTAATACGCTTAAGGAGGCTAAAGTGTTTACTTGGAATGAACGTGCTCAAGCTAGTTTTGAGAAACTCAAAGAAGCTTTGGTGAATGCTCCAATTCTACAGTTTTCACACTTCTCAAAGACATTCACTGTGCTCATTGATGCAAGTGAACAAGCAATTGGTGGTTGTTGGCAGATACACCATGAGAGGACGCTAGCATAGCGAGAATAGAACCAACAACTCTATGTCGGCCAAGGGCGAAGCTTACCCTGTAGGCGCATGGAAATAAGAAGATGGATGTCAATCTCCTTCTTGACCTTCTAAGACAATCTCTAGTCGAGGAAATCAAATCCAAGCGTTCTTATGCACTAGTGAAAGCAACCCTACCTACGATGCTAATGCTATCCAAATCTAAGCCAAATGCATTCAAAATGTCATGAAACTCACAAGATATACTCTCCTTATCATGAGATCAATACCCTATGGACTGTGACTTGATAACCGACCTCCAACTACCTCTTGCAACAATCTCGTATAAAGACAGGCAACAAAATACAGGTTACCATTTTTCGTGGCATATGATCCTAATGCGTAGTCCTACTCTCCGTGAATCCATAAGAACTCACCAAACAGACACCTGGTTTGCAAGAAAACTCACTCGAAAGCTCATAGGAGCTGATTTCGTTTCATAGTTGGAATCGCACACTCTTGGCGTTGAATGGAAGCCCTCGTCGTTACTAACACGATGGTGGTGTTGCTTTAGCAATGGACCTTCTGTAGTGCACAGAGGGAAGAGAAGAAATCACACTCTCTCTCTGTCACTCTCTCTCTCTCTCTTAGACACCACGCACAGTGATAATCGGATTTGATTAATTCAAAAGTTGGGTTTAGGGTTACCAAAATTGACCTATATATATTTCTCCATAGAGGCTCGTTCCCACAAAGTCTAATGGCTACTCAAATATTACAAAAAGTATCATTCCGCTTCAAAAATAATGGTACAACATATTGAAGAAAATTCTTATGTGTTCCGCCATCAACACTCCCCCCTTCTACGTCCATGTCGTCCCTTACATGAATGGGTCTTGCTCTTTTGTTTTAGTGAAAGTTGTTCTGTTGTCAGTGGAAGCCTGGTGGTTTTAGCAACTTTAGGTATGATTCGTACCTTATATTCCCCAAAGTGACTGTTGGGCCAAATATTTTGCTATCGTATGTAAAGAACATGTAGAAAGCTTCTTCAAAAGCTTGCATGTGATAACTAGGCAGAAGCATTATTCTCTGATACAGTAAATGTAAAACCTCTAGAGATGGCTGTTTTGACAAATCATATGTCATTGCAGTGACAGTGTCGCCCATTAATAGGAGTGTAGAATTTGTGGCTTTGGAAGGCACAAACACTTCAATGCAAGCCAACAAAGTTTTGCAAATTTTCTTGATCATGATGCACGTCAAGTCTGGAGAGCCTGTGAAAATCTTAATGGTGCCCTTCAGGGGTTTCACCATATAAGAGATACATATTCTCTCTCCTTCCTTGGGTGCAGGCATAGATGGGTAGTTAAGCCAGTTTGGATGTGCCTTTATGAGTCTAAAATGATTTTCCCAAGTGCGAACACGAGGAACTGGGCAAAATAAGAGGTCATCTCGTATGATCTTTGGGGCCTCCACCAAGTATTTCAAAAATCTTGGGTACTTTAGGAGCCAGGCTTTTCTCCATCTTGGTTGAGAGTCGACCACTTTACCTGCAACCTCTGTGTTCTTGACATCTCCTTCATAGATAGGCTCTGTGGCTTCTACTTCGACTCTCTTCCTTATTATTATCACCTTATACTTTAGGAGAGTATATGGGAGTGTGGGTTGATGGGAGTGTGGGTTGCATCCATTTCTTCCTAAGCACATTTGCAGCTAGCCCCTGGACTCCTACAGAATGGAGCATTCTTGATTCTCATTCCAAGGCTGCCTTGTGATCTTCTGTTGTGGTCTTTTCTATCAGAAGCTGGAGGCGTGTCTCCTCCTCTGCAGTCAATGGTTGTGTTTGTTCTACCACTGTCTCCTCTTGTTCTTCCTGGTGCTGCATATCTTCGGCACCCTCAGGAATTTCCATGGGCTCATCTCTAGCATTTGTCTCAGTTTCACTGGGCCTTGGTTTTGATTCCTATGTCCTTGAGTCTACTATTTCCTTTTGTAAGTCTACGATCTATCGTTGCACAAGTGTATCTCGTTGAGTAGCTTCCTATACCATATCAATCATTGCCTCTTGCAGTGTTACTAGATTCTTTTATAGTTCTTCATGTTCTTTCTGGAGAGCTTGGTGTTCGGCTCTCATTCTTTCTTCGGCAGCTAGAGACCCTTCTGCCATATGCATTCGTTGTCTTTGCTCTAGCCGCAATTCCTTCTACAGGGTGATGATTTGTGCTTCCAAGGCTTGTATAACTTGGGCATCTGCCCCTGCACTTGCCCGCACCGCCCTTGGGTTGCCCTCAGTCTTTTGATTGTCAAGTCCTAGAGCTCTAATTTTTGTTTCAAATCCAGAACTTTATCTTTTGCTGCTTCTAATTCATCTTTGACCTTACCTTTTTGTTCTTGGAGAGTCTTGATTATTCTCGAGGCTTCAGCCATCTCTAGTGTGAGAGTGTCTCGTTTGCTCTCAGCCTCCCTTAGTGTTGCAGTAAGACTTTCGAGCTCCCTCTTTGCTTCTTTGACCGTCAGGTGGGTATCTTGTACTAGGTTTGAGAGGTTATCATGTTCCATTTACATATTATCATCCCTGGTACACAGCATGCTGTTCTCTTCAGCAATGGTAAGAGACGTTGTCTTGACTCTGTCCACTATTTGATAGGTGGCTCTTATGTCATCTTCATTTGCTGCTACTAGGTTTCTAGTTGTTGGCCTATTTATAGGGCCATCCAATGGAACCTGATAACATGTATTGATCATTACTCCTATAGGAGGTGCTCACCATGGGTTAGCCCAAGGTCTCCATTGAGGCGCCTGAGGGACTTGAACCAACCTTGGCACTCCAAGCTGTGGGGAGTATCTTTTTGGAGTTCTTCTTTGAGACTCGTGGTTTATTTTTCTCTGTTCAGATTCATCATATCTGTTCTTGCCCCTGGGGAGATCTTGTCTCTCCTTTACTTCCTTTGCAGCCCATGGTGGATTAGGAGTTCCGTAAACAACTGTTGAAGCCTTTGCCATTGTATATTCGGCTTGAATGAGGTCTTCGTAGGTGTTCCTTTTATCTTTTTCCTGATCCCTAGGTGTAGATGTGGCCTCTTATGTTTCTTTTGGTAATGATTGGGCTTCAGGTGCAGGTGGTTTTGGACTTGGAGGAGGGGTGGGAGAACTTGGTGGTGATGGTGGTGTTTCAACTTTCATCTACTCTTTCTCTTGATCCTTCTTTACTGGTGTTTCCGACGTTTCCTTTAGCTTATTCTTGATGTCTTGCACTTCTCCATTGTGAAAGGCTCTAAGTTTTGTTGATCAATCACTCTTTATGTCTCTTCATAAGCCCGGATGTAATGGTCAAACTGGTCCTCTAGTGGTTTAGAGGAGCTTCCTCCAACTTTGGCCAGGTCTGGCACCCAGTACTCTTCAAATATCCCTTTAGTACTCTTTCTACTCTGAACTATTCTATCAGCCTCAATGTGAGTGGCTTTTTGGTTGTGCATTTCCTTGGGTCTGGATTCCCTAGCCAATGTTGTTTTTCCTTTCTTCCTTGGTGGCTCCACAAGCTCTTCTTCAGGCACAGTTTCCAACTTCCTTATTAGCCTTGTGGTGATTGGTGGAGCCGTTGCTTTCACTGGCTCATCTTCGATATCAGGCTTTAGCTTGAACCACTCGTTCTGTGTTGGTGGCTATGGCCAATTTCCTCTAGCACCGATTGTCACATACGCAATCTTTGTCAAGGTTTCCCCTCCTCAAATGTACTTGGGCTTTTCCATGCCCATGCCAACCACTTGCTCATGCAGATATTGGGCGTAGTTCACTTCTTTGGGTATGCTACTTTTCAATGCCCAGGTTATAGTTGTTGCCACTGCATGGGGAGGAGTGGTGTATTTCTATTGCCTCTTGTTGCAAACGTGGAAGTATTGGTTGTAGAGCTTGCATATCTTTGCAGCTCTTCGGTCCACCAGGTCTTCAAATGTTTGATTAAACTTGTTTTGAGCGTAGATCTTTACCTCGTCTCTTCTTTCCCGAACTAAGCTTCCCCTATTGTGGAGCCCAAGTGCATCTGCTATTGTTTGAGGTGTGATCAAAGTTTTTGTCTTCTGGCCATCCAAGGCTATGATCACTGCCTTGGCATCTTTTTGAATCGAGGTTACTAGCTCATATACTCTCTAGACATCCACACCTGGTGGTCGTGTTGTGTAAAAGTTATAGAGGTCCGCTCTTTCTAGATATAGGGTTTCTTCTCGGTTTGTCATTTCTAACATCTCCCGTGGATTCATTGGGATATCCTCCTTCCTTTTCATTTGGATGTCATTTAGGCAAGCTGTGACCACTAAAAATCCCTGCAAGCTTGAAACTATATTTTTGCTTAGCTCTGAGTATATGAGGCTTAAATGGGATGAAATGAGGTAGATGCTCTCATAATCATATCATGCACGAGCTAAGAGATATGATAAAAAAACAACTTGCTATCCACTGCACAACCAATTTTTTTGACTCTAGGCTTCTTGAGAACCACTATATAGATTCACCGGATGGGCAAACCCCACTTAACCAATTGAAAAGATTGATGAAACTTGATGATAAATGTATTTAGGTCTCCGTTATCACCTCAGGAATGCGAGTTATTAATCGTTCCATGACCGATTTTACCTACACATGTGGGGGTGCTACCGGGGGGGAGGTATGACATCGTGAGTTAATCGAGCCGTTTATGTATGATTTATGGTTTGTTTTGGTGAGTTGATTTCAGCTATTAGATGGCCATAAACTTATGTGAGAGTATATGGTTAGACATCTCGAACCACATAGGCAAATATGATTAAAGTGGCTTTCTTTTTGGGTTATCATTTGTTGTGTGAAAACCATATGGGTGAAGTGATGTGATAGAGTGCTAGTCTATATTATGGAGCTAAGCTTGATGCATTGGTTTAAGGTCAAATACTTTCATTTTCATGTTATGCACGCTCCCGAAAATACCAAAAAGTTTTTTTTTGCATATGTGAAGTTATGGTTTATGGTTGACCTAACGGTCGAAGCTGTTTTGCATCATGTTTATGGTGATGAAATGTTATCACATGATGTATGGAAACTTATGGGTTGATGTGGATGCCTCATATGTATGGTTATGGTTGCTTCCACCTTTCTAGGTCAAAAACTAGCTCTATGTGCTAGGGAGGTTACGTGCATATGTGATGCATCAACTTTGCATGGATAGATGTTATAAAAATTGGATTTTTATATCATGATTAGTTACTGGTCGGACTCTTTTTATGCATGAAAGAATCACGACTTAAGAGTCACATGTGTATGGACTCCGATTGATTGGAGGGATTATGTCAAACTCCAAGTGTGGGAGTTGGTTCAGTGTGATTATGATTGGTGGTTAAGGGCTGAGATTCCCTCATGGATTATGGTTGTGATTTTATGGTGGAAGCCGGTGTGGCTCATGGTTTTCTTCTAGATATGGTTATGTTGCCAAAATGCTGTCGACATGTTTGCAGCCATGTTATGTTCTAAAGTAGTTCTGCGGGATTGGTCATGCCTCAGCTAAGTTGGCTGGAGTGCTCACCCGTGTGATGTGATTGGATTATGGTTTATGGTTTCTGGGATTGGATCATGGAGTGATATAGATGGTTTATGGTAGATTTGTAAGGGTTGAGACCCTGTATAGTCTAACTGCTTGTTGGAAAAGATTGTCTGTGCATATGGGAAGTGCTATTGTGATTGGACTTAGGTGTTATGTTTCTCATGGAAGCGTAGCCTACAAGACTAGGATCACCTACATCACTTAGCCTTAGACTAAAGGGTCGTTGACTTGGGGCTTTGCTGGATGGTTTTGCCTAGGTCTTCTTCTTTTTGTTAGGCTCATCTACACGATTAGTGCGTCGGCGTTGAATGACCTACACGGCTAACGCGTCGGGGATTTTGCCTTGGCTTTTCCTAAACACCCGGTGTTGGGCGTCGAAGAGGCATGGCGCCTAAACTGGTAAGGTTGGTGTTGATACCCTACCACCTACTGGTACTTGGGATTCTTTCAGAGCTCAAGTTCATGGAGGGAGGCGAAGCGGCCTTAGTTTATGTCTGGCTCAAGTAGGTTGGAGGTGTTCTGGCCTGCTCCTGGTGAAGTGAAATTCTCTATGTCTGTAGTAGAGTGGATGTGGATGGGTGGACCGTTCAATCCCTACACAGGGTCTGGTGCTCTGCTAGTTATTTTGTCATAAACTTTTTGATGTTATGGCATACCCAGATTTGTCATTGCATTAATGCATGGTTGCCTGTTTCATTTACATGGGGCATTTAAAGATTCTTTGTTGTCATTTTCTCATGTCTTTGTGCACTCTATTTCACCCTCCACTCTCTCTCTCTCTCTCTCTCTCTCTCTCTCTCTCTCTCTCTCTCTCTCTCTCTCTCTCTCTCTCTCTCTCTCTCTCTCTCTCTCTCTCTCCCCCCCCCCGCAACACGGTGTACACATATATTCACCCTCCACAATGTTATATTTTTCTTGAGTACACTTTCACTAATAACACCCATTCAGGGGTAGCACTAGTCACTAGGTGCCTCTGGATGCAATCTGGTTCATGGTCTAAACTCCATGCTTGGTCGGGCGGTGAGAGCCCCTTCCTATGAAAATGCTTTTGCAACTCTGCTGTATATTGAAAATTGTATAAAAGTATAAATTGTATATTTTGTGCATAGACCCCCAAGGAGGGGTATCTCTCACTGAGGAAAATTCAATTGTGAGAAACTTTAGTTTCAAAGGTCTCTTTCTTGGTGTATGCATGATAAGGTGTGCCCACTTTCAGCAGTTGCCCCCACCAAGAGAGCCAAGAAACAACCTCTTTTTTTCCATTCCTACGTACATTTGACTTGCTTGCACTTACTTTGAAGAGGCAAGATTTGGTAGCCACACAAAGCACATAGTGCAAACACAATGGAAAGCTCTTATCTTCATTTTTTCACATCTAAATGGTAATTTTATTGTGCAGGGACTAATCTGGTTCAGTCTGTCATACCTTGTCACAGCAGTGTAACCTTGATGAAGAAATACTTATAACTTTATATGGGCTTTTTTTTGTTTACTTATCCTCCTGCACTTAAATGTTCACTTGGCCAGCAATTTAACTTGATTTATTGATAATTTTTTGGATCTTTGCATAATTAATATTCATTTTTCTTTGTTAGAATTTCTATTTATAGAAACCTAATTTTTTTACACCAGATATCTAATGATGTAGAGCTTATTTTGCAAGATCCACCAACAGTCATTTGATAGATTATTACCCACGGAATGTGACCATGCAAGAATATTAAACTTCAATGGTACATTTTTTAAAGATCTACCTTAGAAAATAACAAAGACTGATTAGAGAACCTTGATATAGTTTTTTTTAAAGCTAATAAATAATGTACATTGCCACTCATTTTGATTTTCATAGATGTCGTAACTCTTAGTGTAAGGCCCTCATAGAAAAAAAATTGAGCCAATTTGAGTAAGGGAAAGACACGTTTTCATTGTTTTAATTTTTTTCACTTGCACCATTCACTTGAGGTGTGCCTCCTTAGGTTTGGTAAATACCAAACCTAGAAATTTTGACACTTGTCAACCAACCATGGCTTGGTTCTACTCTCCCAATCCTAGTTGGCTAGTCCACCTCATTCAAGGAGGCCGCCACGTCACTAAAGGTCCATGTCATCATCCCATCTCACCTTCCACACCACCATAATCAACACTTTGACCGTAACACTTGGTTTGCCATGTCACTCTAATTGCCAACTCATCCACCACCCTCCACTGCCACCTTGCATGCCAGTTCACCTTAACTGCCATGTCATCCATCACCTCACCTGCTACGTGTAAGTATTGCTTGCATGGCTTGCCACATCACTTGCCACCTCATGAGCCACCAAGCATGCAACATCGCCACCCTTGCAATGTTTCAGGGCCATACGCTCTCGTATCGTCGGTCTAGGGTGGCACAATCGCCAATTTTTTTGTTTTGGCTTTGCTAAGGACCCAATGGTCAAAAACTGACGATTGTGCCATCATAGACCGTCCCCATGAAACTTTGCATGTGTAAGGAATTAGGTGCTTTCCCTGCCCCTGCAAAGTTTCATGGCCATCCGCTTCCGTCTCATTGGTCTAGGGTGGCACAATCACCAAATTTTTCGTTTTGGCTTTGCCAAGGGCCCAATGGTCTGAAACTGGGGATTGTGCCACTATAAACCGTCGAGATGGATTGTGATGCCCATGAAACTTTTTAGGGGCAAGGATTTAGGTGCTTTCCCTATCCCTGCAAAGTTTCATGGCCATCGGCTCTCGTCTCATCGGTCTAGGGTGGCACGATCGCCAATTTTTTTGTTTTGGCTTCTCTAAAGACCCAATGGGCAAAAACTGGCGATGCCCATGAAACGGATTGCGATTGAGCATAACAAAATTGAAGGCTTTGTAACATTGTCTTAGAGCTAAATTCTACCTGCACCACATATCCGTCTTCACCCCATTGTGCAAGATATTCTCTACCATTGTGTGAGCTCCAAAGTGCGAGGGCTTCATAATTTTTCCCGGGTTATAGGCATTTGCAGAAGAGTCCAATGTCATTTTCCTCCCTTCTAAGTCCACTCCCTATCTATCAGGATCTGATGGCTTCCTCTCTAAGCCATCAAGCTCTTTTGATATTTCTTGTTGTGGAAGAGGTGGGAACCCCTCCCCCGTACCGCCACGTTACGTGGCACTATCTTTTGTGGTAGTGTGTGTTGTCGAGATAGTAGACGACACGTTCCACGTGGAGTCACCACGTAACTTACGGAGTTACGTGGTGGCTTTGACAAGTAACTTGACAAGTTTGGAACAAGGCCATGTGGTGGGTAGTGGTGCTTCAGGAGCAAGAGTATCTCGTCGAGTCATCACATCGTGGATATCACGCTTGGGGGGGAATTGCGAAAAGTGGGTACGCCTTATCATGCATACACCCTCTCGTTTACCAATGACGAGGAGGCTACAACACGAATATTTGGCATGTCAAAGAAACTATTCTGGTTAATCATTATGCAAGTGGTGTATGTGCACGTCATAATATCAAAGAGGGTGGTGTGATGCTTGGGTTTTGAATATGGATGAAATTGTTGTCAAAGGCTCATAGATTTTATGAACTTTGTCAAGCCATGCTCTAGCTAGTCTTACTATGTTGATATGTTGTCCTTTGCTAGCTCAACAACCTGGGAAGACATTTATGGGGTAGGAAAAGGACATTGAGTGTCCTTTATTGGCCGTCATGGTTGTATGGAGAGCGGTCAAGTAGAGCTGGGGTCTCACAACAAGTCAACCAAGCTTTGCGAGCATTGTACCCTATGGATGTACAATTGATACCTACACACGTTTCCTAGTGCTGAGTTGGTACTCAATGATTGCACGCAGGTAGACAACATTCTGCATGTTGATGTGTCACTACCTCATTAAATTTTGAGCAAGAGAGAGAGGTAGAGAGAGAGAGAGGTATATAAAAATGGGGAGGGGAAAGAGGAAGAGAGGGAGATAGAACAGAGAGAGAGAGGGATTGAGTGAGTGAGTGAGTGAGTGTGTGTGTGTGTGTGTGTGTGTGAGAGAGAGAGAGAGAGAGAGAGAGAGAGAGAGAGATTGAACGAGTGGGAGATAAAGAGAGATAGGGAGAGGTAGTGGGAGACAGAAGGGTAGTGAGAAAGAGAGAGAGAGAGGGAGAGGAAAAAAAAGCTCAATCTTTTTGGAGCGTGCTTTCAGAGCAGCCTTTTTTTTCTAGATTTGGTCAGTGGAGCAATATTTGAAAAAGCTCACTCCAAAGCTCGCTCCAAACCTCAAGTCCTGATAAGCATAAATGGGCCCTTGACCTTCAAAGAGAATGATTGAACATTGTTTAAGTTTTCAAAAGCATCCCTAAGCCATAAAATAGGCAAGGGGATACAAGGACGCCCAACGGGTCATCAAAAATATTATGCTAAGTTAGCAAAATGATATTATGACCCATTTGATATCCTCAAGCCAATTAATGGATCAACTTACAAGTTAAGGTTACCTAGCACTTGGCTCTTTTCATGACACTTTTCATGTAAGCCTTTTGATGCATTATAAGGGCAAGCAACCCAAAGAACCACTGATCGAAGATCCACCCGAGTTTGAAGGTCAAGAAGAGATCCTACAACCCAAGAGCATCCTACGACATGAAGACAAGGTTTGAAGAAGCGGTAAGACTATCCAATGAGATCTTATTAAATTTAAGAATTATTCTTTTGAAGATGCAAGGTGGATGCAAGGCACCCAACTAAGGGATAATGTAAACCTTGTAAATGCTTACATGTCAAAGGGAAGAACCAGGTATGAAGAAACATATTTTATAAATAATTGTATCTTGTTTTGACTCTAAGATTTCTTTTAAGATTCATAAGTTTTGATTCTATGCATAAATGAATCATACCTGTGGCATACATGTTTCTCTCGATCACCAAGTAGACTTTGCCTATCTATTATGGAAGATGATTAGTGGCTAAGTAGATTACATGCTTGTGGCAGCGTAATCTCTCAGTGCCAACTCGACTTTGCCAATCTACTTTTGAAGATATAAGGGCTAAGTAAAGACATGCTTGCGATAGCTAAGTCTTCCAAGCACCAAGTGGAATTAGTCACTAGTGTGGAAGGATGTCAACGGTGTCGTGCCGCTCCGCTCCCATGACAAGAAAATGAGCAAAGGAATGCCAATCGAGAGTATTTGAATCCTACATGATTAATTAGTAGTTATAAGGGCTTGCTAACAAGCCAATTTTTAAGCTGAAGTGTGCCAGATGCGGCTCTAAGGGTAAGAAGATGTCTTGGTAATGCCAAACAATGAGTATTCTTAATGTGGTCATAGCTGGGATTTTATTAATCCAAGTTGAAGTACTCAAAAAGCTCTACATGCATGTCTTTACGGCTTGTCAATCGGAGCTACGGATAAGAAGTTATGACAATTTTAAGTTGAGTCTGTAGCAGATCCGTACCGGATTGGGCAAGTGCAGTTGAGGGGGCAAAACTGAAATGAATGCATCAGGCTGAAGTGCTCAATTTCTGGAGCAAGTCGGTCTTTTCAGATCAGTGATCGGAGTCCCGCTTGCCAAGTTATGGGCCGTTAAAGATTCTCCGAGGGCCGGTTCCGTGTCAGTCTAGCCGGCTCGTCGGCCGGAGAGCCATCTGAGAATTTTTGAGCTTTATTTGGGTTTTGATATGCGGGAGCAGCAAGTGCTTTGAAGAGTTCTCTGTCAAAAATGTCGTCTTTTGGAATGCAATGATTGCGGCTTATACCTAACAGAAGCTGGGCCAGGAAGCTGGCTATTTTCAACAAATGCAAAGAAGGATAACTTTCCAAAGGCAATCACTTAAACTTGCATCTAGCATGCTTGTGGCAAGGTCCACAATACTAAAATGGGCACAAGACTCTTGATGACAATGTCGGTCGAGGGTGGCTGCAAAAAGATGTTGTTAAAGGAAATGCTTTACCCGGTATGTATGCCAAATGGGGGAGGTGCCAAAATTGATGAGTGCTTGGAATTGCCTTGGCCGATATGTTTGCCAAATGTGATGCCCATAAAGGCCAGCCGCCCAAGGAGCTAAGCAAAAAGCCGCCCAAAGTGAATTAAATTGGCCGCCCATTTGGTAAGGGGTTATTTTGAACCTAATGTGAAGGGAATTAAAAAAGAGAGAAGGAGGATATGGCAGCGAGTAGCGCAGAAGGCGCATGAGGTAAAGATCTACTCGCGTCGGGCGCTAGATTGCTTGGATGAGCTCGACACAGAATCGAAAAACACTCAGAAACCCGTCACGCACAGGTTTGGTGCCAGCCGCTTCGCATTTGGAGTTGTTCGAAAATATGGCTGCCACATCATCAAGCAGCCGTTCCCATTAGCGATGTCGCTAATGGGATGGCTAAAAATAGAAATCTCATGCACAAAAGGGAAACGGCTCTTGGGGACTCATTTTTCTTCATCATCTTGTCGTGGAGGTCGTCCTCTCCGGGGGAAGAAGCCAAGGCCTGTGTAAGCTTTCTTAACCGACTCTTAACTACATAATCCAGGATTAACCTACTCGAAGCAAGCTTTGGATTCCGAAGCTCTCGAAGCCATAAGAAAAATCTCTCTAATCCCATACGAAAAAAGACCTCTCTAAGCTCTCTAAGCCAACTCTCCTGGATTCTTCTTAGCCTTAAGCTTAATCCAAACTTGTTTGATCCGTGGAAGCCAAAGCCCTTAAGCTTTCATTAGCCTACTCTAAACCAGATTAGCCATCTTAAACCTCGAAGACCATAACCTCTAATCTCTCAAGCGAAACCCAAGCGAAGTAATCATAATCTTTTGAGCTATAATCCTCAATCATAAGCCAAGCTTGATCTCTAATATCGCTTAAGCCCAAGTTTTGATTCCGAACCTCATAAGCCAATTTCATAAATTGAGCCTAAGCTCTCAAAACGAGAGCTAATCTTATTATCCTTAAGCCAAGCCGAGCTTCTAAGCCATCATTAGCCATTCGAATCGGGAAGCGGAAGCCAAATCAGATGGCCATCGGAAGAGGAAGTTCCTAAGCCATAACGGGAAGAAGCAAAAGGCAGAGGTAAGCAGGTCATTATCACTTTTCTTGATTAGCACCTGGTTTAAGCCAGGATTCATATTGTAAGGAGTATAAGCTTTGATTAATGATTATTACGGTTGATTAACTGGAATTAAGAGAACTGTTTGTTTTGAGACTGTTGCCGTTAATTGTGCCTGTTGCACCTCTTTTCCCGCACCTCTCACAACCAGGGGCCCGGTGCCTTCCCGGCTCACTATTCGCACATTTATCCCCCGACATTCTTTGTGAACCCGATGCGAAACGAGCCGGGGTGGGAGGTCAGGATGGAGATTCCAGCAGAATTGAAGCAGTTTATTGAAGATTACAACCTGAATAGATTTGATAAAAATCTAGCAACAACAGATCTGTCCAAAATGTTGGGCTTAGTTCAGAGGTGTTTACAAGAAGTAAAAGCTATGAAGATGAAAAAGCAGCTTGATGATGCAGTGGAGATGGCACTTGATGCCGTGCATGAGCTGTATGGAATTTTTCAAGGACATGATCCAGATGGACTCCTTGCATGCTATAAAGCGGAGATGAAGAGCCGAGGAATTCTAGAAGGTCGAATGATTTCAGCCTTTAAAGAAGTTGTAACCTTCGAGTTTAGAGGTAAGGTACGAGAACTGGCCGAAACATATCCCACGCAGTGGGACTATTTTGCAGATGGTTTTGTTCATGAAAGCTCAAGAATTATTGAGTTAGCAATGAAGGAAATTAATGAACGAGGCCAGATTATTTTCTATAAAGAAGAAGGGGATCATATGCAGTTCCTTAATTATGATCAATTTTGGGACCATATTTCTGCAAGAAGTCAAGCCAAGGCAAATACAGCTTTGGAAGTAGCAGATTCAACGACAAAGGACCATATTTTGAGCAACCAAGTAAAGGTACATGATGAATTTACTGTTGAAACACAAATGTATGAATTTTTTTCGAAGATTTCTCGCATGGAAGTTACCTCAAACAATGGTTCTTGTGAAGAGCCAGACTGTACAACAAATTTTTTTCAAGCTATTGACCTTGGCATGGGATGCTCTCAACAAGTTTATCAAGAAGATGAGCCACTACAGGCTTCTAATGGTTCTATAGGCACTATAGCTGAACAAGGCAGCAGATTTATTGCAGATAATTGCATAAACAAATCTATTATATATACGATAGTTGATGAAGTGATCGAGATTGTGAATCTAACACAGGATGTACCCGATAATGCTAATGAACCTATGGTTGCTTATGGCAATATTTTTGTCGATTCTATTATCACAGAAGCAGATTCCATAATTGATGGGTTTTTGGCCCAAT
The DNA here is from genome assembly GCF_014529385.1 of Adiantum capillus-veneris. NCBI lineage: Eukaryota > Viridiplantae > Streptophyta > Polypodiopsida > Polypodiales > Pteridaceae > Adiantum > Adiantum capillus-veneris. The sequence continues at coordinate 146,549,019 of NC_140944.1, forward strand.
CTGAAGGAGAAGGTTATAGCAGTTTGGAAGAGCTTTGTGATGCATGTACCCCTTCAGAAGGGGTGCCTGATGAACCTTTTCAAAGTAATAATGGCTTGCTAAGAAGCATGGATGCAGATGAGGAAGCAAAGGGCGATATTGGAGATTGCCTACATCATGCTGATCGTGAACAGGATATTGACATGGATTCTACATCTATGCTTATATACGGGCTGCAAGAGGAGCCAACTCCTATAGCTTTGTTGAATGATGAGACTTCCAAGGTTGATTTTTCCAAGGATGTTATGGATGAAGATTTTTAGGACAAAGCTATTATTCATTATCAACCTCAAGAGCCAAGTAAAAATCTCTCTGATGATATAGGTTCAGAAAGTCCTAAGATTTTTCGTAATGGCTGTGAAGCTAGAGGGGGTGATGATGCTAAATCATCCCTGATAATGCATAAAGTGCTCAAGATTTTTCATTTCTTCGGACGATGTGCCAAATGTGGCTGGATTTGGATATTATTCCTAATTCTTATGTCAGTGATCTCTTGGCTACCAGTAAAAGGGAGTCAAAATTCTTTAATTCTTGCTGGTAACGACCTTAAGTTACCAAAAGTTTGTGAGATGTGGCTACTGCACTATGCTTCAGGTGAAGCTCTAGTATATTGTGGAGGCCATCAATGCTATATGATCTTAATGGTATTTGATCCAGGTGATTCAAAAGATCTTCAAAAGCAGGTACACTATGGATGGATATTTTTGGGTCTACATGGTGGGTTCTTTTTGCTAGATCCTGGCATAGCATATTTGGAGCAGAAATTATTGAAGTTGATTGATTCAGAATGTGTATGCTTATGTGGATATTATGCTGCTCCACTATTGGGGCAATTCCTTATTATTCCATTTGATCCTGGGAGCTATTGGAGAGCAACTTGCAAATTCAAGGATTTCATTTATTTTCCTGTATAGCAGGTTACTTGGCAGTAGATTTATTTTTGGATGTATGTTAAAACATACGTGTTTTTGGTTATATGATCAATAACTTTACATGGCTAGCTTCCAGTTGACATCTTGGATAATTGTTATAGTATCTTCACATCTTTTGAGATGGTTCTGCTTCCAGAACTTGAAGTAAAGGACTTGACGACCATTCCGTGTGCAAGCAGAGTAAGGCATACTTGAGCTTGACAGGGTTCCTTAAAGAGAGCTGATGGTCAAGCCGTGTGCATAAGTAAGTGGAGCACTTGAGTTTGGCGGGGTTCAATAAACATATTTTCATAATTGCATGCTTTGGAGATACGACCACTACGGTTCAAAGATTTGTGATGGGACAGCTACCAGATAATTGAGCTAGACTATTGATGTTATGATTTACACCTTCCTTTTTTTTTACATAGCTTTATCAACTACGTGAGCTTGATGACAAGTAGCTTAAGGTATTTATAGAAGATGCAGCTTGAAGACCGGTTGGCACAGACCGAAGGCTGTGCAGGTTTAGAGGGGGTGAATGTCGTGCCGCTCCGCTCCCATGACAAGAAAATGAGCAAAGGAATGCCAATCGAGAGTATTTGAATCCTACATGATTAATCCGCAGTTATAAGGGCTTGCTAACAAGCCAATTTTTTAGCTGAAAGTGTGCCAGATGCGGCTCTAAGGGTCAGAAGATGTCTTATTAATGCCAAACAGTGAGTATTCTTAATGTGGTCATAGCTGGGATTTTATTAATCCAAGTTAAAGTACTCAAAAAGCTCTACATGCATGTCTTTACGGCTTGTCAATCGGAGCTACGGATAAGAAGTTATGACAATTTTAAGTTGAGTCTGTAGCAGATCCATACCGGATTGGGCAAGTGCAACTGAGGGGGAAAAACTGGAATGAATGCATCAGGCTGCAGTGCTCAAATTTTGAAGTGAGTCGGTCTTTTCAAATCAGTGATCAGAGTCCCGCTTGCCAAGTTATGGGCCGTTAAAGATTCTCCGTGTTAGTCTAGCCGGCTCAGCCGAAGAGCCATCTGAGAATTTTTTAGCTTTATTTGGGTTTTGATACGCGGGAGCAGCAAGTGCTTTGAAGAGTTCTCTATCAAAAATTTCGTCTTTTGGAATGCGATGATTGCGGGTTAAACCTAGCAGAAGTAGGGCCGAGAAGCTGGCTATTTTCAACAAATGCAAAGAAGGATAACTTTCCAAAGGCAATCACTTAAACTTGCATCTAGCATGCTTGTGGCAAGGTCCGCAATACTAAAATGGGCAGAAGACTCTCGATGACAATGTCGATCGAGGGCGGCTACAGAAAGATGTTGTTAAAGGCAATGCTTTACCCGATATGTATGCCAAATGGGCAAAATTGCTGAGTGCTTGGAATTGCCTTGGCCGATATGTTTGCCAAATGTGATGCCCATAAAGGCCGGCCGCCCATTTGGTAAGGGGTTTATTTTGAACCTAATGTGAAGGGAATTAAAAAAGAGAGAAGGAGGATATGGCAACGAGCAGTGCAGAAGGCGCATGAGGCAAAGATCTACTCGTGCTGGGCTTTAGATTGCTCGGATGAGCTCGACATAGAATCAAAAAACACTCAAAAACCCGTCGCGCGCAGGTTCGGTGCCAGCCGCTTTGCATTTAGAGCTGTCCGAAAATATGGCTTCCATGTCATCAAGCAACCATTCCCATTAGCGATGTTTCTAATGGGATGGCTAAAAATAGAAATCTCATGCACAAAAGGGAAATGGCTCTTGGGGACTCATTTTTCTTCATCATCTTGTTGTGGAGGTCCTCTCTCCGGGGGAAGAAGCCAAGGCCTATGTAAGCTTTCTTAACCGACTCTTAACTACATAATCCAGGATTAACCTACTCGAAGCAAGCTTTGGATTCCAAAACTCTCGAAGCCATAAGAAAAATCTCTCTAACCCCATATGAAAAAAGACCCCTCTAAGCTCTCTAAGCCGACTATCCCGGATTCTTCTTAGCCTTAAGCTTAATCTAAACTTGTTTGATCTGTGGAAGCCAAAGCCCTTAAGCTTTCATTAGCCTACTCTAAACCGGATTAGCCATCTTAAACCTCGAAGACCATAACCTCTAATCTCTCGAGCGAAACCCAAGCGAAGTAATCATAATCTTTTGAGCTATAATCCTCAATCATAAGCCAAGCTTGATCTCTAATATCGCTTAAGCCCAAGTTTTGATTCCGAACCTCATAAGCCAATTTCATAAATTGAGCCTAAGCTCTCAAAACCAGAGCTAATCTTATTATCCTTAAGCCAAGCCGAGCTTCTAAGCCATCATTAGCCATTCAAATCGGGAAGCGGAAGCCAAATCAGATGGCCATTGGAAGAGGAAGTTCCTAAGCCATAACGGGAAGAAGCAAAAGGCAGAGTTAAGCAATTCATTATCACTTTTCTTGATTAGCACTTGGTTTAAGCCAGGATTCATCTTGTAAGGAGCATTAAGCTTCCATTAATGATTGATTGATGATGATTACGGTTGATTAACTAGAATTAAGAGAACTGTTTGTTTTGAGACTGTTGCTGTTAATTGTGCCTGTTGCACCTCTTTTCCCGCACCCTCACAGCCAGGGGTCCGGTGCCTTCGCAGCTCACTATTCGTACATTTATCCCTCGACAACGGGTAAAATGGGATCCTTTACCCAAAGTAAAAGGACTAGCTACAAATTTATTTTCCCTACTCCAATGTCGAGGACGACTATGATTTTAAGGGAGAGATAATGTCATAAAAAATAATTTCTAACTTTCTAAAAGTATTTTAAATCTTAATTTGGCTAGTTAAATATGGGAAAAATAAAAGAGTAAAAGAGAAATCAATCAAAGGGCTTATAGACCTAGCTCGGTCATAGACTTGGGACCAAAGGAGAAAAGTCTATAAAAGAGCAAAAATAATTGCTATTTAATTATGTCGATCAAAGATACACGTCAAGGAAGGATAAGTCTATCACGAGCAACCTTGATTAAAGGTACATGACAAAGGGAACTAATTTGTCATAAAATCTAATATCTAACCAACTCAAATGATTTTCTCATATTAAACTGATCATTTACTGTGGGAGAATAAACGAGAACAAGGGTTAGGATATAGACATGTGCTTATAGATCTATCTCAACACGGGGCCAATGGTAAAGGGGCCCAAATGAGAGATGGTCTATCAAAGAGCAAGGCTAACCAATGGAGCATTAAGACCTTTGGGTTAGCTTCATTGAAGACCTCCGATAGTTAGTGTTAAAAGTCCTTTGACCTTCGATAAGCTAGGGTTGTGCTTGAGGTGGGAGCCCGGCCCAAGATTAAGGTGCTTGACATGCCTGACGACAAAGATGTTTGATGCTTGAGGTGCTTGATGATTGAGATGCTTGAGGTGCTTGTCATGCTTGAGATGCTAGGGTTGTACTTGAGGTGAGAACCCAACCCAAGTTTGAGGGGCTTAAGGGCCAAGCTTGTGGTGAGAACTAGGCCCAAGGTTGAGGGGCTTGAGGTGGCACAAAAGTCAAAGTGAATACCTACAATGAGGAGGGCGAGCCATGCAAGAAGGGGGGGTGGTTGCTTGACCACTCTCTCCCCCAAAGGGCACCCCTTGCCCAAGGGGCAAGTAGAACACATGTCAAGCCCCTAGCTAGGTTACCCTCATAGTCTGCCTAAAGACTATTGGTTGGCCTTCCAAGGGGTCCAATGGTAATTTATTGGATTTAATTAATTGTTTTAGTATTTATCAAGCCCTCTCTCTCAAGCGGGACACTTGTCCCAAGGCTACCCTTGTTGCTTGGTATGACTCTTGCTTGTGATTGGCTAGGCCTGGAGGGGTCCAATGAGCTTCAAGCATGAGCTACAAGGGGGGGTCGACCAAAGCAAGTAGGGGAGCTGCTTAGCGGGTATACTCTTCCACACAAACTCAGACACACCCTCATTGTGTGTGAAGTGCAAAATGCAAGAGCTCCTTCTCCTTTTCCAAGCAAGTAGAGAGGTTGAGAGCCTACACCAACACTCTTGGCTATGGAATGCAAATCCAACCAAGACCATGCTTCAATGCTTAAGCTTGCCATCTGGTCCATCTTCATTACTATGCTATTATGTATGCTAGCAAGAAGAGTGATGATAAGTGAGGAACTAGTTCTTTCTCCTATGAAATGTTTCTTCTTCCTCTTCCCTACCCTCATTCCTTGCTAGCTCTCTCCACCTTCGAAAGTGTTTGAGGTCTTGGGACTACGGCTTGGGATACTTAATGCTTTCATGTTATGCTTGTGATGCATGAATCTTTCCATCTTCATAGCATCACCTAGGTTACAAGGAACACAAAGATTGTATTGTAACAAGTCTCTCTTGATGGGAGAAATCATAATACAAATGCCTATTGGAGGGGGGACCGGCTCCACATAAATCCGGTCCTCATCAACTGTTGTCATGTTCTCTTGAAATTCTCTCTCTTGCAAAAGTATTGTTCATGCCAAGTTAACTAAATGCTATGTTTATGTTGTTGTCTTCAATTATGATCACCCGCTATGCTCACAAAGTAATTTATCAAAAGTACTCTCTCGAATTTTCGCTACTCTCAAGTTAATAGGCCAATTCATTTACATTGGTATCAAAGCATTTGGTTTCTCTTTTCTTGCTTAAGAAGAGAGGTCCTTAAGTAGCCTGTAAATGGTTGATTTTGTTAATTATATTAGGGTAAGTGGAACTGGGATCTATTATCGGTTTTGTTGAACCCACTATGTGGGATATGGTGCACACCTCGGGAGCTTTGGACTTAATAATGGAGTCTTTTTAGACTTGCCTACGGCTTGACCATTATTGAGCCATAAGAAGTTCTAGAGGAGCTAGCCCTTGGTAACTTTGCTATGTTGGACCTACTCCACTACTCTCTATAATTAACCACTTCGAGCCGTAGGTGTAGATATTTAAGAGCCACTTTTCAAAGGCTAAGAGGAGTGGCAACTAAGGTTTTGAATTGCCAAAGCATACACTAAGTATGTACAGAAATTTTGTTAACATGGCTAACAATAACCAAGAGAGTAGAATGAACATTGATAGATTTGATTTTGCACATGAAGGTGCTAATGATGACGCCCCCATGTTTGTTAATTATCTCGTTACTAGGTTGCAACAAGCTATGGGCAACCCTACTTTGCAAGCCAAAGTTACTCAACAACCTCACGCTTATGGAATTTCCCTTCCTCTCCATGAGGAGAGAGAGCTCAGGAGGCCTCTTGAAGAGACCCCCAAAATAAGACTCTCTCCCATACGAGAGGAGGAATCCAAAGAGCAAGAAAGCAACGAAACTTTAAGTTCCTCTAAAAATGTTGCTCCATGAAGACGGCGGTCTAGACGATCGCCAACTCCTCCAAAGAGGAAAAGATCAACACACAGTCCTTCTCCTCGTCCTTCCAAAAGGGAAGAGAGGAAACAAAGGAAGAAAAGGGCAAGAAAGAGGTCACCCTCTTCTCCTTCTTCTTGACCTTCCTCCTTTTTCGATGAAAGCTAAGGCTATTCTCCTACAGAATATAGGATGGGACACCGAAAATCATACCCCGCATGGCGCACGTCACAAAAACTAAAGAAGTTCAAAGAGGGAGGAAAGAGTATCTCTTTTCTCACCTATGATGGCACCTTCGGTGCTACCGCCAAAGTGTTGGCCTTCATCCAGCAATTTGATGCGGCCTTTGGAGACAAGGGCTTTACGGAGTCCTCCAAGCTACACCATGTAGCTATGCACTTCCAACCGTTAGTGGTGGGCTAGTCTTCGTGGCAATGGCAAAGCCCCTAAGACATGGAAAACTCTACAAGTTTCCATCATGAAGCAATTCCTTGCAAGCGATGCAAAGGACAAAGTGCTTACCGAATGGCGCAGCTTGAAGCTTCTCTCTTATGAGTCTATCCACGTATGTAGACAAGTTTTGGGATTTACATCTCAAGGCTACTGTCTTTCAAAAGATAGACTTTGCCGAGCAAAAGCAACAGTTTTTTGCGGGATTACCTGTGAAGAGATGGCCAAGTATGTCAAGTCTCAACGGCCTGGTTCTATCATTGAAGTAAGCCACCACACCATGGTTGCTTCGCGCATCAACTTCCAACAAGGGTCTAGACAAGCCCATGGAAAATAAAGACAAAGGTGATGCGAAGGGGAAAAACAATGCCCAAAATTCTTCCCAAGGCACTTCCAACAATAACAACAACAACAACAACAATCGTTCCAAGGAGAAGGGAGTTTACAAAGACAAAAACAAACTCTCTCCTGAAGAGCTTGAAGCTTTTCGCAAGGACCATAAGTGTTTTAAGTGTGGGGAGCAAGGAAATGGTTATTGTTCTTGCCCCAAGAAGAATGTTTGCAATGAGACTCCTAGAGCTTCCACCATCAAAGCTCCAAAAGAGGATGCTCATTGCAAAGGTGCACCTCTCTCCTATGCTTGGGGAAAGGTAAGAGAGCACGATGCCTTCATCTTGTTTGACCCTCGTTCTACTCACAACTTCATATCAACGGAGTTGGCCACCAAGTTGGGCATTCAAGCCTTCGAGATGGGAGATGCTGTAACGGTCGATACTGCTTTCAAGGGACAGTGAGTCTCCGTTACTCCCTTGATTGGGAAGTTGAGTCTCCATGTCCAAAGCTATGTCGACAAAGAAGACTTTTTCACTCTCTCCTCTCCAACACGAGGATGCTATCCTAGGGGCACCATGGTTTGATCGCATGGATACCAACCTGAAGTTCCCTGAAAGGAGAATCTACTTCACCTACAGGGGAAAGAACATGTATATAGATGCTAATGAGTGTGGTCGCACTATACCACTTGTAAATCCTTCTGCTTTTGATAAATCAATGAAGAGCTCGGTTTCTGTGTACATGTTTTTTGTCAAAGATTCTCTTAAAGATCCTAATGTTTCATCAAATGTAAATGGTAGGAATCAAGAAGAGTTAGACTTGTCTAGTTTTCTAAAAGGATTCCAAGATGTGTTCATCGATAATATCCCCATGGACTTACCTCCAAAACGAGGGGATGATGACCATCGAATTGAGCCACTTCCAGGCAGCTCACCGCTGAACAAGCCTCCTTATTGAGTCTCTCAAGCTCAACAAGAGGAGATCATGAGGCAAGTACAGGAATTGGTAGACAAAGGGATGGTGAGGCCTAGCTCCTCTCCCTTTTGTTCTCCAGTCCTTTTAGTGCAAAAGAAAGATGGTACATACCGTATGTGTTTGGTCAAGCGAATTTATCCTTCAAGAGATTCAATACCTAGGTCAATTTATCTCTCAAGATGGTATCTGTATGGATCCGTTGAAGTTAGAGGTAATAAAAGCATGGCCTAATCCAAGGAATCTACATGAGCTAAGAAGCTTTATTGGTATGTGCGCATACTATAGACGCTTCATAGCAAAATTCGCTCAAATAGCAGGACCACTACATGACTTAACTATGAAGAACGTTAAGTATGTATGGACTGCTAAGGAGCAAAATTCTTTTGACAAGCTCAAGGAGAAGCTTACCTCTCAACCAGTCCTCATGCTTTCGGATCTCTCAAAGACATTTGAGGTCCAATGCGATGCTTGTGGTGAATGCCTTGGAGTAGTCTTGCTTCAAGAAGGGCATGCCATAGCATATGAGAGTCGAAGACTCAATACCGATGAACGAGTCTTGGACATCTATGAGAAAGAGCTTTTAGTTGTTCTACATTCCCTAGACACATGGAAGCACTACTTACTGGGTACTCCATTTATTGTACAAACCGACCACCAAAGTCTCAAGTCAAGCTTTCCGATAACCAAATGATGTGGGAAAGTTTTCTTTCGCAATTTAATTTCCATATTGCTCACATTGCTGGTAACCATAATCAAGTGGCTGATGCACTTTCACAACAACCAAAAGTTAATGCGGTGTCTATAGCTACTCACAATGATCTATCTTTTATGATAGATGAGTATGCTATTGACCCTGGCTTTAGAGACATAATGTCAGCCTTTGCTTTGGGGAAGAAAGAGGAACCATTCCACCTTGCAGGATGGTTATCTTCTCCACGGCAATAGGCTATGTATTACCTATTCCCTTTGTGAGAAAATTATGTATGAATCCCATGCTCCTCCCTATGTGGGGCATATAGACATTCAACCTACTCTCTGAGGAGTAGAAATGTACTTCTATTGGCCTACCATGAAAGTAGACATACCAGAGTATGTTTCAAAATGTGTAGCATGCCAAAAGACTAAGTATGATAGAGGGAAGCAACCTGGATTACTCTAGCCATTGCCTATCCCAAATTCACTATGGGAGAGTATATCCATGGATTTCATCTTTGGATTATCCAAGTCTATCAATGGGACTACGGGAATATGGACAATAGTCGACAGGTTTAGCAAGCAAGCACACTTTATTCCTATCAAAAGACTATTAAGGCACACCAAATGGCAACGCTCTTCATATCTCAGATTTTCAAACACCATGGATTACCAATATCCATCGTGTCAGATAGAGATCCTAGAATGACCACTAACTTTTTGAAAAGGTCTCTTTGAAAATCTAGGAACAAGATCGAATTTCTCTTTGGCCTATCACCCACAAACGGATGGCCAAAGTGAGATAGCCAATTTTACGATACTCGATCTACTCAAGACTTACGTTACCGAAGTAGATCAACGCTCACAATGGGAAAAGTACTTACCTCTTGTAGAGTATGCCTACAATAATACTATACATACCTCTACGGGAAAAGCACCTTTTGAGATCATAGAGGGAAGAACAAAAAGTCCCTTGCTACTTAAAGTACATGAGAAGATCTTCGCTGCCGATGAGTATAACCGTGACCTACAAGAATCTTTTCAAAAGATTAAGGAGGCTATATCCATCTCTCAACAAAGGCAAAAAGCTACTGCTGACAAGCACAGAAGGGCTTTAACGTTCAAAGAAAATGATTGGGTCTTACTTAAGTTTCCTAAGGCTCAATTAAGGCAAACGACGGGCAAAAATCCTACGGGCCATCAAAAGTATTATGCTAAGTTAGCAAAACGATTCCATGGTCCTTTCCAAGTCTTGAAGCCTATGAATGAGATGGCTTACCTTACCAACTCAAGTTACCCAACCATTGGCTCATCCACAATGCTTTTCATGTGAGCCTACTCAAGCCCTACAAAGGAGATCCACCAAGAGAGCCAATTATTGAAGACCCTCCCGAAGTTGAAGACCAAGAAGAGGTGCTACAACCCGAAGCTATCCTTCAGCATGAAGACAAGGTACTACGACACGGTAAGATTATCTGACGGTATCTTATTAAGTTCAAAAATTATCCTTTTAAAGATGCTAGATGGATACAAGGAATACAGCTTAAGGATAGTATGAACCTTGTCAATGCTTACAATGCTACATTAGAGTAAGCACATGTACAAATTTCTTTTAAATGACCAATGTTTTTGTGTTATAAGACTAAGTGATCTTTTTATTGCATGCTTATAATCATGTTTGTGATGACGACGTCTCTCAAACACCAAGTACAATTTGTCACTATACTTTGGGAGAATGAAATGGACTAAAGAGCAGATATGCTTGTGGCAGCTATATCTCCCAAGCACCAAATGTATTGGTCATCCTTCTTGGAAAGATGTTGTATGGTAAAAAGGGATCCTCTACCCGCTAATTAAGATTGACTGATGACTAAGGCTTTATCTCTTTTACCTCATAGTCGAGGACGACTATGATTTGAAGAGAGAGGTAATGCCATAAAGTCTAATATCTAACCAATCCAAATGATTCTCTCATATTAAACTGATCATTTAATGTGGGAGAATAAACGAGAACAAGGGTTGGGGGGGGGGGGGGGGGGGGGGGGAGAGAGAGAGAGAGAGAGAGAGAGAGAGAGAGAGAGAGGAGCCTTCTACCATGGCACTTACAAAGGAAAAAACTCTCCTCTCTGGTTAATTTTGAAGGGAGCAGCTTGGGGAAGATGGTTTTTTTTTGGGTAATGCTTATTTTGAAAAGTTTTCTCTTTACAAAATTTCTGGGAGTCCATCTTACCCAAGCAGCTCAAAAATTCAAGCTCGAGTGTACTCTCTTTAAATCTTGTAGGTTTTCTCACCTTCAAATATAAAACCTCAAGAGACATTTCAAAATTTGTAGGTGGAATTACAGTAAACCTAGGTTTTTAATGGGCTTGCCATGTTCGTCATAGCAGGTTTTCTCTTTAAATTTTATAGGTTTTCTCACCTTCAAATATAAAATTTAAAGATAAACTAGGTGGGATTACATTAAACCTGGGTTTTATTGGGCATGCCATGTTCATCATAGTAGGAGTTGGACCGCCTTGACCCCTTGCTTATTGTCTGCATTCTGCTGACACACAATGGTTTTTATACAAAGAATGATAATTAGTATGACCTATAGACTTTCCAATTCATACATATGCTATGTGATATAGAACACATTTCCAATTTTCTATCATCGATACGCCTCAAGCATTTGAGGCAATTATGAAGGGTTTCACACGCCTCCTGACAACATCGTGCTAATGACAATAGTCTTTGTTGGCAAGTTGCTAATGCAAGTTTCTAGCTTCATTCGTTCAAGAGAGTGGAAAGGGTAGATAGAGTAATTTGTAAGTTTGCCGAGATCTTACAAATACCTACTAGCTAGAAGTAGTGCTAGATGACTAGGTTTAGTGTGATCCTACGTATAAATTTTGAGGTTTATCTCTATATCTAACCCAATAATATAACAATACCTCTGAGGAGAAGCTGCCCTGATTTGCTTCCCCATTTTCTTTGCTCGCTTCTCTTTCTGTGGCTTGCTGCCCACATTGTCATCTATCAAGAGAGAAAGCGATAGACACACATATACACACATTTATATACACATGTATGTACGCACACACATACTCATATGTTTGAGCTGGGAAACTATATAGCCTTGACCTATTGGTAAAAGCGAACGAGATCCACCACAGAAATGGGTACGTACACACATACTCGTATGAGTGAGGAAGACATACAATATAGGAATGACCCGCCGAGTTTCCTTAAAATTGCTCAGGCATATTGCTGGATTGTTACTACGACGTTTAAAAAATTCTCCCTTCCTCTCTCCCCGTGATGGCGAAGACGAAGAAGGTGACGGGAGCTTTATGGGACCTTCTGTGCAAGACGAGGGGTATCTCAGCACCGCTTTTCACTCATCAGGTCTAACTGTGGCAACTCTATCTTCACCGCACGCGCACACATGCTCTAACATATCTCGGGGTACTTATTTGCAGGAAAGACCTTTCACCACCCTATTCCAACATTCACAGTTCTCTGCATTTGGGAAGGAGGTAGCGTCTCTTGTTGATTTTCTATCTTGTCTCGATTTTAAGCTTTTGTACACATTTTTGGTGAGAGAGAGCAATGTGGGGGCTGTCTTTCCTACATTCATTGCTCGATACTCTGTCCCTAGTCATAAAAATCCAGTTTCAACCCAGATATGTTGTTGGTACCTACTGGAATAAAGGACCTCTCATAGGCGGCATGGATAGTTTTGTCTTCAGTTTTGCATTGGTTCATCAAATCTTTGTTTCTCAAACATTTGGCAAAATTTTATGCGCAAAACCACACCTATTACCTGTATTCGTGCGCATGGTGAAATTGGCTAATGTACAAAACACCTGTGGTCGTATACAGAGCAGGTAAGCACACATACATGAAGCTTGCTGCTGGTGGAGAATTTTCTTGCATTGTGAGTCTGTAGCTTTATTCCTTGGCAAAATGTTACATAGTTGCATTGTCTTAGCATCCGTGTATTAGAGATAATAAAGGATGCGTAGGAGAGTAATTTATTTCTTTGAGTTGTAGAGTAAGTGTAGCCATGTGCAATTAACACGTTAGTAACAAGTTTGCAACCTATGAGCACATGATGAATTGTAAAAGGGCCATTTCAAAGAGTGGATGAGCATGCTGTCTCTGATTTGGCCATTCAAATAGTGTACAAGCCTGTTGTGAGTGGCGTGGTCTAGTGACGAGGTGTTCTGTACATTTTAGGTTGAATGTGATTGTGCTTGAATAAGAATTGTAATAAATTCACCTCTTTCAGGCAAAGAACTGGGTACCTGCTCGGCGAGCATCCAATGCATCAAGTGCTTCCATACTCCTTTTTCAAAGCAGCGTTGGCAAATCAGAAGTAGTTGGTCATTTGGTAGAGAAAGGGATGAAAGCACAAAAACAAGTGGGATTGTGGCTATTTGGTTGTAGTGCTTGGGTTTTCAGCATGGTAGTGATTGGTGGACTGACCCGTCTCACTAAATCAGGGCTCTCTATGACTGATTGGAAGTTTTTGGGAAGCTTTCCTCCTATGTCTTCTTCAGAATGGGAAGCAGAGTTTGTGAAATATAAAGACTCACCTGAATACAAAAGGTAATTTTTTATTTCAGGCTTTTGAATAGTTTGGATTGGTGGAAGATCACTGGAAGCTGACATGAAGAGGCTGAGGGACTGTATGTATTTAGTTGACTGCTAACTCTGCATTCATGAAAAGCTTTATGTCCTTGTTGTGGTGGAGACAAGGGGCTGCCCAAGGCTTGTCTTCAATTGTGCTTTAAAATTTTCCAGTGGTAGAGGCTAAATGTTTTGTTAATACAACAGTGTTTTAATTTGACCTAGAGGACTCCTTTTTGTAAGATATAGAGGCATTTTTAAGATGAAAACTGTACTCTCTCGCAAGCCATACAACTTCAATTTAAACGAGACGTACTTGAAACTTCAATCTATAGTATTTCTTTATTCGATGACAGATTGATGAGTCTCAGTACATGATGTTCATAGTTTTCTGGGCCTCTGTAGGACAAAAGGAAGCTTTCAACAAGCCTAAGTACCTTTTATGTCATGGACATAGTTCTCAAGTATCGCTTGTTTAAGTCAAAATTGTACGAGTGGCCAACACCGACTATAGTACATGGTGTACATAGCTTTCTGGGCCTTTGTACGACAAAAGGAAGCTTTCAACAAGCTTAAGTACCTTTTGAGTCATGGACATATATTGATAGTTCCAGATTTGAGGAAACCTTTTGAGGTTCCTACAATGCTCCAGTAGTTAGTATTAGAGTGATGCTCCACCAAGAGGGGAGAGTAGATACCTCAAAGATGCAGAATTGCATTTATTAGAAAGGACTTACCGTTGTGGTACATGCACTCTTTGTTTGGAAGCGTTATCTTCTTGGGGCTGATGGTTCATCAAGGCTCATCATCATAGTTTAAGATAGGGAAAATTACCAACATACCCTTGAAATATGTTGAAATTCCCAAAATACCCCTGATATTTCAAAAATTCCCAAAACACTCCTCATATATGGCAAGTATGCTCAAGATGTCCTTCAATTCTCTCAAACTTCCCTGAATCAATCTCACAAACATTTTATCTATTGGACATGAGAGTTTACATTGTACAACTGCTCTGCACATCATTTGAGTACAATTGGCATTGAGGCATCTTTTAATCTTCTGGACCCAAATATTGTGTCGAGCTTCTCCTTGACTCTTTTAGTTGAAAGTCTATTATTTTCAGCTTGTTGATTATCCGTGTGCACCGTTTGATAGATGTGCACGTGACAATGTGTGTATGTGTGTCTCGGTTTGAGTGTCGGTGTGTGTGCGCACATGGGCGTGTATGAATGTGTGTGTGTGCTAGTGTTTGGGTGTGTGCGTGTTTGCTTTTATCTGTGTGTTGTGTGTGTCAACGTGTCTCGGCAGTTCACCTTTGCTTCATAGGAGTCCCCCTAGGCTGTTTAACCGGAAAAGTCATTGCTTGCTTTGCGGGCTTTCTTCTCCTAATTGATTGTATTGTTTGACATAGTGCTTATTGGATTTGGCCCACCCGTAATTTTTGTCTGCTCCTTCGACCTGTTACTGGTTGCTTGATAGCAGGCCTTGCCACTCAAGTCGCCGACTGCTCCGTTACTCAGTCTGTCTCTACCTTGTGGTGTTGCAGCAGCCCTCTCAGGCGTCTACTGGTGCTTCTTGCCCATCTTCCTTCCTACCGGTTTGGTTTCTTCCTGGTCGCCTGGTGGTCTTGGTAGCATAGTTGTCCCCTTACTATTTACTTGGGGGACTCTTCGCCCGACAGGTACGAGGTGCCTATCTTCCAGAGGCATCTGTCGATACCTTCTCCTCTCGGCTCTCCAACTAGTTCCCAGGGCACTTTTACCCTCACCAGGAGGGGTTGTTCCCCTATTTTTTTTTTTTTTCCAGTACTCAAGTTGTTTCAGTCTACGGGCGCTATCTTTTCCGTTTTTCAGTTTCTGATGGGCCTCAGCTCTTATAGGTTCTATGCCTTCAGGTAGCCTTGTACTTTGCCTTCAGGCGGTTGTATCAGTTTTATTTCCCTGTAGGTAGGCACCTTTTGGTGCCTATAGGGGCTCAAAAAAGTAAAGAATCAGCGATGTGCTTTCTATATATATATATATATATATATATATATATATATATATATATATATATATATATATATATATATATATATATATATATATAGAAAGCACAGGCAGACAGATAGATAGATAGATAGAATAGATAGATTAGATGATAGAATAGATAGATAGATAGAGAGAGAGAGAGAGAGAGAGAGAGAGAGAGAGAGAGAGAGAGAGAGAGAGAGAGAGAGAGAGAGAGAGAGAGAGAGAGAGAGAGAGAGAGAAATGAAATGAAGTGTTATATTAACGTCTTCAAAAGGCCAAAGTGACCTATGAGACCAGAAAGCTACAATGTGGTGGATTTGATACAAAGTCAGAGTAACAAACTAACAACTTAACAAAACAAAACAAAAAAATACTATCGGATCCTAGACTGGTCGATGTGAACTAAGCAAAAGGGGGCAGCTGGCCGGGATAGCTAAATCACAGGAGATCTAGCATCGGGCGCTGGCGGATCTCATCAATCTCCTCCATGGTAAGTAGTCTGACCGGGCGTCGTGCATGCCTGGCCAGAGTGCTCCGAATCTTCTGATGAAGCCTCCGTCGATGCTGTGTAGTCCTCCGCAGTCGTGGGCGCCTCGATTTTCCCAGCTCACTCGCTTGGTCGATCAGTATGCCTCTGGTGTGAGACGAAAGTGAGCTCTCCTGTGGTAGTAGCTCCTGCGGTTGTCCAGTGTCTGCTCTAAAGAAATCTGTGATCTGTCTCTGAGACTGGTCAGCCTCTCCACTCATCAAGCTATCTCTGTGTCTGTGCAGCTCGAGCAAGAACAAACCCAAGCATCTTTGATCCTCATATCCCATGACTCTGGAGAGTGGTCCAAAACCCTCTCTGAACAAGCAACAGAAGCGACCTCGTATCTCGTAGTAGACGGGGCAGCGGCATGTGTAGTGCAACTCTGTCTCAGGCTCCATGTCACACAAGGGGCAAGTCCTGGCCTCTGCTGGTACTCCGCTGTATCTCCCAGTCTCAATCTGCAGCTGGTGAGAAGATGTGCGTAACTGGCCAATAGCACATCTTATCCCATGAGACAAGTGGGTGTCCATGTATCTGGGTCTCGTCACAAAACCATCCTTCGTAAGCTGGAGAAGATGCTCTCTGTAGAAAGCCATCTTCGTGCCCAGCTCCTGCGCTGGCTGTAGCCATGTCCTCCTGGTGTCTAGCTGGGTCAGGTCTTGACGGATGAGCCTAGTGATCTCGGACTGTGTAAGAGTGAGAGATGGTGCATCCAATGAGTACTGGAAGGGTGGCAACTTGTCTATGCTGAACCCATGCGCCTGAAACCATGATGTTATCTCCCCATACCAACATGCTGTATCTCCCTGCATGGCTAACTGTCGAGAAGACGCAAGTGCAATGAGAGCATATCTGTCTCTAGGAAGTTCCCACATGCGGTGTATGAAGGAGACTGATCTGGTGAGCGCCTCAACCACTAATGGGGGGGCTGCTAGCTCTGCTCGGATAATGGCATGTGGTACTGATGCCTTGGCTCTAATGAGCCGCGAGATCATAGCGACTAGAGGTTTCTCCATGCTCCCCCATCCATCAGTGTGACCCGACCCCCCGTGATGATCCAATGAAGGTCCCCATATCTCAGCTCCATAGAGCAATGCAGAAGCCACCAAGGTGTCAGAGAGCCAGAGCTTCGTCCAAGGCTCCTGAAACTGAATCTGTGAACACATCCTCTCCAATCTACCCAATGCTGCACGGGCTCTAGTCAATCTGGTCCTTGCTGCTCTCCTGAGTGAGAATGCCGGTCCGCTAAAAACCACTCCAAGGTAAGTGTAAGCATCTGTGTACTCCACAGTGTCCTGGCCATATGTGAATGTAGGTGCTGACCTCGTGATCCACTGTGGGGTGGTATTAAACACCATAACCTTGGTTTTACCAAGGTTGACAGACAAACCACTTTCATGGGCAAACCTATGCAAAGCATCCAAGTGACGTTGCATCCCCTCCGGAGATTCGGAGATCAACACAATATCATCAGCATATAACAAAAATGGGATCCATGTCCCTGCCAGTTGTGCACCTCTATCACCATCGCTCTCAATGTAGTCAGAAACCTCATCTACATACATACCGAATAGAGTAGGAGAGAGCGGGCAACCTGTTTCACCCCAATAGTGGAGTGAAGCGGTGTAGATAGTCCCTTACGGGTGCGTACATGTCCAACTACTGATCTGTACAATGCCATGATCCCCCAAATGAGCTCTGTGGGTACTCCTGAAACGAACGAGGTGATAGGATCTCCTGGCTACAGATACGCGTCGGACGAACCACCTGACCATAGCCACCATCCGGCAGCTCCCTCGTGCTGGGGCCAGCGTCCGAGGACGTAGGCATGCACCTGTAAGACCGAGCGTCCCATACCACCCGGCCTCACCTCCTCGAGGTGACCTCGCGCACTCCTAGCCTCGCGGGCTAACCACTGGCACTCTGCCAGTGGGGTCGATAACTGAAAATGAGGCCTTGGCCTCCCTTTTATAATAATGGCCGGCCACACCGGCCGGGTTCACACTACGTCTGCCCGGACACTGGACGCCCATCTCGACGGCATCTGGACTAGATCCCCTCTCCTGTGAGCGGGACATAACATACTTCCCCCCTTAAGAACCATTGATGTCCTCATCAATGAAGTGGGGATACTGAGCCTTCAAAGCTCTAACAGGTTCCCAAGTAGCAAACCTTTCAGATTGACCCTTCCATTTACTTAAGTACTCGTCATAAGCCTTTTGGCGAGAATGACGGGTACGATGATCCAAAACTGCTTCTGGTTCTCGAGGAATATACTTAGTTTGCATATCTTGCCATACATTCCTCGATAGGCACGACAACATCAGCTTCGCCCAATTTCACTTTAAGGCGGCTGACATGAAACACTGGATGTACACTAACATCCGAAGGAAGAGCCAATTTGTAGGCAACTTGGCCAATTTTCTTTGTGATCAGGAACGGACCACAATATCTAGCTGAAAGCTTATAACGCTTTCTTGTTCTCATAGTCTTGGAATCCTTGGGTATCTTCAGATAAACCCATTGTCCCACATCTAGAGTCCTTGGAGACCTCTTTTGATTAGCATAAGTAGTGACTCGATCATGGGCCGTTCTTATGCTATCCTTGGCCAATTCAAGCATTTCCTGCATGTCATATAGGAAATCACGAGCTTGGCGTTCCTTGACTTTCTGTAAGCCAATAGCTATTGGGGATTTAGGCTCAAATCCATACATCAACATGAACGGGCTAAATCCAGTAGCAGAATGCTTGCTACTATTATAGGCAAACTCTAACTGTGGAAGATACCTTTCCCAGTCAGATTGCCTATGAGAGACATAGGCTCTTAACGTCTGATTCATCCTCTCAGTTTGTCCGTCGGACTCAGGATGGTCAGAAGACGACATACTCAACTTCGTCTGAAGATGAGCGAACACATCTCGCCAAATTCGGCCAGTGAACTTAGTATCTCGATCATTGACGATATCCTCTGGGAGACCATACAGCTTATAAAGCTGATCAACAAATAAAACCGCCAACTCATGGCTTTTTATTGTCGACTTCGTTGGTATAAACTTCGCCATTTTTGTGAGTCTATCGACCACAACCCAAAATAGCGTCATTGCCCCGGCTAGTATTAGGCAAACCAACGATGAAATCCATGGAAATACTCTGCCACTTGGCATCTGGGATTTCCAATGGGTGTAGCAGGCCAGCTTTCCTAAGGAGCTCTGCCTTATTGACCTGACACTGAGCGCATCTCTTCACATAGCTCTCTATGTAAGAGCGCATTCTTGGCCAATAGAAATATCGCTTGACCAAAGCCAAAGTTCTTTGGATGCTTGGGTGCCCAGCGCTAGGAACATCGTGGCATTCGCACAAAATCTTTTGTCGAATCTCATCGATTTCCGGCACGCAGACTTTACCATTTCTAAACAATAATCCACCTCTAATGGAATATTGTCGTTGTCTCGTCTCTCCAGCACGACTCACTTGGGTCTCCGGACCACCCAAGCCTGTATGCGAGTCATGCCCCGCTTCGACCTCGTTCCATATCTTGCCAAAATGGCCATCAGAACGACATAGCCCTCGGAGAGAGAGAGAAATCCGTCGAGATTTCAGCCATGGACAAAGCATTGACCTCAGGAATCCTGCTGAGCGCATCAACAACTCAATTGCTGGATCCTTTTCTATAATGGATCTCAAAGTCAAACTCTTGCATAAGCTCAACCCATCTAGCCTTCCCGCCTCTGAGATCACCTTGATCACAGATATAGCGCAAGGAATGATGATCTGTCCATGCAACAAACGTAGAGCCATACAAGTAGTGCCGCCATTTCCTCAGGGCGTGGACTACGACGTAAAGCTCCTTCTCGTACGTTGGATAACGCATCTCAGCGTCAGAAAGCTTCTTACTTTCAAACGCAACAGGATGTCCATCCTGGTATAATGCCGCACCAATAGCATAATCGCTAGCATCCGTTTCAACCACAAACGGTTTGCTAGGATCCACAATGTGCAATATTGGCGCAATAGTCACCAAGTGCTTTAGTGTCCGAAAGCTCTCGTCGAGACGCTCATTCCAGACAACAGGGGGATTACCTTTATGACGAGGATTCGAAGTCTTCGGCCCTTTCACCCCTCCTTTTAAAAGTTGCGTAAGCGGAGCAACAACTTTAGAGTAATCCTTGATAAACTTGCGAAAGAATCCAGTAAAGCCTAAAAAGGACTTTACTTGGCGTACATTCTACAGAATGGGCCAATTTCGCACTTTATCTAACTTTTCAGGGTGGACGCGAATTCCATCACGAGTAATGATGTGACCCAAGTACAAAAGCTCTTTCTTAAAGAATTCACACTTAGAAGCCTTAGCGTAAAGCTTCTCAGTTCTCAGTACTTCGAGAACAATGCGTATATGCACTAGGTGCTCAGACAAACTTCGGCTGTAGATCAAGATATCATCGAGAAATACAACGACGAAGTGCCTAAAAATGGTCTCAGCAGATCATTCATCATCTGCTGAAACGTAGCTGTAGCATTGGTCAAACCAAAAGGCAAGACCAAAAACTCGTAGTGACCATAACGCGTATGGAAGCCTGTCTTAGGAATATCTTCCAGTTTGATCCGTATCTGATGATAGCCTGATCGCAGGTCTATCTTCGTAAAATACAACGCTCCATGGAGCCGATCTATCAGATGTCCATGTGCGGGAGCGGATACTTGTTCTTGACAGTGAGTTTATTTAACCCCTTGTAATCCACGCAGAAGCGCATAGTGTTATCCTTTTTTCGAGAAAGTAGCACTGGCGCTCCCCACGGGGATTTGCTAGGCCGAACAAAACCCCTGTCGAGATAATCCTTCAGCTGTCGCTGAATCTCGTCCTCCTCGGTTTTACTAAACCAATAGGGTTGCTTTGAGAAGGGCTGACTACCAGCCACCAACTCAATGCCATGATCTACTCCTCTCGAAGGTGGCAAGTCAGGGGGTAGATCCTCAGGAATAACATCCTTGAAATCAGTCATGATTTCTCGGATAAGGTTGGATTCGTCGGAATCCCCAAGTTCAACAGAAGAACATGAAACATTTTTACGAAATTCAGTGACAGAAGTACCAAGTACTAATAAATCAAACCAAGCAGATGGTACACATTGATAAAAGTCAACATCAGAAGACTTTATTTCTTTATACATTTTCAAAGCAGTAACAAATGGTATTGCAAAACCATTATTTACAGACTTCTGATTACAAAGCGACACAGATACATGAGGTATGTTCTGCTTAACAAAAACAAGAGAGTGATGTACATAGTCTATATACAATGAGTCTTGTTTATCATAAAACCATGGAATTCCTAAAATAACATCTGCTCTGTTCAGGCGCTTGATGTGGAAATCCAGGTCCTCTTTGTAATCAGTCAGCTCGAGCGACGAGTCTGGAACCATCCGATTCCATACGTCCGTATCCACGCCACGAGCCATCTTCACGCGATACTCATGGTCACTGTCCTGCGTCCGCAGGTTCAGTTTCTGCACCAATTTCGCATCCACAAAATTGTGTGAGCTTCCATTATCAAGGAGTACGGTCACGTCGTGACCATTGATCTTCCCGGGGAAACAGAGAAGATCGTGCTTATCAAACACTTTGGTGCTAAAAGTACAGTTTGTGCATGAACTGTGCGCTAAGTGATGGATTTCAACTTGAACAACATCAGAATTACTCGTGAATTTGAACCAAAGGATGGCCTTGCGGTTTCTGCATCTTTTTCTTCTTAGGGCAATCCTTGATTTGGTAACCCGTCTGGCCACATCCGAAGCAAGCCCCTTTCTTCACTGCATCAGCAACTGAAGCATTTCTAGCTTTCTTCTTTTCCTGAGAAGATCTCGGCGGTGATTTGGACTTATGCTGGAATTGGGGTTGCTTCCTCGAAGCATGCTCACCAGATTGATGGTCTGCAGTTCTTTTCTTCTCATAATTCACTCCATTTATCAAATGGAACGTTTTGGCCTTTGCCACTGCATCCTCAACATCAGTCGGGGCTTTGTCCTTGATTAAGGCCCAATGGTAATCTTCATGTAACCCCAGTAAGTACATGTGCACGGTGTGTGTAGAATCCACCTTGCAGAAGGTGAGCGCCTCTTTGAAAGCTGTCGTATACTTATCAAAAGATAGAGTTTTCATCGAAAGACTCAGCAGTTTGGTGTAAGCTTTCAAAGGGTCCATTTTGGCGAAATCCCTCTTGAATTTCACGCAAAAGTCAGTCCACGTCGTAGGCTTCTCTGTCATGTCACGCCACCAGGTAAGCGCCTTGCTGCGCAGATAGAGAGGAATCGTTTGAATCCTCCGTTCATCATGCTCCCCATGGAGATCAAAGTATGTGGTCCACTGGTGCAGCCAGTTATTTACAGCCAATTCCGTACACTCCTCTTCAGAAATTTGTAGTTTTATACGGAATAGTGGCAGTCGGACCACCTTGCGAACGCCCAAAAGCAGCAATCTGCGTCCGCAAATGTTGGAGATGGGTTTCAGCCTCGGAAATACGCGCAGTCGTCGACTGAGCCATATTTTCGAGAGTAGAAAGTCGGGAACTGAGTCCCTGTACGACCCCTTCAAGAGAGGCCAGGCGAAGGTTCGTATGAACATTCGGGTTCTCCAGAGCGGTAACACGCTAGTCGAAGCTCTGGAAAGTGCTTGTAATCCATGTGTAGAGAGCATGCGTGAATGGAATTTGAATGTTACCTGGCGCGTCATCACGCTGCACATCAGAGCTTGAGGAATCCATGGCGAAGTGTGTGAAAAATTGGAAAGTTTACGCAAAACCGAGCCTTTTCTGCACTTTCCGGTCGCGAAAAGTCGAAGTTTGAAGAGCTCTACACGTCGGCGTGAGCGTCGGAATGCAAGTAGGTGATGGCGGGAGCGCGGGAGCTCGAGTAGATGAGAGAGAGTAGGCTTTGGAGAGGAGCAAGAGAAGCAAATGGGAGGTTTCTATAAGCTCTACAACTCTGTGTAAGTGAGTTTTTAATAAATTGCAGGTTTCAGACCAATACTTAAAAAAAAATCAAAGTGTCCGGCCCCCCCCCTTTTTTAAAATAACTCAAGTAACCTTGGCCCTTTAAATAAAAGGCTTGCAAGGTAAACAAACCAGCGTAAAAAAAAGTCGAACGCTGCTGCATATGCTGCCTAGATTAAGAGAAAGCATCGCACGCGCGTGGACGTGGGCAGCCTGCGCTCGCATGGGGTTGGCACACGCCATGCGGACAATTGGACGCCACGCTGGAAAGGGGAACCCACGTTGACAATTCTTGCAGCGCATGAAGTCTATACTCACGCCTCTGGAGTCCAGCGCTACCAAGGAGAAAGATAACTCTCTCTCTCTCTCTCTCTCTCTCTCTCTCTCTCTCTCTGTGTGTACCACACACAAAAGAGGAGCACAGAGAAGGATTAGAGAAAGAGTAGAAGTTTTATGTGCTGAATTTAATCTAAAGTCAGCAGGTAAATAAACAAATCACTGATTTCCATTGAAAATTAGCAAAAGCAATATAAGTCCATCAATTCTCAACACTGTCACCTGCCGAATTGCTGAATTTTATCAAAAATCAGCAAAAAGCACATCAAATTTCACTTGCAAACATGCTTTCGAGAAGAAAAGTAAGTAATTTCAGCAATTTAATCACTAAAAATTATGCAAAATTGAGGTTTTCCGACCCGAACCGTTCCGTAGGTGTGCACACGGTCCTTCGTGTAGCCAAGCCGGCTCTGATACCATGAAACGAACGCGGTGATAGGATCTCCCGGCTACACAGACCGCCTACAGATACGCGTCGGACGAACCATCTGATCGTAGCCACCATCCGGCAGCTCCCCCGTGCTGGGGCCAACGTCCGAGGACGTAGGCGTGCACCTGTAAGACCGAGCGTCCCATACCACCCGGCCTCACCTCCTCGAGGTGACCTCGCGCACTAACCACTGGCACTTTGCCAGTGGGGTCGATAACTGAAAATGAGGCCTTGGCCTCCCTTTTATAATAATGGCCGGCCACACCGGCCGGGTTCACACTACGTCCGCTCGAACATTGGACGCCCATCCGGACGGCATCTGGGCTAGATCCCCTCTCCTGTGAGCGGGGCATAACAACTCCCATCTCCTGTAGTCTGTGCATCAATCTAGCTCTAGGTACTGTGTCCAAGGCTTTGCGGAAGTCCACAAAGCTACAATAGATCCGTCTCCCATGAGATCTGCCCTCCTCGATGATGGCCCGAAGTGTCAAGATATGGTCAAGAGTAGAGAAGCCTCTCCTGAACCCTGCCTGCCCATCTGCAAGTATTCCTTCCCTCTCTGCCCATCTACTCAACTGTTGCTCAAGAATGGATGCATACAACCGTGCCAGTGTGTGTCCAATCATGATAGCGATAATTCCCAGGCTCCATAGGGTCTCTTGACTTGAAGATAGGTACAATCGTAGATAGGCTCCAAGTATCAGGCAAGCCCTCACACATGGCACGGTTAAACATAAGTGCTAGAAGCTCTGCTAGTAGATCTTTGGCGTGTATGAAATGCTCAGCCACTAGGCCATCATGATCATATGCTCTTCCAGTCCTCATCCTGTCAATGGCTTTCTTCACCATCTCAGCGGTGAAAAAAGCACATGTGTTTGGGCATGGATCGGGGGGGTCGGGAAGGGGCGACTGTCCAGGTATTGTGTACAAAGATGATGCATACTGACCCCAGGTCTCTGTAGAGGTAACTGCAGGGGGGATTGCTCATAAACGAGCCACCACGCCTCACGCGAGTCCCGACTCAAGAATAATTGGTACAGATCCTGCTCTAGTCGAGCCAAAAATGCCCTCTTCTTACGCCACATCAGGCGTCGGAAGTCAAACTGTGACTGTCTGTGAGTGATGTCCCCCAAAAGTACCTCCCTCTGAAGTCTAGCTCTAGTCTGGCGGCACTCCTCATCATACCAGTTGTTTTGAGGCATGCTCCCTGAACGGCGTCTTTGCTCAGGCTGGGTGTGTGGGTATGCCTCTGCTGCTGCATCATGTAATGTCTGTGTCAGTATAGTAGTAAGCTCCTCCAGTGGTCGCCCTGGTTCCTCAGTGCATAATCGTCTGTAGATCCCGTCTATGTATACAGAGTCCGTCTCCCGTGTGACGATGTAGCGAGTAGGGGCTGCTACCCGTGGCCTGTGTGCTACACTGAACTGGAAGGAGATGGTCATCGACATAAGAGCATGATCCATTGCCACCTCAACCGGTCTGGGCCCAACTGTGAGATCCTGGATACTAGAGATGAGATTCGGCTGTGCCATGACATAATCCACTGTGCTGGCTCCATGTCTCTGTGGGAAGCATGTGAAACCTCCCGTAGCAGGAAACCTCTGTAGGCCATTCAAGATAGCCAGTCCATGTGCAGTGCCTATATCTATCAGGTGTCGTCCATACTTAGTATATTCCACATCCTGCGGTAGTCTGGACAAGCCTGTCTCAACAACATCTAGCTCCCTCAGCATCTCCTCTGAAGTATCATAGAACACTGTCTGGTGATGGGCAGTCCTAGCATTGAAGTCCCCTAGAATGATAATGTCACCATCTCTAGAGAACTCCCATATGTCATTATCCAAAATAGAAAAGGGGGACTGTCCTCTGGGTGATGCGTAGACTGACGTACTCGGGGGAAAGTAGCAAATAGCAATGTAAAGATATCTGCTTGTCTTTGCTTTCAATCTCACCCACATGTACCTAGCTTGCTCATCCCTGCGGGCTATATGTATCATTGGCTGTAGATCCTCTTTAAATAACACTGCCACTCTCCCTGAGCCCCGTCCTCTGTGCTCTGATCGCGTCTCCTGTCTGTAAGCTGTCTCCCATCTGTATCCACTGATGTGAGGCAGGGATTGCCCAGGGGCTTGATGTGTCTCAGAGTAGAAGATGATGTCTCTTCTAGTAAAACTATCCTCAATGTTGAGCGCGCGGCGGTGTGTGCAAGTGATAGAGCACGCGAAGATGTGCAGGCCTTGAGGCTTGAAGCGGAAGCATTGTGCTGCAGAAGGGAAGCGCTAGCAGAACGAAGAGGAGAGAGAGAGGGCTCACGTTTTTGGGGAAAACTCAATAAGTGAGTTTTGGGTTTTCCCACTTTTATTATAAGTGACCTTTAAAAAATGTGTCAGGTTCAATATGAACCTGGACAAAGTATAAAAATGTACAAAAAGGGGTTATTTAGGCCTTTAACCCAACAACCTCCCACTTAAAGGCATAAATGACGCCTTTAAGTTAACCAACTCCCACCAGCTGTATGCAATGCTCATGTTGAGCCTTAGCAAGACTCTTGGTGAGAACATCTGCAGGGTTATCCTGTGTGTGAATCTTAGTCAAGGTGACTAGACCATCCTTCAATACCTGTCGTATGAAGTGGTATCGCACATCAATGTGCTTTGTCCGTGCATGAAACATGGCATTCTTGGCCAAATAGACAGTACTTTGGCTATCACATCCCAAGACAGGAGTACTAGCAGGCATACCAAGCTCTTTGACAAGTCTGCCCAACCATATGGCCTCTTTAGAAGCCTCAGTGGCTGAAATATATTCAGCCTCAGTAGTACTCAATGCCACAATTTTCTGCAGTCGTGAACACCAAGAGACAGCACCACCAGCAATAGCAAACACATAGCCACTAGTGGACTTCTTGGTATCCAAGTCACCTGCGATATCTGCATCACAATAGCCCTGCAACTTCAGGTCACTTTTGCCATAGCATATACACCTAGATTGTGTACCTGACAAGTATCTCAGAATGCATTTCACAGCTTCCCAATGTGCTTTGCTGGGATTGGACATGTATCTACTAACAACTCCCACCGCATGGGCAATGTACTAACAACTCCCACCGCATGGGCAATGTCAGGACGAGTGGCAACCATAGCATACATAAGAGAACCACAAGCTGATGCATAAGGGATTCCCTTCATAGCATTCACTGCCACGTCATCCTTTGGGCAATCGGCTTTGCTAAGTTTTGTGTATGGAGGTAAAGGTACTCCAAGTGACTTAGCTTCAGCCATGTTAAACCTATCAAGTACTTTAGCAATGTACTTTTCTTGAGATAAGAAGAGCAATTTCAGCTTTCTATCTCTCTTGATTCTCATGCCCAAGATGTGCTCAGCATCACCTAAATCCTTCATTGCAAAAGCTGAATTCAGCTGACGTTGAAGAGCATCAATGGTAGACTTATGCTTCCCAACAATCAACATATCATCTACATATAGCACAAGGATTATAGGACTTCCATCATTATCCTTCTTTGTATACAAACAATGGTCTGAATGGCTGCGTTTAAAGCCTTGAGACAGCATAAAACTATCAAACTTTTTGTACCACTGGCGTGATGACTGCCTCAAACCATACAGTGCCCTTCTTAGTTTGCATACAAGTTCCTTTCTATCAGGAACTACAAAACCCTCAGGTTGCTTCATGTAGATATCTTCATCAATGTCACCATGAAGAAAAGCTGTTTTTACATCCATTTGATTCAATTCTAAGTCAAGCACTGCAGCGAGAGCAAAAAGGACACGCAATGTCGTAAGCTTTACAACAAGAGAAAAGATCTCTTGAAAGTCAATCCCCTCTTTCTGTGCATACCCTTTGGCAACTAACCTTGCTTTATACTTGGGCTTTTCATCAACACATTTGACCTTGTAAACCCATTTGTTAGGAAGAGCCTTTCTTCCTTTAGGCAATGGCACAAGATCCCAAGTATCATTTGCATACAAGGATTTCATTTCCTCTTGCATTGCAAACTCCCACTTACTGCTTGACTCACATGTCTTTGCCTCTTTATACGTAAGAGGCTCTCCCTCATCTGTCAACATAACACGATGCAAAGAGGGCTCAAAGCGCTGTATCAACCTTCTGACACGAGTAGACCTGCGTACCCAATGATCTACATTCTCAGGCACAGGTTCTACATCAGGAGGCAACTCATTTTCAGCATGCTCATGCTGCTGAAAATCATTTTCAGCCATGACAGGTGGCTGTCCATCCTCATTTGGAGCATCTAAATCATGTCCTACCTCTTCTGGCTCAAGGTTAACCGGCTGATTATCAATTTCAGCTTGCGGTAATGCATCCTGAGGCTCTTTTTCAACATCAATAGGTGGCAAGAGAGGTTGAGATTTGACCGATTTCTTGTCAATTTCATAAGATGTAGCATTTTTCAGCAATTTAGCCTCATTGAACACTACATCTTGGCTGCGTACAACCCTCTTAAACTGAGGCAACCATATCCTGTAGCCCATTTCACCCTCTTCCCCATAACCTAGGAAGAGTCTTTGGATGGACTTGGCATTTAGCTTTGTCCTCAAGTCATTACGAACATGGTCAAAAGCCTCGCAGCCAAACACTCTCAAATGATCTCTGGCAAACCTGCCTCTGGAATGTCATTTTTCAGCGTACTGTTAGGAGAGCGATTGCATACATGAACTGCAGTTTTCGAAGCCTC
This sequence comes from Adiantum capillus-veneris, assembly GCF_014529385.1. Classification (NCBI taxonomy): domain Eukaryota; kingdom Viridiplantae; phylum Streptophyta; class Polypodiopsida; order Polypodiales; family Pteridaceae; genus Adiantum; species Adiantum capillus-veneris. The sequence goes on from NC_140944.1 coordinate 146,577,393, forward strand.
TCCCCAAAACCCATGAGGGAGATTAGCTGTGGACAACATGCAACGCACTCTCTCACATAAAGTACGGTTATACCTCTCAGCCACACCATTAGAAGATGGATTATAAGGGGCTGTCAACTCCCTTTTAATCCCATATTCTTCGCAATAACGCTGAAATTCAGTAGACGTGTACTCCCTCCCATTGTCAGATCTCAGACATTGAAGCTTACTACCCTTTTGCATGCTCACAAAAGCATGAAACCTCTTAAATGCATTAAATGTCTCACTCTTATTCTTTAACAAATATGCCCAGTCTTTCCTAGTGCAATCATCAATGAATGTAACAAAGTATAATGCACCACCAAAAGACTTAACAGGCATTGAACATACATCTGAGTGAATTAAATCAAGAGCATTAGCTTTGTGCGAGACACCAGAATAATAAGAAGACTTCTTTTGTTTACCATACAAACAGTCATTACAAAAATCTAACTTGGTGCCCTTTACATCAACACTCTTCAAAGAGGAGAGCACATCAAGTCCCTTCTGGCTCATATGGCCAAGTCTTTTGTGCCACAACTCCAAATGAGAAGCAACTTCGGCCACTGCAAGAAACTTGCCAGGCAAAGCTTTGCCATGTAAATAGTACAATGTACCACTCTTGCATCCCTTGACAATGAGCATTGATCCCTTAAGCAACTTCCATGAACCCCCAACAAAAATGGTTGTATAACCCTGTGCATCCATTTGGCCAACCGACAATAGACTCTTCTTGATGCCTGGGACATACCTTACATCTTTAAGTATAAACTCTTGGCCATTGTTTAATGCCAAGCGCACAGTGCCCATTCCTTCAATGGCACAAGCATGGTTATCCCCAAGGTAAACCTTGCCTTACTTGCCTGCATGATAAGAAGCAAAACACTCCACAGATGGAGTCACATGTAATGAGGCACCCGAGTCTACTATCCAAGACTGTGTAAGGCCATCATTTGCACTTAGCAATGCATCAATGACATCTCTACGTGAGATAAGCATGTCTTCTGCATTTTCTACAACAAAATCTGAGGGGCATGAAGCTGCAACCAAGATCTCCTCAGTGTCAGATAACTCTGTGATAACCACACTAGAGGATACATTGACAGTCTCCGAATCCTTGGAGGAGGTACCTGTTGATTTTTCCCCTTTCTTATCCTCTGTCTTCTTCTTCTCCTGTGATTCCTTCTTTCTTTCTTGCTCTTTCTTGAAATACCTGCAATCTGGCTTCTTATGGCCTTTTTTGCCACACTGGTAACAAGTCACCTCCTTATCCCTAGACTTGCTTTTGCTCCTGTTTTGAGTCTTGGTACCTGTATTTTGCTTCTGACTTCTACCTCTCGCATTGTAAGCAGAACTGCCACCTTCCCCACCACTAGACTTGCGTCTAATTTCCTCATTTAAGATGGAGCCTCGCACTCCATCATATGTGAGGTTGGGGCTATTACTCAAAGAAACCACAAGCGTTTCCCAAGAGTTTGGCAAAGTTATCAACAAAAATATGGCTTTCAACTTGTCATCAAAAGGTTGAAGCCCAGTATCCTGTAGCTGACTCATAACACTGGTGAAAGCACTTAAGTGCTCAGAAGCCGACTTGGCTTCGTCAAGCATCATGTTCACCAGTTTGCGCATCAAATGCACCTGATTCACAGGGGTGGCATTCTCATAAGTGGCCTTCAACTTATGCCAAATTGCATGTGCACTGTCCAAGCCCTTTATGTCCACCAGAATGTCATCGGTCACAGCCATTTTGATATAGGCCTTTGCCCTCTTGTTGAGCTTGGCCCAATCCTCATCCGGCATATCCTCAGGCTTTACAGCCAAAAGGGCGTCCTCACAATCCTTGAGGAACAAAATCCCCTGCATCCTGTCCTGCCATAGGTCGAAACTTGTACCGTCAAATCGCTTGATTTCCATCAAGTTCTTGGCATCAGACGACGAGGAAGTAGAGGCCATTTGCACGGATAAAAATGCAGCAGAAAGTGTCTACACAAAATCTGAAAATTTTCAGTGATCACAATGTACCGCACGTTGCATACAATGTGCTGAAAATTTCAGCAATCAACAAGTATCCCCAATGCGTACTTGCATAAACCCACAAAAGGCGTACATAAACCTCAATTTGTGTACATAAAAACAATCAAATTCTGAATTTTCTGCAAATTTACTGTTTTGGCGCATCAATTTGCATCAAATGAACCTGTTTTGAGTGGGAAAAGCAAGGGGCATTCACGGGAATCGATTTAGAACCCTGTGTTTTGCTGTTTTGACCTGTAATTTTTTGGTTTTTACCTGTTTTGACCTAATTTCAGTCTGTTTTAGGCTGTTTTGAAAACCCTGATTACCCTAGGTGACACCGGAAGCAAGGGGCTTCGTGATGAAAGCGGAAATTTGACGCGAGAGAAGCCTTTCGCCTGTTGTCCAGCCACCTGCTCAAAGCTTCTGAAACCCTAATCTGGCTCTGATACCAGTTGTTGAGCGCGCAGCGGTGTGTGCAAGTGATAGAGCACGTGAAGATGTGCAGGCCTTGAGGCTTGAAGCGGAAGCACTGTGCTGCAAAAGGGAAGCGCTAGCAGAACGAAGAGGGAGAGAGAGAGAGGGCTCACGTTTTTGGGGAAAACTCAATAAGTGAGTTTTGGGTTTTCCCACTTTTATTATAAGTGACCTTTAAAAAATGTGTCCAGGTTCAATATGAACCTGGACAAAGTATAAAAATGTACAAAAAGGGGTTATTTAGGCCTTTAACCCAGCACTCAAAAGCACCCACATCAAGACGCATAGATCCATTCCAATTCCAGGAAGCCATTTTGAGTGTGGTCTCATAAGTCTCGCACCGTCATGTGGAGCGTCGCTCTAGTATTGCCACTCTTCCATCTCGGTAAAAGGCAATCTTGCCTTTTCCCCTTGCCGCTCTAATCTCCGGCATTACCTCCTGCATATGAGCGATCTGCGAGAGGGTAAGATCATCCCCGAGAAAGATGCCCGTCTCTTTAAGAGTTGGCCTTTTCTTCAAGAAGGACTTCTTCGCTTCCATGGAGGGAAAACGGAGGATGAGTGCCCTTTCTTTTGAGGTTTCCCTGTTGCTTCCATTTTTCTTTATGTTGCCCACTCTCCAGGCTCTTGTGTGCATCAGATCATAACCCCCATCAAGGCCATGAGTTCTTTTACCTCCTCGTCCACATTGTCTGTCTTTAAGACCACAAATTCTCACATGTAAAGCGCCCACACGTCTTCTTTGCTCCTCCTCTAGTGTCAGATTAATGATAGTGGGTGTGGACGTGGGCGTTATCTCCTTGCCTTTTCCTTTCTTGGCAACCTCAATGCATTTCTTGGCCTCATTTGCCTTTTGTTGAGTTTTTGTAAGAACATCTACCCAAGAAGTCGTCATCTCTTTGTGTTGCTCTTCTCCCTCTTTGATGGCCCGTACTTGCTCCTTGATCGTGTTGATTTCTTCGATTACTGAGGGTTGCAATTCGCCCTCTTCTAGTGTGTTTCTTGATCGTGCTTCGGCGAGATCCTTCTTGAGTGACGCAATCTCTTCATCCTGAGTCGTCACCCGATCTTCCAGTGCATTTATCTTGTTTTCTTGGATTCAAATGCGTCCTTCGAGCATTTTTATTGTGCCCAATAGATTGCGGTTCATCTTGGTAATGGTCTCGGTCATTTCCTCTTTGCACTTTTGGATGGCATCCTCTAGGGGGTGGGCTTTAACGTTCAGCTTCCTCATGCTTAATTGTCGCCCGGAAAACGATAGCCACTAAGCCACTAAGCGCACATATGCATCCACATTACCATACATTATCTCCCGCATCAAGCATACATTTTGTCCGCTTTTGCAATGTCCTGTGAGATCTGCCAAGAAAATCTGCTATCTGAATTTTTGAATTTTCTGGGGTTTTTTGTATTTCTGGAATTCTGTCAGCAGATTTCTGAGAATTCCTAAAAATTCCCTGCTGCTGGAAAATTGCTGGACCTGGCAGCCGATTTCTGAAAATTCCCTAAAATTCCCTGTTGCGTGTGTGCTCTGTTCGTGTCAACCTGCTGCAATTTCACCTTGCTGCTGTTTGTGTCTACCTGAAGGCGAGCAACTCTACCTGGAGGCGAGCGGCGAGCACCTTTGGAAAGGGCGAAAATTTTTTGTTGGACTAGCAGCTTGGACGAGCACCTTTGGAAAGGACGAGGGCGAGCAGTCAGGGGCGAGGGTGAGGGCGAGCAGTCGTCGGCGAGGGCGAGGGGAGGGTCAAGGGGCGAGGGCGGGCAGTCAGGGGAGGGGCGAGGAGAGAGAGAGAGAGAGAGAGAGAGAGAGAGAGAGAGAGAGAGAGAGAGATGTTCTTACTTTGTGCATTATTGCTATTGCAGAGTTAACAAAGGAATGAGTGTGGATGATTTTAAATTCATTTACTGGATAGAATATGCCCACCGCATGTGGGGCAGAGGATTGGGTCTCTTCTTTACAGGACCCTTTGTGTACTTCTTGTGCAAGGGATATATAACTCGGAAGCTTGGGTTGAGGCTAGTGTCACTTCTTGCCTTGGGTGCTGGGCAAGGATTTGTAGGATGGTGGATGGTGAAAAGTGGTTTGGAGGTCAATCTCTTTCGATTCTTTATTTTTTTTGGATAATTTCCTTTAGGTTTATAGGGTGTTCTGAGTGCTTTCCTCTTGTCTGTAGGAACCAGAATCTCAGTATCATCAACCAAAAGTGAGCCCCTACCGCTTGGCGGGTCATTTGATGGTGGCATTTGGCATTTACTCTGGGCTTTTATGGACAGCTCTCTCTGTTGTGAGACCTCTACAAGTTGCACAGAACATCACCTTTGTAAGAGGCAGTGCTAAACTTCGGAAAATTGCAATACTGCTCAGTATCCTTGTTGGTTTAACAGCTGCTTCAGGCGCATTTGTCGCTGGCAACGATGCTGTAAGCATAGTTTTTATTTGAGGATCAAGTATTGTTAGCACATTGTGGAGCTTTCAGCACTCTCATGAGCACACAGCATGACACCTAAATGAACTGATATCCTGTTTTTTCATCAGGGGCATGCTTTTAATACTTTTCCAAAGATGGGTGATCAGTGGATACCGGAAGGGTTGTTTGAGCTGCAGCCATGGACAAGAAATCTCTTTGAGAACACAGCTACTGTCCAGGTACAGTGTTTCTGGGTCTCACTTGAGCTGGTTTTTTTTTTGTTAACAAGATTCTGCTACTGCTATAAGATTTCTTAAGAATCTGACTTACATGCTATGTAACAAGTTTGATCACCGCGTACTTGCATTGACAACCTTAGCGTCAATAGTGGCCATGTCGATTGTGGCTCGTAAATTAACTCTAGATCCTAGCATCCAAAGACTGGTCAATCTCACCATGGGTGTATCCATTCTTCAGGTGATACATGTTGCTTCAGGTTTGCTTGTATAAAACTTTCAAATTTTTTGGTTTCTACAGTCAGTATTTCATTTGTCTCAGGTGACGCTGGGGATTTCCACATTACTCTCATATGTTCCTGTATCTTTGGGAGTTGCCCATCAGGCTGGTGCTCTCTCCCTGTTCACTTCCATTGTTGCATTGTTGCATGCATTGAAGAGGCCATCTCCAGCAGTATTACGGACCCTCATTCGACCCTAGCGAATTAAAAAAAAGGCGTTAGCTTTTCATGTTCTGCTTTTGTGTCTACAGAGCTAACAGCAGCTTTTAAAGGGCCTGATGAATATAATCCTCCGCATTATTCCTAAATTTGCCAATACTTATCCTTGAAAGCCCATAGGAGGAGGTTTCTGAAGCACTTCCTCCAAGAAGCATGAAGTTGTGTGCAGCTTGCTTTGCGTATGCACATAGGCAAGACACGTTTGTGAAGTTCTTGTACGTTTGACAATGTTGCCATGACAGGATTTTGAGATTATGCCAAACGATCTGATATTATAGCGCAACATGCAGTTCCCAGGTTAGAAAGGTTTAGAAGATTGCCCGTGTTAGGGTTGGGAATTTACATACAGATTACATGTGAAAATGATATTATGAAACATGCTTGTAATCAATGTGCATAATACAGCTTTGCTGGTAAGATTCATAAATCTTTGTTACATTCACAGTAGTCTTGCAGTGCTTTATTGCTTAAATGGAGTGTAACAAATGTACCAATATGTGTCCGGGGGACAGATTTCTTGATTGTCCAGTGAACAAGTGCTTTATTATCTGTAGCTATGTATGTATGTGTTTCTGACCTACCTGTTTCTACAAGAAATAGGTGTTTGCAGGCAACATGTGGGTGTTCTAACCATGGATGAGACAAGAGGTCCAAAGGCATCCCCCCCCCCGGTCCCCCCAAGTGGCGCGGCCCGCTTGAAAAGAAAAGTGTGAGACAATGGATTGTGGGTGATTGATTGAGAGAGAAATGAAATGAAATAAAATGATATATTAACGTCTTCAAAAGACCTATGAGATCAATCCATGACAAACTGGAAAATCTGATACCATGACCTGGTGCAAAAAAGAGATGCTAAAATTAATCTAGAAGTTCTACTAGCTGAAACGGTGTGGGGTATGTGTGGCCACTGATACAATGGGTGCCCAATACAAGAGGGTGATATAATGGGTCATGAATCTATCCTCATCTGTACTCTGGATTTCGAGGTAGTATGTCTCGAATTCTCTGCTGCAGTCTTTGTCGATGCTGTGAAGCTTCTCTCCTCAGTCGCGGGCATCTCGATTTCCCTAGCTCCAATGCTCGGTCAATGAGAGTACCACAGGTGTGAGTATGAGCTGAGCTTTGCAGTGGTGGCTGCTCCTCTATCTATCCAGTGTTTGGTGTGAAGAAATCAGTAATCTGTCTCTGGGATTGTCTCTCTTCAGATCTCCTCAGTAAATTGTGTCTGTGTTTGTGCAATTCAAGTAAATACAGTCCAAGACATTTCTGGTCCTGATAGCTCACGACTCCGGAAAAGCCTTCTTTGAATAGCCAGTGGAAGTGACCCCGTATCTCATATTATAGTGTGTACTTTCCACTGACCCCGTATCTCATATTATAGTGCGTACTGACATATATAATGTGTCTCCGTCTTTAGCTCTGTATGGCATAGGCGGCATATCCTGCTAGCTGCAGGTATCCCTTTGAATTTACTAGTTTCAATCTCAAGCTGGTGTGAAGATGTCACAAGACGGGCACCACGTGCCAATAGAAAGGAACAGATTGAACGAACTTTTAGCACTTCAATAACAAAGGAACTGAGAGGGAGTGACGACACGCGACACGGAGTGGCGGAATTCCACCCCAGAGAGTATTGGCCCCAAACCTCGGCGCCCTTTCGATATTTCTTTATATTGCATCAACACAGTACATGCCAGTACTCCACGCTCTGCACCTTTGTCCAGAAGCATGCTAGAGAATGAGCCCTTGGCCTCATATTTATAGGCCCAAAAGCAGTTTACATGAAAAGCCTTATACTCAAAAGCATCTGGTACAAAAGCATCTTGTTCAAAAGCTGCCAACACAAATTACGGAAATCCGTACAGTGCTGGATCAGCAGCACCAGTCAGCGCAAATCACGGAAATCCGTACGGTCTACCACGTCAGCAGTCAGCGTGAAACGCGGGATTTTGTACAGTCTGCCACATCAGCAAGCCAACGCGAAATCCAGGTTATCTGTACAAGTCTGCCACGTCATCAGCTGGTTGCGTATCTTGTGAGTATGTGATATGGTCTTGCTTCATCTTTTGCTGCTTCTGTCTCTTCACTTAGGGTTTAGACTCCTCAGTCGGGATTTGCAGAGTCGAGATCTGCACAGTGGTTTTGTTCTTCTGTGACTTGACACGTTAGCAGTTTGTGACAGAAGATGTCTGTATCTAACCAATAGCACACCATAACCCATGAGATAGATTTGTATCCATACAGCTGGGTCGAATTACATACCCATCCCTTGTAAGTTGGAAAAGGGTCTTAAGCCTTCTCTGAATAGATAGTGGAAGCGACCCCATATCTCATAACACATTGTGCAATGACATATATAATGCACCTCCGTCTTTGGCACCGTATGGCATAGGTGGCATATCTTGTTGGTTGCGGGTATCCCTCTGAATCTACCAGTCTCGTTTTGAAGCTGGTGTGAAGATGTCCGTAATTGACCAATGGCACAGTGTAACCCATGAGATAGATGTGTATCCATATAGTTGGGTTGACTATCTAGTAGAGAGAGAGAGAGAGAGAGATTGAATTATCGTCCTCCGAGGTCAGATATGGCCCATGGGACCAAAGTCAAAACATTACAACTGCTTCTTCTAAGTGAGGGCAATAGTTGGTCCTTGTTGTCATCCTTGTAACTTCTTGGTCTACTCAGGCAAGGTGAGGTCTCTCTCTCTCTCTCTCTCTCTCTCTCTCTCTCTCTCTCTGTGTGTGTGTGCTGCCGGTTTGGCTGCCACTCTGACCATATGTTCATGCATGTTTGCCTTCCCTCCACTCTGTGCCTATTCACCTTCCCGTCCAAGCTCTGGGCCATCTCCCTCCAAGCTCTTGGCTATCATCATGTCTCAACTTGTTAGACAGCTGCCACCAGGACTTGCCTAAATAGTCTTCTCCATAGAGAGTAAAAAGAAAGATCCTCTTTCTTACTTGCCTATGTCCCCCACTGCCTAATTACCTTCCAAGGTCCAAGCTGACGTAGCCGACCCACCCCACCATCGCTCCTACAACACGACCAACTACGTTTGGTTTAGTTGCACGATCGCACAAGTGGATCAACATTGAGAGAGAGAGAAATAAATTTTGTTTGTGTTGCATCCTTGCACTAACCACTTTGCTACTAGCCACCATATTGCCATTTTTTGATTCGTAGGTGGTTGTATATGTGGAAGCAAGTAAAGAGGGAGACCTCAAGGGAGACCTCAAGATTTTCTATGATAACCAGCTAGCAATGTGCTACGTCATCGATCCTCTTGGTGGCTCTAGGCTAGTCTCCTCTTCTCCAACCTTTGGCCAATGTAACTAGTGATGGCAAGCTAGGAATCTTCCCGCCCCCCCAACACCCCCCCCTCTCATATTCAAGTTGACTCTCCAGCTCTCTTGTGGTGCAATCTTCCCTACCCAGCCCGGCTCGATGCTTGCACCATGGCGAGCCATTCTCTCTCTCTCTCTCTCTCTCTCTCTCTCTCTCTCTCTCTCTCTCTCCATGCTATGCATATACAAGCCACTTTATGTATTCTCGCCAGTTTGACCAGCGAGCTAATATCACCTCAAATCCACCAATAAACACACCATAAGCCCATGCAAGTACATACCCATATTCTGTGATCTGGCTGACCCCTGAAACAACAAAACTATGCCATAGTATGTAAGACTATGCATCTAACCAACCTTTTCATGCTTCTCCATCAGTCCGACCAGCGAATGAATATGATCCTAACTCATCCAAGTCCTTGTATGACACATACTTATGATGCCAACTCGTAGCCCATACTATGAGGGTCGGAACTAGGTCACTTCTAGGCCAAACTATGCATATAAGCATCCGACAAATCAATCACGGCTAATCCATGATCTACACATGCATTCACATCATCAAATCATTCCTTTCCAAGAGCTTATGCACCACCATTCAACCACATGCCATACCATGCATGAGAGTCAAGCATGCAGAAAAAATGATTTTTATCCTCTTTTGGTCTCAACAAAAATGTGCGTGCAAGTCCTTTAGACATCAACCCAAATCATAAATCTCAAATCTATAACAAAGATAATCACTTTACAACATCACAAAGGTCAACACATGTTCACATCACTTGATATTGTAGTAGACATATGCTCTTTTTACCCACGGGTTGAAACAAGAGTAGACACCATCAACCATAAACCAAATCAGCGTTTTATCATGATCAAATAAGTGCAAACAACTTGTCTAATCATGAAATATAACATATATGATCTTTGCATGCAACTGGTAACACCGTATGGTAGCCCCCCTTGGTGAGCCCCCTATGCTAGTAGGCAAGCTGCACATGTGTGCTTGAATAAAGAGAGATTAAAACATCCTAAGAGAGATCTAAATTGACCAATCACCGAGTTTAAACACTCTTGAGACATGGCTAAGAGGTCTTGGTCATCCGGAATCTACATGTGGTAGCCCTCCTTTGAGAGACGACCTAAAAGTTGAGACACATAAAAAATAGCAAGCGAGTAATTTAATCATAGCGTCACCTAGGAGCGGAATTTGGACATGACACATATGGAAAGAAAAGTTCTATTTAATGTGCTCTACAAGTGATGTGAAGGGTTTAGACTTGCTCTCTATTGTGCATGAGGTATACTCAAAACATTGGCAAAAAAAAAACATTTAACCATGAGATGAAGAGAGGAAAAGATGACAGATAATTGAGCATAGATGATGGTAACTAATAGTAGAGTAATTAGAATTGCATAGGGTGTTGCCGCACCATTGGTTAACCATACTACGACTGCATAGATGGTAATAGAGAGTGATGAAATAGCCATCCTCTTTGAGAGAGAGAGAGGAGAGAGAATCATGATAATAGAGAGAGCAAGAGTATTACCGTAGCTTCGCTTACGTAGAGTTGACGGGTAAGAAGACGCTTGCATTGCCGCAAGAGCGTGGAGTAGGGTTTATGACAAAGACAACACCGTTCCGATCACGAGGGTGAAGGTAATAGCTATGGAGAAGCTATGCCTTCAAGAGAGAGAGAGACTTGAGAACTCCCACCACGAAGATGATGATGGAGCCGGCTATGGAGAGCTTGAGAGTTGAGAGCAACATATGCAAGAGCTTGGGATGATTTAAGCATGCACGAGTTGTGTGTGGGGTGGGAGAGCTTGTGTATATATAGTCTCCTACAATCCCCCCCCCCCCCCCCCCCCCCCCCCCAAAAAAAAATAAAAAAATAAAAAAAAATTTACGATTACCTTTTGGGCTTTCTATTCTTTTCAGAGGCTCAAATTAGCTCATACATTTTCATCCATTGCTTTTCCAAGCTTTACTCCTCTCCTCTAGTGCTTTAAGTCAAGTTATCTCACCTTAGACTAATTCTACAAGATCTTATGATGATTTGATTAATAATTTCTCCTAACCCATGGCCTAGAGTATTAATTTAATCTCCCGACCGTTTAAATTTCTTGTCTCGACAATTTTAACACTAGTTCTGTAATTGGACACTTAAGTGTCCTGTTTTTCTACTAAGTTTTGACAATTTATTTGTCAAGCTAAAAAAAACTTTTTAACACCTTGCTTCTACAATAGATTGGTTATGTGGGAAAGAAAACACTGGATTTTTCTCCATATCAAAATACAATCCGTACGGAGAGAATTTTGGTAAGTTCTAAGACATAAATTTTAGTGAAATTTCAAGCTGTTTTGCCAAAAAAATCATAAAATGATTTTATCTTTTTGTAGAGATGGCCTTTTTTATGTTTATAAAAGCCAAGTGTTAGCACTCGGTGTTACAAAACAATGGAATGCACTTCAAAGATAAGTTTTCAAGTCACATGCAAGCTATAGACATAATTTCATACTTGAGCACGTGCTGAATAAGAGCATAATTTTGGTCTTCAAAGATCCCTTCATGAAATTGGTACTATTCTAGTGCAATTTGACAACTACAAATGACTTTATATGTTTAAACCAAGAAACTACGTATTTTTTGGGCTCCCTAACTCAATTAAATCTCGTTGCTTGAACTCTATCTTGAATTCTTTATCGTGCAAAAACTCTTGAAAATCTTGAGATCTCCATAATAACATTGAAACCAAGGTTTTAGGCACCCCAATTGTGTATGTACCACATACTTTTATACATTTAGTTGATCTACATGGAAAGTTTGATATTATTGAGGTTTTGAATGCTTATGTCTCAAGAATGAAAATATGAAAGTTTTCTCTTATGCAGTGTTGAATATTTAAAATGATCCAATAATTGCTGCATACCAAAGCCCTTCTACTTGCCACCTTGAGTGCTCAATTGAAAGAGCAAGCAATGTATCACTTTCTAAAACTCACAAATACATCAAAAACATATTTTTCTTTGTATACAACGATATGCAGGAAATGACCATATCAAACACATGGAACTTTCCATTATTTTATATACTCCAAAGTCATTTTTTTTGCACATGAAACTTCCAATTATCTATAGCAAAATTGTGGAAGAGTTGCCTAGAATTTTCTACAAGGTTGCTTCATTTTTTCTTGAACTTATAAAGGCGATTTTTTCAAAGCGTCAATCGCTGTCTTACGAGGGTCAACTTGATGAGTATAGTTCTTGATCATAATAGGTTCTAAAATGCAAAGTTATATTTTTTAAAGACCCTCTAGCTAACATATCTAAGCATATCAAGAGAGTTTTCTTAAATAAACCATCTAATGCAAGTAGCATTTAATTTAAATTTGTTAAAAAAGGACACTTAAAGTGTCTTGTTTTGGTACCAAAGTAGTGTTAATAAAGCTAGACAACCGCTTCGGACATTCCCGGTGTCCGTTTAATGATCTGTAAAATCCTAGAATGCGTTATTTAATTTAAATAAGACAATGTAAAACCTTATTAAGCTCGGTTGGGTCTCACATCATGCGTGCTTTCACCAAGATGCATGTCTGATGCCTATTTTTAATAAAAATTGGCGTGAAAATTGTCTTTCATAAATAACAAACCGCAAGAGAAGAAAGGTACAACATGGATGAGCGCATGCTAATGTTCATAGCCAACAAAAGGGTTGATGAGATAGAAGTCGTCATATCTACAAAGACGAGTGCAAGGGATGTTTTTGCAAGTTAGGGGTCCATGCTACAAATGTGGAGGAGACCACATGATGAGAGATTGCCTGCACAAGGAAATCCTAAGAGTGAATGCCTAGTGTAATGATTGCAAAATCATCATTTGATTATGGATTGTTCTAAACATCAAGAGCAGGAAGCAAAGGCCATGTTGAACATCATAGAGGCCATTCCATCAACTAGAAACTTGGAGAATGAAAACATAGTGCCAGTCCAGGTAGTGACGAGAGCGCAAGCGTAGAAAGCGGTAGAAGATATCTTAATGGAAGATCCAAGGATAGATGCACCAAGCAAGGAAACATGAAGCCAAAGAAGCACATGGAAGGCTAGGAAGGAGCGCAAACAGAAGACCCTAGTCAAAGAGCTCGAGCAAGGTAGAGAAAAATTCAAGAAGCATGAGGAAAGGCCAATGCCTAGTGTGGAGGAAATTCCTTTAGTAGAACCAAAGCAAATAGTGGTAGAGGAGCCGAGGAGTGCAGGTTCAAAAGGATCAGGTCTAGCTGAAAAAGTGATCGAACAATTGGATGACCTCTTGCAAGCTTATGAAGCCAGGCTCAAGAAAGACCAGACACAAGAATAGAGGTGGATGATATACCCTTACGCCGAGCTAGAAAAGCAAAGGCTAGAGATGTGTAGAAGCTGGTTCAAGTAATGTAATCACTGTTAGAGTCCCCCGACAAAAAAGCCTAGTCCTATGGTAGTTGTCCCACCTGTACGAGAGTCTATGCAACGAGATTTGGTGAGCCAAAAAAAAAAGAAGAGAAAGCCCTAGTGTTGACAACGAAACACAGAAGAAGTTTCCCCAATACGTTGTATCATTATTTTTTGAAGTGGAATGATACTTTTTGTAATATTTGAGCAGCCATTAGATTTTGTGGGAACAAGTCTCTAAGGAGGAATGTATATAAGCCAATTTTTGTAACCCGAACCCAATTTTGGAATTAATCAAATCCGGTTTTCACTGTGTGTTGTGTCTGAGAGAGAGAGAGTGAGAGAGAGTTTGACTTCTTCTCTTCCCTACTCGTGCTACGGAAGGTCCACTGCTAAAGCAATACCACCATTGTGTTAGCAACGTCGATGGCTTCCATTCAACGCCTTGATTTTGAGCACATTTGTGTATACATACAAAAGAGAACCTTGGGTTGCGATTTAAGTTCATTTTTGTTAAAAAGACATTATACGCGTATAATGTTCTTTTGCCTAGAGTAGACTCAAATGGTACAAAGGTATATACCCAAAGTTTCCTGAAGCCTTGGGAAAGTCCATAGTTTAATTTTATTGCATTTGGACCAAAATTTGAGCTTGAAAAGAGTAGGAAACAATCCAAACATTCTATACACCCTATTTGGCCACAACTTGGACAAAATTGATTCCAAACTCAAGTCAGAGGATATTTGGGAGTCCCTAAGTGCTGAACTAGCTCTGGAGCAAGATTCATTTCAATTGGATCAAAAAGAGATTATACGCGTATAATGTCTATTTTGATAGTATTGAACATTTTTGAACCTCAAACTACACAAGGGGTATGAGCACACAACTATAAGCACAAACCTGCAAAAATTTCTTTAATCTCGTAAAAAAGACTTTATACACATATAATGTCTTTTTGGCCCTATTGACTTCCAAAGCAAAACTGGGGCATATCCTTGCATTCTAAGGGATCTTAGAAGCTAAAAGACAAGATTGTATTCATTTTGGAGCATATTTGAGCTAGTAAGTGCCAAAGAACAAAAAGTGATTCAGAATCAGACTGCATCTAATTATAACTTGCACATAAGTGGTCCAATTGTCATTTTGAAAGTTTCTAAGAGTTACATGCATGTTAGTGAACATCTGGTGAATAAATATTTCTATTTTTGTCAAATAGACTTTATACGCGTATAAAGTCTAAGGGCTAGATTTATAGCATATTGAGTAAATTAAACTTGCCAAAGTGTTCCACATAACTCTGATAACACAATTCACTAGTCAATTCAGTGGGAAGAACTTATACAGGGAACCAACCCTTTCAAAGCAACCTTTGGACGAAAATACTCGTATGTTCTTACTAATCAATACTGGATGTTACTAAAGTGAGAATCACCACTGACAAAGATTTGTAGAGTTTAAAATTTTGTACAGATAGCCAACAACAAAGTCCAACAAATCCAGACCACTCGAAATTGCAATCAATCAACCAATTGGAGAGCTGAAATAGCTAGAGTAACACATGACAAAGTGAACTCTAAAGGTAAAAGGTTTGGATTTGTAGTGGTGTGTTAAGGGATTGATGTATTTGAGATCAGGAAGAAACCTCCAAAGAGACCAAAAATCACAAGGAGACTAGGTCAGCATAGTGTCTACGGAGGAGAGTGTGACCCAAGCTAGAATATATCCACTAGCACCAATCATAGAAGATGGTAGTGGAACTGACACCTCATCTGAACACTCTTTTTATCTCATGGCGGACTAGGACACCGCGGTTAACCGACCAATCCAAGGAGAAGGAGGGAGAACCTATAAGAACCCTCCTTGGACATTGAGGTTTACGACCCTTTACTTAGAAGGACCAAATGCCCATGGAGCTCTGGCATATGCTGATGAAAGGGGACGAAAACGCATATGTATTGAGGAGAAACCAACAGAAGGAGTGGATGCCCTTCTAGCGTACGATGATGGGGATAGATTCCGTGATGAGGAGGGAACACATTACCTTATTGTTAAGGATCCAGAGAACTACAACAAGTATGGAGATAATGTGGTAAAGGGGAAGATGGTTTTTGAAATCATCGCAATACCTCCTCTAATACACCTTCCTAATGCCACCCTAGTGTTTGAAAAGAAGGTGACTAAAGTTGCAACTAACCAAGGAGCGATAGGAATCTATGAATATCTGAATGGGAGGTTCAAGACATATTTCTTATGTCTAGCACCATTTGCCTTTGAGCTAGGCATAGAAAAGACTACGTACTTTTTCTCGTATGAATCAGGTGAAGGGAGTCTCATACTATATGTTGACAAATATGGACGATAGTATATGCCGATAGAGAAAGCAGAGGTAGCAAGATTAATAGCCACTAGAGTAATTTCAACAGATCTTGCTGCCACTCAAGGACTAAACCCTACCCACAATAAATCTACCAATCCCTTTGAGGAAATAGAGGATACAATCAGAATCCCAGCCAGGCAAGCCTGAACGATAGAAACACCAATTGTTCCTTCGTATCTCAATACAAATCTTGAAACATTGCAATCATGGTTGTGACCCACAGTGACAAGGGAACATGAGTTCTATAGAGGTGAAGTCTCTATTACAAACAAATCATATGTGACCCCTATAGTCTCACCTATGACCACTTACTCTTTTTCTTATCCCAAGGAAAGCAAAGGACCAACAACGGAATGAGGGTTTGCAATGGAAACCACCTATTGAAAGTTCATAGTCATGGTTTTGTTAGTACTTTGGTCATGGTGATTTTCGTTGATACCATGATGATATTTCATTGATACCATGGTTATTCTCGGTGATGCCATGATGATATTTTGTTGATACCATGGTTATTCTCGGTGATTCCATGATGATATTTTGTTGATTCCATGGTGATTTTCGTTGATACCATGATGATGTTTTGTTGATACCATGGTTATTCTCGGTGATACCATGATGTTGTTTCGTTGATACCATGGTTATTCTCGGTGATACCATGATGTTTTTTTGTTGATGCCATGGTTATTCTTGGTGATATCATGATGTTGTTTTGTTGATACCATGGTTATTCTCGGTGATACCATGATGTTGTTTCATTGATACAATGATGATGCTTTTCGTTGATACCATGATGATTTATTCATTTGATACAATGATGATATTAAGAGCGTCGATACGAGGACGTCGCTATAAGCGTCACTATGCCAGTCGCTATAAGCTTCGCTATAAATGTCGCTATATAGCGACGCTGCAAAGCCATCAATAGCGACGCTTATAGCAACGCTGTAGAGCCTTATATAGCGACGGTCATAGCGACACCCGAGAGGAAATTTTTTTGGTGGCAGGGCATTGAATGCCCTGCCATCCATCAACCATATTGAATGTTTCATTTGTCTATTTATCTTTGAAAAAAAGTGCAAAGGTAAATATAGACCCAAAATAGTCACCCACAAGACAATATAATCATTAACTCCATCATCCATAGTATGTATTGTTTGCAAAATAAAGATACAAAACTGACAAGCGTGAATTGATGAAAGTAACTCAATGACAATTGTACACATAGGCAAAATCACTTGATTGTTAATTTTTGCAAATGTAATAGTTACAAACCATTGTCATTATCTAAAAAATATACATAGTTTTCAAAAAGACGTATAAAAATCGTCTCATGATACATAAGCTATGAAAAAAAGAAATTAATGCTATCTAGCTATGGATAAACTGACGTTGTCTAATCAGACGTCTCATCACCTTCAAGTGGTGTATCTGTCGGATTCTGCAAAAAAAAACAAGATAGCTTTTTGTAAGTATAAACATATAGCAACGTTTATAAAACTATACAATAAATAGAAAAGAATAAACCCTAATACTAACCATGCTGCCGCGAGAACTCAGGATGTCTATAAGGGCGTTTAAGCCCTTCCTACCTGTACTCACGCTCATATGGTGTGGGATCATATCCTGTAAACGACCACTGTCAAAACATACAAAGAATCCATTATGTTAGAATTTAAAATCCCATAAACCTTAAACTATAAAAAATAGAGAGCAATGCGAAAACACGTACAAAATCGGCTTCAAATGATGCCCACCCGCCGCTCCCCAAGTGGTGTGAGCTCCCTGCCTCTTCTCGCGCTCTGGTTGCCTCCTTTTGTTGCTTCCACTTGTCGAGATTCTCACGCGCTGCTTTCTTCTCATTCTTCCAATCTTCTTTGGCCAGCCAATCTTGTTTGCTCCACCCATGCTTGATTGCTTTTTGCACTTCGGAACACTTATTCTTGTAGTATTCGCGCATTCGAACCTTCATCACATCTTCATTGAAGCGGTCATCCCGTGTTGGAACGGGAAACTCGTCATGAAGCATGTTGATAACTCTGTATTTTAATTCATTCGGTACTTCACTCCAGGTGTTCAGTATGTAGTGTCTAAACACCTGACAGCAAAGACCGCACATGTGCGAAATCACCTTCTTGCCTTCATCATCCAAGATGATGCCGCCGCTGAAGTCGACGGAGTAAGGCAAGCCCTCTCGTCACTGATGCGTGAACCTGGGTGTCCCGACAGGGGTCTCTAGCGTTGTGTCAACGGGGGTACGGACGCCAGGTGTCTCCACTGGAGTTTGAGCCCCGAAGCGAGGAGTGTCTACTGGAGTGACTCCTGGAGGAGTAGCTAGTGGTGTGTAGCTGCGGGCAACGACAATTAGCCGCACAAAACCTGGTGTCGATGGCGATGCCGTGGCTGGTGTTGGGACGGGCAAAGAAGGGGAGGGTAAAGAGCCTCGTCGAACACGAGGCGGTGTCGAAGCATCGGTGGCGGCACCCCCACAACAACCGCCACCGCCACCGCCACCACTAGAGCGCCGGTGTCTAGATGAGTGTGAAGATCGTCTCGTCGACACCGAAGCTTCAGAGCGTGCTGAGGACTCCAAAACAGAGGGAGATGCGGATGGAGTAGGAACGTGCGATGGTGCGCCAGAGCGATGACGCTCCACATACCATTGTCTCTGTTGGGGTGACAAAGAAGAAATAAACTCCTCATCATCCATACCTGCATTAGACACACGAACATTTAAACTTAATATTGAATGAATGGAGTAGAAAACATGGACAAGTAGATAGATAGATAGATAGAGAGAGAGAGAGAGAGAGAGAGAGAGAGAGAGAGAGAGAGAGAGAGAGAGAGAGAGAGAGAGAGAGAGAGAGATGGACCATTAAATACAATGATGCAATGACGCAATGACGCATATAAATACAATGACGCAATGACGCAATGACGCATATAAATACAATGATGCAAAGACACATATAAATGCAATGACACAATGACGCAATGACACAAATACTTAGAGAGCCAAAGGCAAGTGCATAACTCTGAATTTTCGAGAGAGAGAGAGAGAGAGAGAGAGAGAGAGAGAGAGAGAGAGAGAGAGAGAGAGCACAATCAAATCTTGCAGTCGAAAAACCAGGTGGTGGAGCTGTATGTGCCCATGGATTACACAAGATGTGAGCGCAAAATCAAAAGAGCGTTATACAACATGGAAGGTACTTAGAGAGCCAGAGTTTTTACAAAACGGAGCAAAATTGTTCAAAACGGAGAATCGTACAAGAACTTGAAGGTGCTTGTAGCTTTGGAATGTTCAAAGGCTAGCAACAACAGAAAGCGTTCTTCTTCTATTCAACTTGAGTGATGGAAGAGACAAGTGCATAACTCTGAATTTTCAATAGAGAGAGAGAGAGAGAGAGAGAGAGAGAGAGAGAGAGAGAGAGAGAGAGAGAGAGAGAGAGAGAGAGAGAGAGAGAGAGCCAGAGTTTTTACAAACCGGAGCAAAATTGTTCAAATACAATATGTATGGCTTTAAGAGATCTCTCTCTCATCCTCGCATAGCTCAACATAATTTCCTAGATCTATATAGAGCTCTCCGTTTAAACAGATGTCCTCTGTTTCATTTTGTAGATCCTCTGCATGCACCCCATAGAGAGTAGCAGCTTGATGTTTGTCTGGCACCACCTCCACGGCTTCTGAGTGAGCATCTTCTCCGATCTCCTCCATTGATGCCGTTGTGATTGGCACATGGTAGCCTTCATACGTCCGTGCACTACGAGGGACTACCTCTATGACATACCACCAGTTTGATGCAGACTTTGTAGGATAAAATATCACGTGCCAGAGCCACATAACTTACATGAGAGCTTCCAAGCACATAAATTCTAAAATGGGATGTTAACTATTTACATACTTACTTATTCACAATGCTCGGGTAGTACGAACGTGTCTCTTAGGTCAGTCCATTTCTTAGTTGAATCCACCTCAAGAAAACCAGACTCTCTTCTACGCACAGTAGCGTTGCGACCCTCCATGATTATCTTGAACCATTGCACGTCGAACAAGTCGACAAAAAATCCTCTATAATCGATCCTCAAAATCTCTTGTAGCGTGTCAAAGTAAGTGAGTTCCGCCACCACAGGATCTGTATTAGAGGACCGTCGTCGACTAGACTGTTCAAATTTTGCCATGATTCCACAATCTTGAGTAAAACGCTTTTTGTTGATCCGTTCCATCCTAAAATGTCGACCTTTATACCATGCTGCTGTGTATGACTTATACTACAACCAAAAAAGATTATGAGTGGTCGTTCAAACATCTAGAAAGTTACTAGTTGTACATTGCAAACTTACCTTGGTCGCGCAACCCCGAGAGTACTCCCACTCTTCCTCAGTCACTTCTTCACCGCACAGTTGTGCGCTTTTCAATTGGTTGTGCAACTATCTTAAGCTCATGAATGTTGGTAGGCTCTCTAATGTACACTAGGGACTCTGATACCAGCCAACCTTCTGCCCTGCTACCCTCCGGACGTGCCTTCTGACGCACATATCCCTTGAGAGTTTTCATGAAACGCTCTTTAAAGAATATACTGTGCTAGCTATTTCCACCTCATCAACTATGTGAACAAGAAGATGCACCTGAATAGTTAGCATGGTAGTAGGAAAATGTTTCTCAAACATGCACACAACCTCCGCAGCGTTACGCTGATCTCCTTTTGTGAGATCCATTGCACCAACTTCGCAAGTTTGTAGATTGTGTTACGGACGTCAAGAGACAAACATCCCTCAATGGCAACCGGTAAAATAAACTGCAAAACACGTGTAGCAATGATATTAAAGTCCACACACTAATTTGTTACATAATTCCTACTATGATATACTCCACTATGAACATACCTGACACATTTTATGCGAGTCGTGTGACTTCAAACCGGTAAGCTTTCCTTCTTTAGTAAAACACGTTCGGAGCGAGTGCATTACGCCAGTGGGGGTCCGCAAAGATCGAATGGTCTCTTTTACTTTGCGTTCTTGGGCTCCTGTGAAAATCCATGGTGCTTTAGGGAGTTTTATCGATCCATTAGACGCTGTTTGCGGCCAATATTTCTCCATATGATCCACATTTCTAAGGTCAACTCTTGCTCCCAAAGTATCTTTCTTGCCGGTCAGATGGTCCCATAGTAGATTACCCACATTCTTGAATATGTGCATTGGATCGAGCAAGTGATTGATCATGAGTCGGGGCCAGTATGGTAACTCGTACCATAGAGATAGGCTCTTCATCCCTGGGGGAAATCCGTCATCACACATCTCCTTCTGCTCTAACCATGCTTGTGTAGACATCCTCGGTGGCTCTCTTCCCAAAAAGACATCACATAACACATGATTCTCTGGAAGATACGCTTGATGACCTTCGTAGATTTTCTTCTTCAATGAGGGCGTCCTACGTGCATTCAGTCTAGGTCCACATGTGACACATGCTCTGTATCTGCTTGTTTGAAGCCGTGCATGTATACACATGATAATAGATCAACTTGAGAAAAACCAAGATTTACAGTGTCTGAGTGAGGAGTGTAAATAGATCACCTGAGCATTCTGTTAGTCTGGGATATTCATGCATGGTCCACATTAGAATGCCTCTGATCAAAGCATTCCGTCGTCCTGTGTGTCGGCTCATATCCACCACTGCTATGCCAATCCACAATTGTTGTAGATCTTCCAATAGTGGACGAAGATACACATCCATATTCTTCACTTTATATCGCCCCGGCACAATCAAGCTTAGCCATAGGTGCCCCTTCTTAGTAGTCAACCACGGGGGAATGTTGTAGTTGACGATGAAAACGGGCCATACACTGTAAGATGTTGATCTTTGACCAAATGGATTTACGCCATCCATAGCCAGGCCGAAGTGCAAATTTCGAGCTTCCCTGGCAAAATCTGACCATGTTCCATCTATATGTTTCCAGGTTGCACAATCTGCAGGAATCCGTAGCACACCATCCGAAGATTTATTCTCCTCATGCCATGATGCTAGGGCGGCCATGGACTTACATTCAAAGAAATGCTTGATGCGAGGAAGCAGAGGAAAATGTCGCAAAACCTTTTGCGGAATTTTTGTTCCGTGGAGATCTACTCGATATCTTTCGGAATCACATTTCGGACACTTCTCCATGTCTATGTATTCCCCTCTGAAAAGAATGCAGTCATTAGGACAAGCGTAGATCGAATTTTAATCCATCCCCAAGTTTCTCAAAATCTTTCTTGCTTCCTCTCGGGAATTTGGCATCACATTGTTGGAATTAGGGTTGCAGAGAAACACACACAGCTTGGAGAAGACGAAGGAAGCTCAAGGTACACAATAGAGAGTGTATTCCTTAGTGTGCAATGGAAAGATAGATAGCCCTAGAGTGATGGGCGTATATACAATGCACGGGGGAAAAAACCTCCTAAAGAGGGAAAAAATGCCCCGGCGATCCTAGTGTGTTCACACACATCACTACCACATGTATATGGTAACAAATAATGCACGGGGGAAAAAACCTCCTAAAGAGGGAAAAAATGCCCCGGCGGTCCTAGTGTGTTCACACACATCACTACCACATGTATATGGTAACAAATCCCCCCTGGAGTGATGCGGTGAACGAGAGCTGGCACATGAGTAAAGGGAAGTGCCATGCCCTGAGGACAGGATCAGTCCACAAAGGGGAGTAAGCCCAAAGCTTTGCGGAAAGCTTCAAGCTTCTCACGAGACAATGCCTTTGTGAAAAGATCTGCAAGGTTGTCCTGTGTTGGCACATAAGCCAAGCTGATCTCTCCTGCTGAGAGCCTCTCCCTGACATAGTGGTAATGCACCTCAATGTGCTTTGTGCGAGCATGAAAAACTGGGTTCCTCGCAACTGCCAATGCGCTCTGACTGTCAGTGTAGATAGTGTTGGCAGTGTCCTGTCCAACACCCAAGTCAGTTATAAGGCGTCTGAGCCATACACACTCAACCGTAGCTGTGAAGACTGCCCTGTACTCAGCCTCACAACTCGAAGTGGCCACAGTAGGTTGCTTCTTGCTCAACCATGATATACATGAACTGCCAAGCATGAAACAAAAACCACTTGTGGACACTCGCGTGTCAAAACAACCAGCCCAATCTGAGTCCGAAAAAGCATGTAAGTCTGGCGGCAATGATCCCCCCTTGGGATAAAACAAGCCAAGATGTAAAGTGCCACTAAGGTAGCGGAAAATCCTCTTGACAGCCTGCCAATGCTTAGACCCTGGGCTATGCATAAATCTGCTGACCTGCGAGACTGCAAACTGAATATCTGGCCTCGTGTTGCATACATAAATGAGGCAGCCAACAGCAGTTTGGTAAAGAGTGACATCAGCAGGATCGCCAGCATCATGTAGACTCAACTTCAAACCTGTTTCCATGGGAGTGGCAATAGGTTTGCAATCCTCAAGTCCAAACTTACATAGCAATGTCTCTATGTAACTTTTCTGACACAAGGCAATACCACCATCACACTGCTTAAACTGTATACCCAAGTAATGATGCAACAGCCCCAAATCTTTCATCTGGAAAGTAGCATTCAAATCAGCCTTAAATTCAGCAATATGTCTCTCATTTGGTCCAGTGATCAGCAAATCATCAACATAAAGAACCACAATGAGAAATACATCATCCTCACGCTTTACATACAATGTGCTTTCTGTTGGACTGTTACGAAAGCCTCGTTTAACCAAATGAGTGTCAGCTTTCTCATACCAAGCACGAGGAGATTGCTTCAACCCATACAAAGCCTTCTTACATTTGCACACTTTGTCCTCTTGTCCTTTTATGACAAAACCGCGAGGCTGCGTTACATAAACTTCCTCAAATATGTCACCATTCAAGAAAGCAGTAACAATGTCTGATTGATGTACATCCCAACCAAATTGAGCTGCCAATGCACATAGAAAACGCACAGTAGTCATACGACAAGTGGGAGCAAAAGTCTCTTCATAATCTATGCCTTTTTGTTGTGCATAACCCTTTGCAACAAGTCGAGCCTTATGGCGATCGATCTCACCATCCGGCTTGCGTTTCAACTTGTAAACCCACTTCGTACCAATGGCCTTTTTGCCAGGAGGCAAATCACATAAAGTCCATGTGTCATTCTCTATAAGTGCATCATATTCTGATTTCATGGCAGCAATCCAATTTTCTGAATTCTGTGCTTCATCAAAAGACAGAGGCTCCTCAACATCATGTAAACTAGACACAGCCAAAGCATAACAATCTGATGCATAAGATGCATGGCGAGAGCCTGAACGAGTACGACTAGATAAAGGTGCATCCAATTTACTGTCACGCAAAGTGTGCACCAGCCATTTTGGCATACCTCTAGCCTGCTCATTTTCAGCCCTTTCCTCATCAAGTACATCATGTACATCTGCATCAGTAATAGGCTGTTCTAAAACATTTTCAGAAACCCCCATAGGCTGTACATTTGCCTCATTGGAACTTACATTCGTATTTCCACCACTGAAAAGAGGCAACAAAGTGTCATAAATGTCCTGTGAGCTTACATTACTGTCTCTAGTACATGACAGCAAGGGTTGAACAGAATCTTCCACAAACACTACATCCCGTGAAACCAAAATACGTTTTGTTTGCGGATGATACAACCTGTAACCTTTGCTTTCAGCACTATAACCAACAAAAATACATTTGACAGCCTTATCATCCAATTTTCTGCGCTGCACTTGTGGCACCAAAGCATATGCCAAACAGCCAAAAACACGCATGTGCTCAATAGAAGGTTTTCTATCATGCCATGCTTCATATGGAGTAATAGACTGCAAAGCTTTCGTAGGACACCTGTTAAGTACATAAGTGGCACACATGATGGCCTCAAGCCAAAAAGAATGCGGCAAAGCTTGACTTTTGACCATACATCGTGCCATTTCCGTTAGTGACCTCTTTTTCCTCTCAGCAACACCATTTTGCTGAGGTGTATAAGGCACTGTACATTGGTGTTTTATCCCACGACTAGCCAGAAATGCATTAAATTCATGAGACATATACTCCCCCCCTCGATCGGAACGGAGGGTGCCCATAGTACATTTTGAGACATTTTCAGCCATAGCCAAAAATTGTTTGAAGCACATAAAAACTTCGGACTTCGCTTTAAGCGGAAATACCCACGCATGCCTGGAGTAATCATCAATGAAAGTCACGAAGTACAGGTAATTGCCCAAGGACGGAGTTTGCATGGGCCCACAAACGTTACTATGCACAAGCTGCAACCTGCATGTGGCCCTAACTGAACCATCCTTTGGAAACTTAGAACGCTGCATTTTACCCAGAATACAGCCTTCACAAACATGTTTGATAGGTGCTTCAAGAGGCGGCAAAGAAGCAACCATATCAGATTTCTGCAAACGCAGCAAACTGGCAAAATTCAGATGACCAAAACGTGCATGCCAAAGTTTTGCATTTGAAATAGCCCTTGAATCTACAACAGCATTTGCAAAATTTTGTCCACACTTGTCATACAAAGTGAGCTTATACAGCCCACGGCACAAAAGCCCAGATGCAACAATTTCATCACCAAAACTGAGATCATGAACTGTACATCTGTCATCCACAAATTTGACTACAAGTCCAAGTCTAGCAAGTGCGGATACAGACAAGAGATTCTTCTTGATCCCAGGTACATAAAGTGCATCAACAAGTGTGAAGGAACTGCCATTAGCAGCAGTGAGCACAATCTTTCCAACTCCCTGAACTGGATAAGAGGCGTTGTTGGCACAAGTGACTGAATTCCCATGAGGGACAGACTCGAGAGAGGTAAACAATTCACGATGTGAGGTAATGTGCTTTGTAGCACCACTGTCGAAATACCACACATGTGAATCTGCAGCAACTGACAAGCATGCATCATGGACAGCAGGATTGTAAGTGCACTCTGCGCTAAAAGCCCATTCTGCATCAACATCAGCATCACAATCTCCTTTCACAGAAGACTCAACAATGGCTGCATTTGTAGTGGAACCAGCATTTGCAGTGGAACCACCCTCTTTCTTCTTAGCCTCTTTGGCCTTCAACTTAGGACACGACTTGATCAAGTGATCATTGGCTTTACAATAATGGCAACGCATCTTCTTTTTGCCCTTATCACCAGAATTGCCAGACGAAGTGCTGCCAGCAGAAGCATTAGGAACAGAATTTTTGCCACTCGCAGCAGAACCATAAGAAGTGGTTGCATTACTGTTACCACCCTTTCTTTGAGAAGCAATAAAAGCCTGTTCAACTGCACGCTGCCTAGTCCTGTTTTTTCTAGAAAGTGACTCTTGCAACAGCAATGTGCATAATGCATCAAACTTGACAACTTCAGGATTTCCTTGGGTCATCAGTCTCCAAGTACTAGCAAAAGTCTGGAAGGAATCTGGTAAGGCATCAAGAACAGTCTGCACAAGGGAACTGTCAGAAATGACTTCACCTGCAGAAATGAGTTGCTCATTGATATCCTTGACACTAGCAAGGAAAGTGTCCATATCATCTTCCTCATGCATAATCTTCGACTCTAGCTCTTTACGCAGCAAAGCAATTTTAGCCTCATTGCGGCTTGCATAAAGACCTGCTAGAATATCCCAAGCCTGTTTTGCAGATTTTGCTGAACGGATGTGAGGAATAATGGTGCGCTTCACAGACAACGCAATCAATGCATGAGCCTGCGCATCCTTAACATCCCAACGAGCTTGTTCTGCTGTAGGCAAAACAACTCTAACAGCTGCAATCCTTGCAGCAAGACCTGCAACATCCTCAATATCGCCTACATCTTCAGAACCAGGACGTACATCAATGCCCTGCACAATGTTCCAGACACCTTTTGACACAAGAACGTGTTGCATCATATAAGCCCACATAGGGTAGTTGTCCCCATCCAACCTGTCCTCAGCAGCAAACATCTTGAACACATCTGTGTTGTTGTTGTCAGCCATGGTAAATGCTGCACCTGATGTGAAAACTGCCCGAAAATAGGAGAAATGGAGCGGGAACAACTTGTGCTATATAGCACAAACCGTAGAAGACTATAAGGCACCTGTTATGCAGAAAACGGCACTGACAGAAAATCTGCACAAAATGACGAAATAACCTGTGCAGTACTGCCCGTAGTGGAAACGGAGGCCGAAATGAGCCCAAATCAAAATTCTGAGCAGACCGAGCTTTTTGAGCTCCCCCAAAATATTTGTCGACCTGCGAACGCTTGCCAAAGCTCACTGAAATCGGAGAAAGTGAGCAGGCGTGTGCTGGAGCAGCTGGCGACTAAGCCCGGGAGGACGTGACCTGCTCTGATACTAATTGTTGGAATTAGGGTTGCAGAGAAACACACACAGCTTGGAGAAGACGAAGGAAGCTCAAGGTACACAATAGAGAGTGTATTCCTTAGTGTGCAATGGAAAGATAGATAGCCCTAGAGTGATGGGCGTATATACAATGCACGGGGGAAAAAACCTCCTAAAGAGGGAAAAAATGCCCCGGCGGTCCTAGTGTGTTCACACACATCACTACCACATGTATATGGTAACACACATTATCAGCTGGTAGTATATGCTCTTTGAGCAATCTACACAACATAAAAATACGATACAATTGTGTAAAAATCTATCAGATCATTATACATTTAGAGTTTTATTAAAGTAAACTAATTGTAATAGATCACTTGAAAAGCGTTGTGACGCTAGTGTCACTCCATCCAAACTTTGCCTGCATGTTGAGAAGAACCAGGAGTGCTTTCAATCTAGACACACGTGCTCCATTATACAATGGCGTATTGGCTTCACTTTTCATATCATCATAGATAAGCCTTTCTGAATCCATGATCGTCTCGATCATTTCATCAATCTCGGGCTCAAACATTGCCTCGTTGAGAATGTGGTCTGCATGATCATCCTCTGAGCTGTCAGAGGCTACATCTTGTGGCCTCACATATGCTGCTTGACCAAATCGCCTGTGAACACGTCTATTGGGTTGCAAGATTGCTGCCTGCTGGCCAACGTCAGAGTCCGATGAGTTATAATTGGCAACAACTCGATCTAAAATAGATGGATCGAACTCGCCAAATTCGCGAACGTGCTACAAAGAAACGCGTTTTGTCTATCGCACAACATGCTTGCAATGATTACAAGGACATAAGATCCTCGTTGAGAGATAGGTGTTTCGGTTGGACAACCCCACATCCTCGTCACTACTCATAATGAGGGTAAAAATCTTATAACCTGGACAACAAATTTAATCTTCTATTGGCATTCTTCGTCTTTTATCTCTCTCTCTCTCTCTCTCTCTCTCTCTCTCTCTCTCTCTCTTTGTTCACACTGTAAACTATCTCACATTCTCTAGTTATGTCCAACCCCCGCACACCTCGGTCTAGAGGTGCACAGAGACCAGAACCACCGGGTTATAATCTCGTCTTTATTGGTCAATGCCTATATTTGTGGGTACAAGAAATCTACACACCCACGTCTACATGATACTGCATGTAGTGGACAAAACCCCTTTGCCTCTCTAGCTGTAGCATTTCACAGCATCTTAACATCTTTTCACAGTAGATCTTTGTTTGTAGCATGCAGGTACGCCATTCTTGCAATGTAGCTGATGTCTGCTCAAGGCACTTAATTCTTACTCTAGATTTGACGGGATGTGGTGTGTGTGTGTGTGTGACCCTTGGAATCGTCACCTTGCATCACTAATTTTTGTGTAGGCTCAATTTGCTCTTCCATTGGCTGATCATGACGGCTTATTGTATGGTAGCAGCAATCGAACATTCTGGTGGAATTTCTGGTCCGCATGGACTGTTGAGGCTGTGAGCGCATGAAATTTTCTCGCCATTTTTGACAAGCGTCGGCGGCTCTCTGAGTTGCGCCTATACGAAAATCTAAATCTAACCTTATCTTAAACGATAAAAAGAAGAAAATGGTATAACCTTTTTATCACCCAAGTGTGGTAGATTGGTTATGCCAATTCCTCAATAACAAGTAAATAACTTAAATAAACCTAAATCTAATCTAATATAATGTAAATAAACCTAAATATAATCTAATATAACGTAAATCTAAATCTAACGTAAATAAACCTAAATCTAATCAAACGTAAATCTAACTAAAAATAAACCTAAATCTAATGTAATTTAACTTAAATAAACCTAAATATAATTTAACGTAAGTCTACATCTAACCTAATCTTTAATGTGTTTTGGGATAGTTTCCTACGACGTTAAAACTCTCTTCTTCTTGTGTGTGTGTGTGTGTGTGTGTGCCAATAAAAGAGAAAAATGGTATAACCTTTCTATCACCCAAGTGTGGTAGATTGGTTATGCCATTTTCCTCTTGAATAACAGGTCTTGAGTTCAACTCCTCCTCGGCTAGATCTTTAGGTCTCTTAAATTAGTTTCCTACGACGTTAAATTAAACTCTTTTCTTCTCGGGTGTGTGTGTGGGTGTGTGTGCATGCCAATAAAAAAAGGAGAAAAATGATATAACTTTTCTATCACCGAAGTGTGATAGATTGGTTATGCCATTTCCCTCATGAATAACAGGTCTTGAGTTCAACTCCTGTCAACTAGATCTTTAAGGTCTCTTGGGATAGTTTCCTACGATGTTAAGACTCTCTTCTTCTTCTTCTTTTCTCTCTCTTTCTCTCTCTCTCTCTCTCTCTCTCTCTTTGTTTTATATCTTTTTCTTTCTCTCTCTCTCTCTCTTTTCCTCTCTCAATGTGTGTGTGCATTCTTTGTTTATGCATGTGTGTGTGCGTTTTTGGTTTATGCATGCTCTCTCTCTCTTTTCCTCTCTCAATGTGTGTATGCATTCTTTGTTTATGCATGTGTGTGTGTGTGTGTTTTGTTTATGCTTGTGCTCTCTCTCTCTCTCTCTCTCTCTCTCTCTCTCTCAAAAACACAATGTGTGTGTGTGTGTGTGTGAGAGAGAGAGAGAGAGAGGGAGAGAAAGAGGGGAAGGGAACATGAGAGTGAGGAGAGGGAAGGTGCATACTTGGCTCTCTTTCCTCTCCTTGTGTGTGTGCGTGTGTGGAGAAGAAAGAGAGAGAGAGAGGGAGAGCGTGCGTTACCTTGCTTGCTTGAGCACGCACCGAAAACTCAGATATGAGATCTGAGTTGTCGGACGCTCTCGATTATTTTTTTAAAGCCCTGGTGGCGTCGCTATGTTACTTGTAACATAGTGACGGTCATAGCGATGCCGTGTTTTTTCATGTTTGAGCGTTGCACTACGAGCGTCGCTACTATTAAGTACCTCTTGTAGTGTTATTGAGCCTTTGTATTCATTATTGTATTTGATAGGATAGGAGTAATGTAACTCTTCATAAAATATTCATTGTAAAAGGAGTGATGTAGCTCGTTATAAACATTTGTATATTCAATGATTTTTATAATATAACGGTGGGTGTAGATAGAGCTGTGGGTTTTTCCCTTGATCCCCCAAGGGTTTTTTCATCCACAGTTAGGGACCCTTATTTGAGCGGGGATATTGAGTTTATATGTGAAGGTACTCAATATATGGCTTCTCTATATATGGCACCCAGGTCCCCTCTATATATACATCATCTCATGTGTGTATTCTACACACTTTGGGGTTCTATTTCTGTGCTCTCTCCTTCTCTCTCAACAAGATAGGCATGAACAATATTTCAAAAGAGAGAGAAATTAAGCTATTGACAACAGTTGAGGACTGGATTTACATGGAGCCGGTCCCCCCTCCAAAAGACTTTGTATTATAGGTTTCCCATATCATTTTACAATACAATACTTTGTGTTCCTTCAATAACTTGATGGTGCAATGAAGATGGAAGTTTCAAGCACCATGCACACACTTATAAAACACAACATCAATTACCTCACGGTCTCAAACCCAAGACCTCACACACCTTTGAAGATGGTGAGAGCTAGAGGGGTATGAGAGTATATTGAGAGGAAGGAGTAGTCTTACGAGAAAGAAGTATATCTCCTCACATAATCACTCATAAAAGCTTAGCATATCTTAGTAATTAGCATGGTAGAGGAGATGAGCATGCATCGAAGCTTGGCTCTTGGTTGGATTTGCTTCACAAAGCAAGAGTTGTTGTTGTAGTCCTCCCTTCTCACAAGCTTGGGGTAGACGATGAGCTTTCCATTAAAGCTTAAGAAGGAGAGAGAGAGTCTTCTTGCTTCACACATGAGATTGTTTGAGGGTGTGTGTGATAATGCCTTGCCAAAAACAGCTCCCTCTCTCTTTTGGTTGACCCTATTGCAAATTACTCTTGCCGGCATCCCATTGGACCCTGCAAAGCTTAGCCAATCATAATTGAGAAGCATAATTGATAGCCTTGTGACATGTGTCCCCCTTTCCCCTTTTGTGAGAGCTTCAGGTAATTAAATAATGCAACTAAACTCTCATTGGACCCCTTTGTCTCCTGGACAATAGGAATCAGGCAAGCCATTGAGCTGTTGAATGCTCATTGGACCCCTTGGGAGACTGTCCAATAGTCTTCTAGAGAGCTTAATTCTTATTGGTTCTTTTCTCAAGTGTTTTTAAATGAATTAAATTAGATTTACTCTAGCCTAATTCTCATTGGTCCACCTCTATGGCCATCCAATAGGATTTGAGTGCACCTTGTGGGTGGGCAACTACGCTAGGGAGCTGACATGTGTCCCCTATTCCCTTTGTGTAAAGGGAGCCTGTGAGTGAGTGTGTGTGTGTTTCTCTCTCATCCACTACTTACAGGGCTTGCCCCCTCCTATGTAAAAGTCTTGAAGACTTCTATGTACACTCGCAAAGCATCCAATTTCGCTAAGCTTGACCATTTGAACATAACCTTTGAATTTTGGAACCTTAGCATTTTAGAAGTCTTAATGGGCTGAACCTTAGGGTCTTTGAAGCCCATTGTTGCTCTTTTGCAGATGGCTCCCCTTTTGGATCCCTATTTTCCCTCCTTTGGGTCCCTACTGTCGTCAGTCTGTCAGCTTAACCAATATTCTAGCTTTTTCTCCCCTGGCACTTCCCCATATTAAATGATCGGTTTAACATGAGAAAATCATGTAGGAGAATTATATATTAGCTATTATGACTTTACCTCTCTCTTGAAATCATAGTCATCCTCGACTATGGGATAGAGAAGATAAAGCCTATTCATTTGTCCTTTTTCTAGCAGGTAGAGGATCCCTATGTTACCCTACGACATTGTTCCAGAATGGATGATTAATCCATTTGGCACTTGAGAGCCTAAGGCTACCGCAAGCATGTCTGTGCATTAGTCATATGAATCTTCCATAGTAGAGTGACAAGCTCTACTTGGTGTTTGGAAGACGTCATCTCCACAAACTTGATTCTAAGAATGCATACTACTCAATATTTGTGCACAATAAAGAAAAAGAGAGTCTTATAAGACAGAAACTTTGTTCATTTTAAACATTTGTACATTTGCTTACTCTAGGGAAGCATTGTAAGCATGGAAAAGGTTTAGGTTATCCTTTAATTGTATGCCTTGCATCCATCTAGCATCTTCAAAAGGATAATTCTTAAACTTAATAAGATACCATCGGATAGTATTACCGCCTCTTAATACCTTGTCTTCATGTCGGAGAATGGACTCGAGCTGCAACACCTCTTCTTGGTCCTTGATCTCCGATGGGTCTTCAATATTTGGTTCTTAAGGTGGCTCTCCTTTGTAAGGCTTTAGTAGGCTCACATGAAAAGCACTAGGTTGGTAATGGGACACTTTTATGTCCTAGGACACTTTTATGTTCTGTTAAGTGACCATTTTCCTTGAATTATGTCAAGAGTTTCAAAATGGATTTTGAGGTGCTATCTATCTAGAAAGTTGTCTCATGACCTGAAAAAAACTCGACATTTTTTTGGAATATCAATTCCATCTTTAACCTTGTCCTTGCACAACATTTCACAACCTAAATTGTGTGAAAAAACGGGTCTTGTTTTTGGTTTTTTTCAACTTTTTGCAACTATACCACTCTAGAATTCATGTTTGTGAGGTCTATAATGCTAGAGAACTATCTTTAGTAGTCCTCAACATGTCTTGATGCTTCTAGGGAGAAATAAATGTTAAAGTTGTAAGTTATGACCAAATTAAAAAAATTGTAAAATCCTGTTTTTTAGCTAATTTTAGCTCTTCTATGATTTTTTTGGTGGCTTTCATGATATCCAAATGCAGTGTTGATTTTCTATGTCGCATATTGTAACATAAAGCTAATATTCCTTGAGTTTTGGGGCACCTAATACCCTATTTTACATAGTAGACGAAGATGGTTGATTTTTTCAATTATAGAAGAAAATGAAACATTCTAGTATACCAAGTATAACTTTTTCAATATTGTTAGTTTCTTGTGACAAGTACATGCATTTTTTAGGTAGTAACCATATCTAGTCATAAGGATCAAATTTGGCTAGATATTGAATAGTTTCAATGGGATTCTACAACTCATAATGTTGAACCCATTTTTTTCATGTTTGCTGTATTCAACACTTCATCTTTGTCCCCAAGATTCTCCTTGGTAAGAGATGTATTCAACTCATTTTTTTCATGTTTGCTGTATTCAACACTTCATCTTTGTCCCCAAGATTCTCCTTGGTAAGAGATGTATTATTCTTTTGACATGCTCCATGGCTCCTTATGAACCTAAAGGATAATAGGGAACTAAGAAAACATGCATATATTATTTGTATTGAGCGTGGCTATAGAAACTTTGATGGTAGGTTTGCAGAATGGTAAAAATTTAACTTTTTTGTACCAAACAAAAAATAGTGAGTGAGAAGAAATCATATGTTTTGATCACCAACTCATTGAAGTTCACTAGGGAATTTATCTGAAGTCCTACAAAAATACCTAATCTTATTTTTATGGAACAAAACGTAAGAAATGACTGTTTTGATGAAAATGTACTGGTCCATCAACTTTGGAGGCTTGGTGTGACCAAAAGATGAGAAATTTTACAAGTTTCTTATTTTTCCATGTGTAGTAGGCCTTGAACTATAACCTCATGAAAGGATTTTACAAAATGAGTGGATCTACTATGGTTTTGGAGGTTTTTTTCAAAACCCTAAAAGCACACTTTTATGTCCTGCTAGGTTACCAACCTAGTGTTAATACCTTGTCTTCATGTCGGAGAATGGACTCGAGCTGCAACACCTCTTCTTGGTCCGTGATCTCCGATGGGTCTTCAATATTTGGTTCTTAAGGTGGCTCTCCTTTGTAAGGCTTTAGTAGGCTCACATGAAAAGCATTGTGTATGAGCCAATGACTAGGCAACTTGAGTTGACAAGCTGTGTCATTGATTGGTCTAAGAATCTACAAGGGACCATAGTACCTTTTTTCTAACTTAGCATAGTACTTTTGGTGTCCCGTAGGATTCTTGCTTGTGGTGTGTCTTAATCGAGGCTTGGAAATTTTAAGCAAGACCCAATCATTTTCTTTAAATGCTTGGGCTCTTCTGTGCTTATCTCAGCGACAGCCTTTTGCCTTTGTTGTGAGATAGAGATAGCATCCTTAATCTTTTGGAAAGATTCTTGTAGGTCTCCGCTATACTCATCTGCAGCGAAGATCTTCCCGTGTACCTTAAGGAACAGGGGACTTTTTGATCTTCCCTCAATTACCTCAAAAGGTGATTTTCCCGTGGAAGTATGTACAGTGTTATTGTAGGCATACTCCACTAAGGGTAAGTATTTCTCCCATTGGGACCTTTGATCTACTTCCGTTACATAGGCTTTTAGTAGATCAAGAATTGTTAGGTTAGCTATTTCACTTTGGCCATCTATTTGCGGGTGATAGGCCAAAGAGAAGTTTAGCCTTGTCCCTAAATTCTCAAAGAGACCCTTCCAGAAATTACTGGTCATTCTAGGATCTCTATCCGACACTATGGACATTGGCAAGCCATGGTACTTGAAGATTTGTGATATGAAGAGGGTTTCCATTTGATGGCTTTGATAGTCTTTTTGACAGGTATAAAATGATCCTGTTTGGGCTGAATGTGTCTAGTATCGTCCATATTTCCGTATTCCCATGGATAGACTTAGGCAATCCAAATATATAATACATGGATATGCTCTCCCATGGTGAGTTAAGGATTGGCAAAGGTTGAAGCAATCCAGGTTGCTTCCCTCTATCAAACTTCGTCTTTTGGCATACCACACATTTAGAAACATACTCTTGTATCTTTTCTTTCATGGTAGGCCAATACAAATATGTTTCAATCGCTTTTAGGGTAGACTGAATCCCTCTATGCCCCACATAAGTAGGAGCATGAGATTCATACATTACTTTCTCACGTAGTGAGTTAGTAACACATAGTCTATTGCCAAGAGAAGATAACCATCTTGTAAAGTAAATGGTTCCTCTTTCTTCCCTAGTGCAAGGGCTGAAGTCACATCTTTAAAATTGGGATCAATAGCGTACTCATCTATCATAGAAGATAGATCATTGTGAGTTGCTATGGAAACCGCATTCACTCTCGGCCGTCTTGAGAGTGCATCGGCTACTTGATTATGCTTGCCAGCAATGTGAGCAATATGAAAATGAAATTGCAAAAGGAGATTTTCCCACCTCATTTGTTCATTGCAGAGCTTGGTCTCGTCATGAAGTAATTAAGGCTTTGGTGATCCGTCCGCAGAATGAAAGGAGTCCCCAGTAAATAGTGCTTCCATGAGTCTAAGGCATGTAGAACTGCAAGGAGTTCCTTTTCATATATGCCTAGAGCTTGCTCAACAGGGTCAAGCCTTCAACTTCCATAGGCTATGGTGTGCCCTTCTTGGAACAAAACAACTCCAAGGAAATCACCACAAGCATCACATTGGACCTCAAATGGCTTTGAGAGATCCGGAAATGTAAGCACAGGTTGAGAGATAAGCTTTTCTTTAATCTTTTTGAAAGCATTGTTCTCCTTGGCAAACCATGTATACCTAACATTTTTCTTTGTTAGGTTATGTAATGGTCCTGCTATTAGTGAGAACTTTTCTATGAAGCATCTATAGTATGCACACATACCTATAAAGATTCTTAATTCATGAAGACTCCTTGGATTAGGCCATCCTTTTATCACCTCTAGCTTTTATGGATCCGTTTGGATGCCATCTTGAGAGATAATGTGACCTAAATACTGAATCTCTTGTAGGAAAAACTCACTTTTCTTCCGATTAACATAAAGTTTATTCTCTCTTAAGACTTGAAATATTACCTGGAGGTGTTGCTTGTGTTCGTTTAGTGAATTAGAGTAGATGATAATATCATCAAAGAACACTCCAGTAAAGGTTCTGTGCGGCCTGAATAGCTTCTGCATCAAGCGGTTGAATGTGGCGGGTGCATTGGTCAAACCAAAAGGCATGACAATGTATTTGTAAAGACCAGACGTAGTGCGAAATGTGGTCTTTACAATGTCTTGGTCAACTATCCTTATTTGATGGTATCCGCTTTTTAGGTCAATCATACTGAAGTAGGTCGACCCTTGTAGCTTATCAAATAGGTCTTCTACCCGTGGAATGGGAAACCTATTTTTTGATAGTGATCCTATTAGTTCTCTATAGTCAACACACATACGATATGTGACGTCTTTCTTTTACACTAGTAATGTGGGTGAGCAAAATGGAGATGAGCTAGGCCTAACCATGCCCTTCTCAACTAACTCATGCACTTGCCACATAATCTCCTCTTTTGAGCTTGAGAAACTCTATAAGAAGGTTTATTAGGCGGTGAACTTCCTAGAAGAAGTTCAATTGCATGGTCATCATTGCCTTGTTTAGGAGGTAGCTCACAAGGGATGTCGTCAATAAAGACATCTTGAAATCCCTTGAGAAAATTGGATAACTACTTCCTTGTAATTATTTATATTTTCTTTTGCTAAAGCATTAGGTTCATTTTGAGAATCTCTAACAAAAATCATGTACACGGAAATAGAGCTCTTTATTGACTTATTGAAAGCTTGCATATGTACAATGGGTATGGTGTTACCCATGTCTTTGGCATCTATGTACATATCTTTTTCCCTGAACCTAAAGTAGATTTTCCTGTCAGGGAATTTAACATTGGCAGCCATGCGATCAAACCATGGTGCCCCTATGATTACATCCTCGTGCTTGAGAGGAGAGATAAAGAAGTCCTCTTTGTCCACATAGCTTTGGACATGGAGCGCCAATTTCCTACTCAAGGGAGTGACTGGAGCTTCTTGCCCCTTGAAAGCACCATCGGCGTGTAGGACATCTCCCACTCATAGGCTTGGATGCCTAGCTTGGTGGCCAACTCTATGGATATGAAATTGAGAGTAGAACCAGGTTCAAAGAGAATAGAAGCATTATGTTCTCTTACCTTTTCCCAAGCATGGCATAGAGGAGATCCTTTGTGGTGATCTTCCTCTTCTTGGATTTAGACCAATGTAGCTCTAGAAGGATGATGGCGGGTGTTCTTTTGGGGGCAAGCACGGTATGCATATCCTTGCTCGCCGCACTTGAAACAACAATTATCCTTGCGATAACGCTCAAGCTCTTTAGGAGAGAGTTTGTTTTTTCCTTTGTAAACTCCCTTATCCTTAGCTTTATAGTTATTGGAATTGCCCTTAGGAGACTTTTGGACATTGTCCTTCCCCTTAGGCTCATTGGAACCTTTGTTTTCCGTGGGCTTAAGATTTCTCTTAGAGCATGTTTTGAAATTGATTTGTGAAGCCACCATGGTATGGTGTATGATCGCGGATATGGTGTGTGGCCTTTGGGAGTTGACATACTCCACCATATCTTCAGTTAAGCCCGCACAAAATTGTTGTTATTGATCTCCAAAGTCCATATTTTTGAAGACAATGGATTTGAGATGTAAGTCCCAGTCTACATATTTGTGAATGGATTCATAGGGAGAGAGCTTCAAGATTCGCGATTCGGTGAGTACTTTGTCTTTGGCATCGGTGGCCAAAAACATGGAAGCTCTTAAAGCTTTCCATGTTTGTGGGGCTTCATCGTTTGCTCGTAGGCTAGACCACCATTGCCCCTGGAGGACTTTTGAAAATGCATAGCTACATGGTGTAGCTTAGAGGACTCCGTGAATCCCTCATCTCCAAACTCCGCATCAAATTGTTGGATGAAAGCCAAGACTTTATCCGTAGCACCAAAGGTGCCATCGTAGGTAAGGAAAGAGATGTTCTTTCCTCCCTATTTGAACTTCTTGATCTTGGATGATCTCTTCCACGTGACATAGGATTTCCTATGGCCGCTTGTTTTTGATGGTTCAAAAGTTGCACCATCGCTTTCTTCAAAAGATGAAGAATTTGAGGAAGATGGAGAAGAGGGTGACTTCTTTCTCACCTTTTTCTTGCCTTGTTCCTCTTTGTTTGTACCATCACTTTCATAAGAGGAAGAAGATGGAGAAGAGGGTGGCCTCTTTCTCATTTTTTTCTTCCCTTGTTTTTTTATCATCCCTCTTTGAATTATGGTGTGGAGAGGTGTGCGATGGTCTTCTCCATTTAAGAGGTGATGGAGAGCGTTTTGCCCGCCGTCTTCGTGGAGCCATGCATGAGACTCACTTCTTTCTCGTTCCTTCAGTGGGGGCTCTTGAGTTCTTCTTTGGGAAGGAGATGCATCATCAAGAAGTAATTTTTGAGCCCTTCATTTGGATCCTCTTCTTCTTCCCAAATCGGAGAGAGGACTCTTTTGCAAGTCTCACAAGGAGGCTTCCTAGGTACTCTCTCTTCATGGTGGGGAGCTTGGAGAATCCCATGAGCACTAAGCTATTGTTGCACTTCACTTTGGAGAGATGGATTGCCCATGGCTTGTTGAAACCTAGAAACAAGGTAGTTAACAAGCATAGGGGCATCATTAGCAGCCTGATCATTAGAAAAATCAAAGCTATCAACATTAATTCAATCTCTTTACTATTGTCAGTCATTCTAACATCTTTTAGGTGTAAAATTTTTTAGGTGTACTTTGGCACTTCAAGCCCTAGGTGCTACTCCTCTTTACCCCTTTAGAAAAACACTCAAGCTACTGTACCCGTGGCTCAAATATCATTAATTTCAAGGAGCAGAAGAGAGGGTCTTTCAACACCAAAACAACATCAACTTCTCTCAAGCTTTTAATAGCTCAATAGTGGTTAAGCCATAGGCAATAAGCCATAGGCAAGCCCCATAGGACTCCACTATTAAGACCATAGCTCTTGATAGTGATGCCACGTTATCTCCACGAAGACAGGCGCACTGCAAGGCTGAAAAATCCCTATTCTACTTACTCAATTGCAATACCAACTATCTATAGCTAGCTTGAGGACTTCCCTTCTTGAGCAAGAAAAGAGAAACCTTGTGCTCTAATACCAATGTAACATTTAATGGCCTCGTAACTTGTGTGGACCGGAAAATAGCATAAACATAGTGAGCATTTTATTAGAATAGGTTCCTAATTAGTTAAGCAAGAGTGCTTGGATAGAGAGAGCAACAAAAAGCATAACACCTAGTTAGATAGGCATGAACAATACTTCAAAAGAGAGAGAAATTAAGCTATTGATAACAATCGAGGACCGGATTTACATGGAGCCGGTCCCCCCTCCAAAAGGATTTGTATTCTAGGTTTCCCCCATCAAGGGAGACATTTTACAATATAATACTTTGTGTTTCTTCAATAACTTGATGGTACAATGAAGATGGAAGCTTCAAGCACCATGCACACACTTATAAAACACAACATCAATTCTCTCACAGTCTCAGACTCAAGACCTCACACACCTTCGAAGATGGTGAGCGCTAGCGAGGTATGAGAGTAGATTGAGAGGAAGGAGTAGTCTTACGAGAAAGAAGTATATCTCCTCACATAATCACTCATAAAGGCTTAGCATATCTTAGTAATTAGCATGGTAGAGGAGATGAGCATGCATTGAAGCTTGGCTCTTGGTTGGATTTGCATCACAAAGCCAAGACTTGTTGGTGTAGGCCTCCGGGTGAAAGCATGGTTTGGTGGTACAAAAAAAGGACCTATTTTGCTTCTACCTGGTTGGTACTTCTACATATGTCCACACTTTGGAGGGAACCTTTTTTTTCATCTATGTTAAAGAATGGTAGGAGGGAAATTTGTATGATTTAAACTTTCCGTGAAAGAAAACGTGGGTGGGGCAATAAGTAATGGGAGTGGTGTTTTGAAACCGTGCCAAAAGTCCCATCACAGACTGCGTTTGTGAGTGGCGCAGTTGCTCAACACATTTTCCAGCTTCCGCCTTGCTCTCTTACTACATCGCCTTCTGCAAACCACTATAGTTGCAGGTAACAAGCTCCTTGGCTACTCACAATCAGGAAGATGAGGACGCCAACGAGGTAATCAGCAGCCAAAGCGTCACCGGACAATGGGAAAAAGAAGAAGAGGACAATGGATGCAAAATCCCCTCGGAACATCGACACCCCAAATACGAGGGCTAGCAAGGGGGCCTCCTTTCTGGAGAGGGAGAAACCTGCTGTGTCCATGGAGACTTCATTTAAGCCTAGGCCTCTTTTTGCCGATGATGAGACTCCACGATCATCTACTACATCTAAAGGTAGGTGCTATGAGAGCTGTGCATTTTCTGGTGATTTACCATTTTCTTTTCCATGCATGCAAGCTTCTGCATGTCTTTTATCTGATGAGGTCTGCATTTGCTTTTTTTGCATGCAACAAGTACATGTGCATGTTTGGGATCTTCTTAGGAATTTAGGGTATAGGAAAGTTACAATGTTACATGTATAAGCTGCTCTTTTGATTGCTAACTTGCATGCATGCAAGTGAAAAAATCAATATATGTTGTGCATGAGCATAGCACAAAGTTGAAGCTCAGTAGGGATATCAACATAACCAAATTTGGTTAGTACCAAATTTGGTACTAACCAGTACCAAATTTGATACTAACCATAACCAAAATTGGCATACATTCATTTCATTCCATGTGTTTTGTTTTCCACAACTGAAATGAGGCATATAATGAGGGCATGTCTTTACTTGCGTGTTGTTTCCACATCGCAAGAAAAAACAAGATGGAGGAGTACCCTATCTTGACAAAGTTGTTGAGATGTCGAGCTCTACATCTTGAGCTGGCATCCAGTACGGGTCTTGGCCGCTTACGACATTTACTCACTGGCGCGTTAGGTGACCGACACGGAGGATCTCTGCCAGTGATTCTACAGCTAGACTACACTTATAGTGCCAGCCTAGTACGCTTCTAGCGAGTTCACACTTAGTGACCGCATGTACATATGTGCTACTTTTCAGCTTTAGCACTTAGTCATTTTGTACTCTCTTTTCTGTGAAGAAGAAGAAGAAGCTTTCCATCTCTGTGTGCTTTGTGCTTGTCTTGCGTAGCTCTCTTGCATCCTCTTTCTTT
Source organism: Adiantum capillus-veneris (assembly GCF_014529385.1). Lineage (NCBI taxonomy): Eukaryota > Viridiplantae > Streptophyta > Polypodiopsida > Polypodiales > Pteridaceae > Adiantum > Adiantum capillus-veneris. The sequence continues at coordinate 146,618,521 of NC_140944.1, forward strand.
ACATGGTATCAGAGCCTGGTGCAGGCAAGAGAGGCTAAGAGAGCAAGAGCATCACAATCCCTTCGTTCGCAATCCACGACTAGATGCCGAAGGTGCCTCGCGCAGTGAAATTTTTTTTAGGGGTTTTTCGTCCAAGTTTCTGAACAGGTCTCCAAAGTGCAGTACACAGAGATTTACTGTACAAGTACAATGGTTGTATGTACGCTTGATTGTGGACACTTGTTGAGTGTAGGAAGCGTTACACGTACCACGACAGCAGGTTTAGCAGATTTGCAGGTTTTTGCAGATTGCAGCTATTTTGTCTTAGTGCTTCAAGATGTCTGACGGTTTCAGTCAGATTTTCACTGAGAAGCTTGAGAAAAATAACTACCCTGCATGTAACGCTTCCTACACTTGTTGAGTGTAGGAAGCGTTACAGGTACCACGACAGCAGGTTCAACAGATTTGCAGGTTTTTGCAGATTGCAGCTATTTTGTCTTAGTGCTTCAAGATGTCTGACGGTTTCAGTCAGATTTTCACTGAGAAGCTTGAGAAAAATAACTACCCTGCATGGAAGTTCAGAATAACAAATTTCCTAAAAGGAAAAGGTTATTGGGACTATGTAGAAGGAGACAATGAAAAGGAACTAGAGATTCCCGAGGCAAATGCTACAGCAGAACAAAGAAAAGCTTTGAGGGACTGGCAACAAGGCCAGAGCAAAGTGATGTATTGGCTTTCTATGAGCATCACAGATGGCATGATGGGCTATCTACAGGATGCTGAAACCCTCGCCATTGCATGGAAAAACTTAGGCAGAGTGTTCGAGGTGAACACCAAGGCCAGGAAGCTTCAAGTAAAGTCGGAGCTAAATCAGGTTAAGAGGAACAACCTCTCAATCAATGATTATGACTTGAAGATCAAGAGTATCATTGAGGCTCTTGGATCTATTAAAGTCTCAGTGGAAGACGATGACATTGTCCGTGCATGCTTGGATGGTCTAGGAGATGAGTATGTACATTTCATGTCTTCCATGAATACAAGAGAAGACATCCCCGTGTTCCAAGATTTGATTTCTATGCTTATTCTTGAGGAGAAGAACCTTGACACATCTTCTTCTCATGGTAGAAATAATTCTGAACAGGCCTTCTATTCTAACTCCAACAGAGGTAGAGGTAGAGGTCGTGGTCGAGGCCCAAGAGGTTGCAGGGGCCAATTTCAAGAAGTTCAATCAAATTAAAACAATACAGGTGGCAGGGGAAACCAGTATCAAGGCAGGGGGAGTCAAAGAGGTCGTGGTGCAGGATCAAGCAGGCAGCAACATACTGCAGATAGCAGAGAATGTTGGACTTGTGGTGAAAGAGGTCACATGTCACGTGACTGTCCAAAGGGAAAAGCAAGTGGAAAGAGAGAACATGGAAACTATGCGTCTACTAGCAGAGGTGCAGATGACAGCAAAAACGAGCGCATGTTTGTTATGCAGCATGTAATGAATACAATGACTGCAGAGAATTCCACCCAAGATGATGTTTGGTATGTGGATTCAGGTGCCTCTAATCACATGACGTCTCGTGGAGAGTGGTTTAGAGATATGCGCAAACCAGATGTGTCAGGCTATGTGCAGACAGGAGATGACACTGCTCACCCCATTGCTCATGTAGGGGACATACCTCTAAATACGATGAGTGGGAAATCAAAGTACTTAGCAGATGTACTTCATATCCCAAACATTACAAACAATTTTGTTTCTATTGGACAAATGGTTGAGCAGGGTTTACAGGTTCGCTTCAATCCAAATGGCTGTTATGTAGAAGATTTCCAGAATGGCTGTAAGCTGATCACAGAGGGCAAATGTGTGGGCAGAATGTTTACGCTGAATGTAGACATGCCTGAGGTAAAAGATGCATTATTTGCACAGGGCACAGGTGTTGTGGCTGATGTTGACATTTGGCACAAACGCATTGGCCATGTCAATGAGCAGAGATTGCGCAACATGCAATCAAAATAGATTGTAAAAGGTTTGCCCAAATTCAAGGTGGATGGTATGCATAAAGTGTGTGCAGCATGCCAGTTTGGAAAACAGTCAAAGGGCTCATTTCCACATGAGCGCAATGTATGTAAAAAGCCACTTGAGGTGGTGCACACAGATGTTTGGGGTCCAACCGATACTGCAAGTATACATGGTTGCAGGTATTATGTCTCTTTCATTGATGACCATACAAGGAAAGTATGGGTCTACTTCATGCGTAACAAAAGTGAAGTGTTTGGTCACTTTCAAGACTTCAAAGTCATGATTGAGAAGGAGACAGATATGCAAATCAAGACATTGAGGTCAGATGGAGGGGAAGAGTACGTCTCCAATGATTTTTCAGATTTTCTGCGAATGCATGGTATACGCAGGCAGTTTACATGCAGATATACTCCACAACAGAATGGGGTCGCAGAAAGGAAAAATAGGCACATTGCAGAGGTTGCACGTGCATTGATGAATGAGAAGAACATGCCTCATCATTTCTGGGCTGAAGTTGTAAATACATCTGTGTACATTATGAAAAGGACACCTACAGTTGCGGTGCATGATGTAACACCTGAGGAAAAGTTTACAGGTACAAAGCCTGATTTGGCACACTTGAAAGTGTTTGGCTGCATAGCTTACGTGCATGTACCAGATGAGTTGCGTAGAAAATTGGATCCTAAAGCAGAGAAATGTATTCTTGTGGGATATTCCCTTGAACAAAAGGGGTACAGGTGCTACAATCCTACTACACGAGAATTACGAGTGAGCAGAGATGTAGTCTTTGATGAGATGAGGAGCTGGTACAGTAATGCACATGGTACTATTGGAGCTGATGTAAAAGATGATGTGGCTGTACAAAATGTGAGGCCACAGTCACAGGTTTTGAGTGGACCACAAGAGTCCTCTTCTCGTGGCTCTGTTGAGAAGCCATGGAATGGTAGACTATGTACGCAGGTTACTCCACCAGCAGGTACAGGGAATGTATCATGAAAAGGAAAGGAAAAGGTTGATGAATCTCCCTTTATGGCTGATGCATCATCAGGTTTTTCACATGTAGACATGGATTCAGATGGTTCTGAACAAAGTCTTGATGAGGAATTTGGAATTCCGGCTATCAGGACACCTGGTGTAAGGAAAGTACAAGAAGATGCTAGAGGGCAAAGGAGTGACCAAGGACCGCGCAGATCTAACCGAGTCAGAAATCCAGTTCAGAAATTGACTTATGATGGGTATCTAGCACATTAACAAGCCTACATGGCTAAGGTGATACAGGATGTGGAGCCCACATGTTTTGAAGATGCAATTGGAAATGTGCATTGGGATGATGCAATGAATGAAGAGATGGCTGCATTGGAAGCAAATGACACATGGGAGTTGGTGCCATTGCCAAGTGGCAAGAAAGCTATTGGCTGTAAATGGGTGTATAAAACCAAGCATAAGGCTGATGGTAACATTGAGCGTCACAAGGCAAGGCTGGTCGCAAAGGGTTATGCACAGAAATATGGCATAGACTATGAGGAGACCTTTTCTCCAGTGGCAAAGATGACGACTGTGAGAGCTGTCATAGTAGTGGCTGCATCTAGAGGATGGATTATGCATCAAATGGATGTAAAGAATGCCTTCTTGAATGGTGAGTTGCAAGAGGAAGTGTATATGGATCAGCCACCTGGTTATGTCGATCCAGGTTACCCAGATTATGTATGCAGACTTCTCAAAGCTTTGTATGGTTTGAAGCAGGGCTCTAGAGCATGGTATGACAGGATTGCCAAGTATCTTGTCAGTATTGGGTTTAGGAGAGCTCATGTTGATCATTCACTCTATGCACGTGAGAGTGATGTGGGAATTGTGGTCATTACCATATATGTAGATGACCTTATTATTGTTGGTGACAATGCTATGGAGATTGACCATGTGAAGGGTCTTCTCAAACAGGAGTTTGAAATGAAAGATTTGGGCGAGTTGCGCTACTTTCTTGGCATTGAGGTGATCAGGACTCCAGAGGGTGTATGGCTGTCACAGAGACAGTATGCTTTGGACATGTTGTCAAAGTATGGTATGGCTGATTGTAAGCCAATTTCTATTCCCTTGGATGTGAATGCAAAGCCGAGTGCAGAGAAGGGTGATGTTGTTGAGGATGTCAATATGTATAGGAAGATTGTGGGTAGTCTAATATACTTGACTATCACGAGGCCAGACTTGAGCTACACAGTAGGCTTGGAGAGTCAGTTCATGCAGCTTCCGAGGAAGCCACATTTGGATGGAGTACGACGCACACTTCGGTATGTGCAAGGGACTCTTGACTACACATTGTTCTACGCAGCAGATGCGCCATTAGCATTGTATGGGTATACAGATGCAGATTGGGCAGGTAGCATTGTTGATAGGAGATCTACGAGTGGCTTCATGTTCTCTTTTGGGAGTGCTGCTGTTACTTGGAGCAGCAAAAAGCAGCCTACGGTTGCTTTATCGAGCACAGAGGCTGAGTACAGAGGTGCAGCAGTTGCGGCGTGCGAGATAGCTTGGCTACGCACATTACTTGAGGACTTGGGAGTGCAGGTGGACCAGCAGATTGTCATTCATTGTGACAACCTCAACAGCATGTAGTTGGCTAGGAACCCAGTGTTCCATTCTAGGACCAAACACATAGAGGTCCATTACCACTACGTTCGAGAGCGAGTGTTGGCGGGCAACATCGACTTGGTCTACGTCAGCACAGAGTTGCAGATAGCGGATATCTTTACCAAGGCCCTCGGAGCTGAGAAGCTTCGACGTTTCCAGACTATGCTTGGACTCTGCGACATGCAGAGCTCGAGGGGGAGTGTTGAGATGTCGAGCTCTACATCTTGAGTTGCATCCACTACGGGTCTTTGCCGCTTACGACATTTACTCACTGGCGAGTTAGGTGACCGACACGGAGGATCTCTGCCAGTGATTCTACATCTGGACTACACTTATAGTGCTATCCTAGTACGCTTCTAGCGAGTTCACACTTAGTGACCGCATGTACATATGTGCTACTTTTCAGCTTTAGCACTTAGTCATTTTGTACTCTCTTTTCTGTGAAGAAGAAGAAGAAGCTTTCCATCTCTGTATGCTTTGTGCTTGTCTTGCGTAGCTCTCTATCTTGCATCCTCATTCTTTACAAAAGTTTTGCTATACAGCACAAGAGCTTCATGATGAGTATGGTTTGAGCATGGAGGGGGTGCTGCCAAAGGATCTTACAGAAGATGACATCCCCGATGACCAGTGGCTCACTGTATTCAGGCATTCCAGCCAGAAGAAGACAAAGATTTACTTAAATCATGTGCAGCCACGGCTTCAGGATGAATGCAGGTTCCTGTTCCATAAGGTGTACCAAGCCCAACGATCATGTGGAGAGATCACTACAAAATTTTCCCGCTGTTTTGCATATGAGAAGTGTCATGCAGCCACAAAGGACCCTGCGGGCCATAAGGTTGCATGGGCCAGGTTTGGCAAGAGTGTACTCAACATGTGGTCCTCCCGACCAGGAGGCTTGGAAAAGAAGGTTGAGAATTGGCGAAAGGCAAACGGTGCGTCCCAATGAGGCCACCTGTCAAATACCAAGAAGCCCCAACTTACGCCAGTCGGTAGTATGCTCCCTACACAGAAAGTCCCCCCCACAGCGTCATGAGGAGAAGACACCTGATTATATTACGGACCTTGAAGCTATGGTTGGGAGAGTCCCTCGGACATGTGTCGGGGTAGCCGATAGGCTGAAAGAGCTGACAATGTCTCTGAAGCAGAAGAAGGAAACACTCTTGAGGGCAGAGGGTTCCAATAAACTTGTCAAGCAGATTATGGACGACATCAAGGAATATGAGACCCAACTGGAAACACTGAGAGAGGCCAACACTGGCGATGACGCAGAAATCAATGTGATAGAAGCTGATTTGGCTGCTAGTCGAAGGATGCTACGTCGATACGGAATCAGTGAAGATACGTCATTGCTCGACAAGGAGATTCTAGAGCAATAGGTGCTGGTAGTTTTGGGAGTTTTTGGTAGAACTGTTTATGCTTGGTTTGGTTGGATTGGTAGTGTTAGGTACCTTTGGTAGAACTGTTAATGCTTGGTTTGGTGGGATTGGTAGTGTTAGGTACCTTTGATAGAACTGTTTATGCTTGGTTTGGTGGGATTGGTAGTATTAGGTACTCATGGTAGAACTGTTTTTATTCTAGGTAGTTTATGGTTTCCTTCTGTCTTATGGTTTGGTATTTCTGTTACTATGAAGAAGTTTTGGTACTTTAAGGTACTTTCTGAAAGTGCTGCAAAAGGTGTTATGGTAGTTTTATTCTGATAGCTTTGGTAGTTTTGCTAGTTTTGGTACTTTTAGGTACTATTTGAAAGTGCTGCAAAAGTGTAATTGGTAGTTTGATTTTGGTAGTTTTTGAAAGTGCTGCAAAAAGTTTTTCTTTGGTAGTCTTGGTAGTTTTGGTTGTTTTGGTACTATTTGAAAGTTTGATTTTGGGAGTTTTGGTACTTTTGGTACTTTTAGGTACTATTTGAAAGTGCTGCAAAAAGTGGCTTCTGTAGTTTGATTTCGTATTTTTGGTATTTTTGGTACTTTTAGGTACTATTTGAAAGTGCTGCAAAAAGTGGGTTTGGTAGTTCAATTTTGGTAGTTTTGGTACTTTTAGGTACTATTTGAAAGTGTTGCAAAAAGCTTGTTTGATAGTTTGATTTTGGTAGTTTTGGGTACTTTTAGGTACTATTTGAAAGTGCTGCAAAAAGCTTCTTTGGTAGTTTTGGGTACTTTTAGGTACTATTTGAGAGTGATGCAAAAATCTTGTTTGGTAGTTTGATTTTGGTAGTTTTGGTACTTTTAGGTACTATTTGAAAGTGCTTCAAAAAGTGGCTTTTGGTAGTTTGATTTTGGTAGTTTTGGTACTTTTAGGTACTATTTGAAAGTGCTGCAAAAAGTGGCTTTTGGTAGTTTTGATAAGGTTTGGGTAGTTTAGTTATGCATTGAGGGTATTTATATGTTTTTGGTACTATATGATTCCCGAGTTTGGTAGTTTTTGGTAGTTTTGGTGGTTTTGGTAGTTTGGGTTCTGTTTCGTAGTACAATACTTAGAAGTACCAGTCTCGGTATGACTTGGTAGTGGTTGAAACCAATTGGGACCGCTGGTTGTTAACAGGCTGAGTATGACACTCTGGAGAAAAAATGGAAGCAAGGTCAAGAGCATACCCTATTTGTGAAGGAGATGTTGTCTGATATCAGGCTTGGGAAGAGGTTCCTACTATATCCTAGGCCCCAGGTTAATGATTCGGTAAATGTGATCCCGGTGTTTGGTATGTGTGTTGCATGCGGTGAGCCTTGGAGTGCGCACATGTAATCGGAACCTTCATGCTAGAGTGCCGACACCAGTATCATCCCTTGTGCTTCAGTGCTCTATTACAAAGTAGGGATCAGTGTGTCAAGCGGGGTTATAATATGGTAATCTTTGATTTGGCAAAGTCCTGGGCCAGTGGGCTTCAAGTTGTCAAGAGTAAGTATGTGTGCATTTTTGAATACATATGCGCACTTGCAACTCAGTGAGGTTTTCATACAAGTTAGTATGTGCTGTCTTTCTTTGTGTTTGCAGAGGAGCAGGATGCTGCAGTTGCTGACCAGCACGCCACAAAGTTGGCTGCAAGTCGAATATGGGACGTGGATGAGGTGACAAGGGAGATATCAGATGTTCTCCACGATCTGAAGCAAGGTAATTCTGTAGGGAAAGACAATGTGACGGGACAAAGATGTGAGGCAACAAGTGACAGCGAAAGTAAAAGTGAGGAGGAGGCCAGAGATGATAAAAAGACAAGTGACAGCGAAAGGAAAATTGAGGAGGAGGCCAGAGATGGTAAAAAGACCAAGGACAAGGAGGAAGGTAAAGTCCCTGTTGTTGTGGAGTTGGATGCGGAGGAAAGCCAGGATGCTGCCAACACAAAGCTCGATGAAGCAACGGCCAAGAAGGGAGAGGAAGAACCCACAAAGGGGGGTGTTGGGGAGGGGCTGGAAACCACAAAGGGGAGTGAAGGGGAGGTCAAAGAGGGGTCGGAAGGCAACAAATATCGGAGGGAGGCCGAGGATGAGCAGGAAGAAGACTTGCGAACGATACTGTTGTGGATAGCACCGACGGGGGCGTTGACTCTACTGCTGCCGATGCTGTTTCAAAGCGGAGAGGTGATTCCCCTGATTCCGTGACCCTGCAGGAACTTTTCTGTTTGCAGAGAAAGAAGCGCAATCGCGCCTGTGATCAATTATCCCGTGCATGCAAACTGTAGTCAGTGAGAATCTATTGTATTCCGCACTTTGTGTGTTTTAGTGACTAAGTCAACTTGATTTTTTGGCCCTGAGCTTTATCTTTTCTCTCTAACTAGTTCTGTGTTGGTATGTTACCTTTCGTTACATTACTGTTTCAGTTGTCCTCACTATATGTGCATTACAATACCAAATTTGGTACTGTTGAACTTGGGTGCACGTACCAATTACAATATTACACGTACCAATTACACGTACCAATTACCAATTACGTACCAATTACAGCACGTACCAAATTTGGTACTGTTGAACTTGGGTGCACGTCTGTCCACTATTACAGTACCAATTTGATACTTCTTGAACTTGCGATTTTGGATAGTCCTTATCACTTGTGCAATACAGTACCAAATTTGGTAGTTTTTGGACCAGTTTTCTGTTTTAGATATGATGTTTGCACTGTGTATTTGTCCCCACTCATTATGTTTGTTGGTGCTGTAGTAAGTTGGTGGCTAGACGAGACACCGGCAAGCACATTGTTGCAGCCTGATGTGGCTGCTAGACGCGGGCGGATGATTGTGCTTGATCTTAATGGCGTGCTACTAACCAGCTGCAGCGAAATCCCTGAGGAACTTGAGTGCCTGCCAAAGGAGCACAAGCCACGGGTAGTCCATCTCGGAGGGAATGTAATTTGTCTTGTAAGGCCGATGCGGAGGAGTTCATCCTACGGCTTAAACAGAAAGCCAGCCTAGTGTTGTGGTCCTGCTGTAGAAGGGAAAAACTGTTACACATGGTGAACGCGTGCTTCCCAAACCATAGAAGGCAAAAATATTTTGCAGGTAAAGCATGCCCGCTTTGAATGTTGCAGGACATAAGTTACGCATACCTCTTAACCTCGTTTTTTGGCATTAGCAGATATTTTCTCCCAAGAGGACTGTGAAATATGGAGGGCCCGTATGTCGGAGGTGCCGGTTGTGCCCAAACACATGGGCGATAAGCCCATTTTCCTGAAGAAGCTATGGACGCTGTGGGCAAGGCACCCGAAGTACAATGCCAACAACACTATTCTTGTAGATGATTGTAGATACAAGTCTCTTAAAAATGACTATGAAAACTGTATGGCAATCCGATCATACGATCCCATGGTAGTAGGAACCGATTACCTGTTTTACTTGCTGGATTTTGTTTTGCCTTGGTTGCTTGGGTGGATAAGGGATCGGTACCCAACAGCGTACACTTGCAAAAACCCAGTCTTTGACACTGAAGACGATATTTCTGGGTACATTACTGATTACTTCATACAGATGGAGGGGTACTCCTATAAATTTGATCCCCCGAGGTAGCAGATTGCCATAATCATGTAAATAGTGGAATTTTGTAACCCGATACTATACATAATGGAAAACCACTTCTCTTGTTCAGACTGTCTTGGTATCTTGATCTCTATTGTTGAAACCCCTGACTAATTCTGTTGAAACCTCTTGGAGCTAACCAGGTTGACCAACATTTTAATTTTTGAGGTAGATAGAATCTATGTTTGGCATACCTTTCATGTTATCGTAGTTCTAGACATTGCTCAAGGTGGTCGTATCAAATACGAATAGACAAACTAAAAAATACCTAGAAATAAAGTAAACCATAAGTGATACAGCAAGTTCAAGGAGTACCATATTGTACCAAATTTGGTACTGTAATAGTGGACAGGAGTGCACCCAAGTTCAACACAGTACCAAAAAGTACCAAATTTGGTAATGTAATAGTGGATAGAGAAGCACCCAAGTTCAACAGTACCAAAATGTACCAAATGCACATATAGTGAGGACAATTGAAACAGTAATGTAATGAAAGGTAACATACCAACACAGAACTAGATAGAGAGAACAGATAAATCTCAGGGCCAAAAAATCAAGTTGACTCAGTCACTAAAAAGCACATAGTGCAGAATACACTTGGTACTGTTGACTATCAGATTTGGTACTATTGACTACCGGATTCAGTTGTTCAATCAGGGCTTCTCATTGCCCTCAAGTAACATGGACGCACCTTCGTCACTCTCATCATCATGATATGGCATGCTATTGTATATCCTCTCATATACTTCAATAGACTACTTGTATTGTAAAATTTGACCTAGGGATCCCGCAATAGGCTCCATCGGGAAACGTATGGCCCTAACAAGATGTGAGTAGATCATTACCGGAGATGTGTGATCCAATAGCCGATATGTATCAGATTTTCCTTCAACTTGGCCATAAAAAAAGCCTTCAACAACCTTCCCTCCTCTAACAATTTTGTTATACCACTTATCCCTTTGTGCTTTCACCGTTTGGTACAACACTTCTGTGCATTTGATAATGTAAAAGTCTTTGTTTGCCTCAACTGCTTTTACTACAAAATTATCCCCTATGGACAGCATGCTACTTAACATTTCAGGGCATCCTTCATATAGTGGCAGGTTGGACACTTGGCTCATCGGAATCGATGTTGAATCTCTACCCTCCTCCTCGTCATCTGATTTGTCATCCCTAATTGTATCCCCAGAATCTGGCAAGGGTTTGATGCAAACATATTTCCATTCTTCAATGTGCATTCTGTTCCTGCATCTTCTCCACAACCCACGCATACACGGATCACAAAAGCATGAAAGTGATCGAAAGCGTATGGCGGTGCGGTTGTCCTGTGAATAGCCATCAGCACAATGAAATGAGCGAGAGCCAATGATGCGCTCACAGTCCCATTGCAAAATGTGCTGCACTTCATTCGTGCCAATAAGCCAAAAGACTCTTTGCGTATTACACCTCTGAGACTGTTCTCTTGGCTGAAAAGTTGCTTTCAAAAAGTTGACAACATCGGCTACACACTTCATACGCCAGCCATTTGGTTTCAATTCTTCATGCGTCAAAGTTCTCTTGATGACTGCCCCTGCCCCATCATGTTCACCTTTTCCCTGGCCGGATGCAGAGAAGTTATGCATCATGTGAAAGCCTGTCATTTGATATTACCTGGCCACAAAATAGTAAGGTCTATGGGCCTTGAATTGTGAAGCAGCACCATCTGACCAAACCCAATGTTGTTGCAGAGAATGTCCTCATTCTTTTAGCCACTTGTCATGCAGCAAGAAACAATGTTGTACAAACAATGTATCATGCTGCTTGTCATCCGATATGTAGAAGTGTAGCGTCTTCTGTGTACCACCTGTTGCATTTCTTAAATAAGTGATGTGCACAAGTATTGTGACTTGGGTAGACCACCAATGCATTGACTGAATTTCATTCTGAACTTTAAAGGAATAATTCTCCGCAAAGTCAATAACAGATACTACAACGTTGCTAGGAAAATTCTACAAATAGTCCTTGAATTGTTGGGCTTGCCAGCGGAAGACAAAGTTGTGACTGATGAAGCCTATCAAATGGGCTGAAAATAGGCTAAGAAAAGTCCCACTTTTCATCCGTTGCACAATCAAGTCCTTTCTCTTCTTCTCACTCCCACCTTCGTGAACCTGTCCTGTTCCAACCTCCATGAAAACCTTCACAGACACCTCCTTGCTATCCTCGGCTATCTCATCGGGACAAAATGTCAACCTCCGTACTCCACATTGTGAGCAGTCCCCCATCAAGCATTTCTTTGCATGGTATTCACAATTTGGAGGCTTTGGGCACATGATGGATTCCCACATAACGGTGATGTGCTAACACACTGCTTGGTTTGCAAAACACGTTCCTCTCTCATCACCTCTGCAACAAACGGAGCAAGTGCAAAGGTGACCTTTCCCGTGGTGCCCAAACTTGTTCTGCCGCATTTGATTAAGGGCCTCTTTGAAATAGAGCATCTGCACATGAACCACACAACAACAAGTATTTCTGTCCTTCAACTTCCGTACAAAGTATGGATTCAATGCCTCGAAGCATCTAAGAGACACTACCACTGTTGGGTGAGCCTTCTTGAATCTTTGGTACAGCTCAACCTATGGCACAAAAACAAAACGATTCAGAAAAAAACCAACATCATGGTACTGTTGAACTTGGGTGCAGGTCTGTCATGTAGAGTACCAAATACTGTCTATCGAGTACCAAAGGCTATCTATAAAGTACCAAAGGCTTTGGTACTATCAGAAGTGTGGGGTACCCTGTAAATAGACTTTGGTCCTATAGTGATAGGCTTTGGTACTCTACAGATAGAATTTGGTACTCTACAGAGAATATTTGGTGTTCTACAGATAGTCTTTGGTGGTATCCGATGAGTTTGGTACTCTACATATAGGCTTTGGTACTATCAAAAGTGTGGGGTACCCTGTAAATAGACTTTGGTCCTATAATGGTAGGCTTTGGTACTCTACAGATAGGATCTGGTACTCTTCAGAGCGGATTTGGTACTCTACAGATAGTCTTTGGTGGTATCCGATGAGTTTGTTACTTTGTAAATAGACTTTGGTTCTCTATACATAGGCATTGGTACTGGATAAATAGGTTTTGGTACTCTGTCGAGAGGATTTGAAACTCTATGGATAGGCTTTGGCACTTGATTGCTAGGATTTGGTACTCGATATACCGGATTTGGTACTCTACAGATCTGAGTTGGTACTCGATATACCGGATATGGTACCCTACATATGTGCTTTGGTACTTTATAGATAGCCTTTGGTACTTTATAGATAGCCTTTGGTACTCGATAGACAGTATTTGGTACTCTACATATAGGCTTTGGTACTATCAGAAGTGTGGGGTACCCTGTAAATAGACTTTGGTCCTATAGTGATAGGCTTTGGTACTCTACAGATAGAATTTGGTACTCTACAGAGAATATTTGGTGTTCTACAGATAGTCTTTGGTGGTATCCGATGAGTTTGGTACTCTGTAAATAGTTTTTGGTTCTCTATACATAGGCATTGGTACTGGATAAATAGGTATTGGTACTCTATCGAGAGGGTTTGAAACTCTATGGATAGGCTTTGGCACTTGATAGCTAGGATTTTGTACTCGATATACCGGATTTGGTACTCTACAGATCTGCTTTGGTACTCCATACATATGCTTTGGTACTAGATACACCGGATTTGGTACTCTACAGATGTGCTTTGGTACTCCATAGATAGCCTTTGGTACTCGATAGACATGATTTGGTGCTCTACATATAGGCTTTCGTACTGTCAGAAGTGTGGGGTACCCTGTAAATAGATCCTGGTCCTATAGTGATAGGATTTGGTACTCTACAGAGAGGCTTTGGTGGTATCCGTTGAGTTTGGTACTCTGTAAATAGACTTTTGGTTCTCTATACATAGGCATTGGTACTAGATAATTAGGTTTTGGTACTCTATAGAGAGGGTTTTAAACTCTATGGATAGGCTTTGGCAGTCGATAGCTAGGATTTGGTACTTTATGGATATTCTTTGGTACTGTAAACACCCTCTGCCGTACAGCAGACTACCAAATTTGGTACTATCTCGACCAAATAAGCCTTATGTAGCACCAAACAAGATGTACAATTACTAGAAGTTGTTGGTATCTGAGATTCATCGAGTAGATGTATAGGATGTTTGACGACACTTTTCATTCCAATTCTCATCTTGCATATGTCTTTCTTGTTGGGTGAAACTCTGCTCTCTGATGTCCAAAAGGCATATACCAAATCTCTTGTTTCATCGGTAATCATGGTGCCTTGTGGAAATTGTCTCTCGCAAGCACTCAATGGCAACACTTCATCTTCATCTTTATTCTCTAGCCGTGAGCTTGCTGCAGCTATATTCCTTCGATGGATCCCCAAGATACTAGCCATTCTGGATTGGTTTACTGATTGTGAGTGTACTATTGTTCAGAATCATTGCCAAAGAGCTTCTCTTTACAAAAAGTTCACTTGCTGAATGAGGGACCTTGATTTGAGTCAAAGTGTTGCGCACACCCGATACAACAGTGTCTTCGACTTTGCTGAAATTTGATGGTTGCAGCAAGGAAAATGTTTGGTGGTCCAGGAGTTACTGGAATATTTCCTTCTGCTCATTCTTTGCAATCCCTACTGTTTTCTTGCGCCAACATCGAGCCACCGCTGCACAAATGTTCTTTCTTGACCTGGCTTCCCGTAATCCAAGAGCAGACGTAGGATGTCTTTCCTTGCTTTTCTGTGCGCGTTTCTTTGCAGCCCAATAATCACGAAGAAAAGCTTGACTACTGGCTGGAATACTAGTGCTAATGGAATTGATGTGCATCTGCTGAACATTGCTTGGGCCACCTTGTACCTCGTCAAATGAGAGGAACTGTGCATCACCTTCCATCTCGTCGATGGAGAGGAGTTGTGCATCACCTTCTACCTCGTTGAAAGAGAGGTCCTGAGCATCACCTTCTATGTCATCGAAAGAAAGGTTTTGAGCATCACCAAGATAGTAATCTCGTGCGCTACTATCCATTTGCAGAGAGAGAGAGAGAGAGAGAGAGAGAGAGAGAGAGAGAGAGAGAGAGAGAGAGAGAGAGAGAGAGAGAGAGAGAGAGAGAGAGAGAGAGAGAGAGAGAGAGAGAGAGAGAGAGAGAGAGCTCGAACACAGTAGTTCGGTGGCTATGGAGGCGGCAAGGAAGGCGAGAGGGTTCAAAACTGAGAGAGACACACAGAGAGAGGGACGTGCGAGCGAGCGAGAGAGAGAGAGAGAGAGAGAGAGAGAGAGAGAGAGAGAGAGAGAGAGAGAGAGAGAGAGAGAGAGAGAGAGAGAGAGAGAGAGAGAGAGAGAGTGCTAGAGTGAAAGCTCCCAACTGTAACCCCACCCCCCGGCCCCGTCGTCACCCCCACCTCTTCTTAGGATTGCATGCTTCTAAAGTTAAAAAAACGTCTACTTAAAAAAGAAGTTTACTTTTGCCCTCCCCAATTCCAAAAAAATGCCCATGGTTTTTACACACAAGAATCACCAAGCATATGTTGTGTCAAGGACACTACTTTTTGTACCACCAAACCATGCTTTGACCCCTCCCTTCTCACAAGCTTGGAGTAGATGATTGAGCTTTCCATTAAAGCTTGAGAAGGAGAGAGAGAGAGTCTTCTTGCTTCACACATGAGATTGTGTGAGTGTGTGTGTGATAATGCCTTGCCAAAATCAGCCCCCCCCCCCCCCCCTCTCTCTCTCTCTCGGTCGACCCCTCTTGCAAATTACTCTTTCTGGCACCCCATTGGACCCTACAAAGCTTAGCCAATCATAATTGAGAAGCCTAAGTGATAGCCTTGTGACATGTGTCCCCCTTTCCCCTTTTGTGAGAGCTTTAGGGAATTAAATAATGCAACTAAACTCTCATTGGACCCCATTGTCTTCTGGACAATAGGAATCATGCAAGCCATTGGGCTGCTGAATTCTCATTGGACCCATTGGGAGATTGTCTAATAGTTTTCTAGAGAGCTTGATTCTTATTGGTTCTTTTATCAAGTGTTTTTTAATGAATTAAACTATATTTGCTCTAGCCTAATTCTCATTGGTCCACCTCTATGGCCATCCAATAGGATTTGAGTGCACCTTGTGGGCAATTGGGCTAGGGAGGTGACATGTGTCCCCTATTCCCTTTGTGTAAAGGGAGCCTGTGTGTGTGTGTGTGTGTGTATGTGTGTGTTTCTCTCTCATCCCCTACTTACAGGGCTCACCCCTCCTACGTAGGAGTCTTGAAGACTTTTGTGTACACTCACAAAGCATCCAATCTCACTAAGCTTGACTATTTGGACATAACCTTTGAATTTTGGAACCTTAGCATTTTGGAACCTTAGCATTTTAGAAGTCTTAATGGGTTGAACCTTAGGGTCTTTGAAGCCCATTTTTGCACATTGATCTTTTGCAGATGGCCCCCCTTTTGGATCCTTACTTTCCCTCCTTTGGATCCCTACTGTGGCCGATCTGCCAGCTTAACCAATATTCTAGCTTTTTCTCCCCTTGCACTTCCCCATATTAAATGATCAGTTTAACACGAGAAAATCATTTAGGAGAATTAGATATTAGTTATTATGACAATGTGGCCTCTTTTGCGGCTAAGAACATGGCATGTACTAGGAAGAGAGCCTTTCTTAATAGAACGTGCAAGAATAAGGAGATAAATTATAAATACCTTTAGCAAAGATTATTTCTAATGCTAATCATTGGTAGTTTGTATGTAACTATGCATCAATAGGCTGTTGAAGTTTTGTTTATGATGGTGTAACTGTCTACCAAAGTCTCTCAAAATTTATCTTTCAATGATAATTTACTTGCACAAAAAAGTTGTACCTTTAATGTGCGACATGGATAACAACTAGGATGCCCGTGCATCACCTACATACAGAGCCAATGCTAATAGAATGTTGTGTTGTTTCTATGGGTGTAGGTGAGGGCTACTCTCTTTGGTTCAGGTTTTTGGTTGCTATACTCTTTGGAATTGGCTATACTGGTTTGAAGTTTATGAAGGATTTTTTGCCTTTTAGGATGGTGACTTGTACCAACCTAATGTTATTTATTTGTACAAAATCATGCTATCTAAGTTTGTTTTGTACATTAACCTTGTATTTATCTGGGTACCTTGGTCTTTGAACATGTATATGTTTGTATGTGGGTAAGATAAGTAAATAACTAAAACACACACAAATTGCACTTGATCCAGTCTTACTAGTGGATCAAGTCGAGGCTCCCAAAATAGTATGCTTGATCGCATTGCTCTGGTGGTACAACCATTCTGAGCTAGAAGGGGCTAGTCTCACATAGTCCTTATGAAGGTTTTTTGATCGGTTGAAGGTTGAGGCTGCTACCTAAATATTACACTAAACTGTTATCTTTATAGTTTTCTTTCCTTTTCGAGAATTTTTTTTCCTAGATTCTGCATTTTATAAAATTTTCTTTCAAGTAGTTAGATTTTTAGGACATGTCTATCTATGCATCTTTCAGGCAGTTTCTTTGTATCAGGGACTGGATTTATCAATGGAGCCGCTTTCACGGGCTTCATTTTTGGTTCTTAGATGCATACAAGATGCAGAAGCATCTTATCTCATTGTGGCCTTTCTAGTAATTCTATTACCTCCCCGATTCACACAATCTCCTCTGACAAATGGGTCAAAACTTTGGGTATTTTGGTTGAAAACAGTAAGGAGGGTGTCTCAGTTATTACCGACATTATTGCTAATATCCCAGGGGGTGGTTATGGAGCGGGCTTTGATCATTCAATCCTATTTTAAGGTGAGGGTTTTTCCTCACTTAGCAAGCTTATGTACATTCTATTAGTAGTTGATTTTGTGAGATAGCCGTGTTTGAGTGACTGTACGCTGCATGTGTTACACTATGGCTAAAGGGAAAGATAAGCAACAAGCTTTGGAGGTTCATTCTTTGGATTCTTCTTATTCTCAGGTGGAGTTCTTTGGCTTTATGGGCTAGATTTTGAAGCTAATACCTCTTTGCTTGATAATTGAGAGCATAAGGACAATTCTAAATGTGTGGCTATGGGCTTATGGCGTGGGCTTTCTTGTGGTGTTGTTGGGAGACTCTGGTCTAATTATGTTTTGCAAGATAAAGTGAATATGGATGTGTGTAACTACCTTAAGGGGTTGTAGTTTATATCAGTTGAAGACGATTTATTGAGAATTGGTGGGTGGGTTGCTTGGTATGGAAAAACTTCTCACTGGTTTGTTTGATATCATGCATGAAGGAATATGTTGTGAAAACGTGGCTTCATTTACATATGCTGGTCTGATCAGATTTGCCTGAGTTGTTTTTTCAAGGGATACCTTGGGCTGATATGCTGAGTTGTTTCCTTTCGGATGAGTACTTTTGGCTGGTATGCTGCTGTGACTACTCTTTTGTCTTCCTCCTGGGCTGGCATGGGTTTTGCACTAAACTCCTTCGCTCCATTTGGGATTCCACCTAAGGCTCACTTAACCTTGTATAAGGAATCTCTACCAATTATGATGCTGATATGGGACTCCTTCTGGTTAGTATTAATAACCTGGTGGTTAGCCATTTAGTTTAGCAGATATTGCTCAACATTAGGTTCTCTTGGCTAATGTTGTATACCTTAGCAAAAATGGTTGTTTATATTCTTGTTATGGATGACTAATTAGATTATACTAACTAATGACTCCTCGATACAACGGAGGCATGGTTGGGTTGATAGGGTTACCTGTACTTTGCAGGACTTTATTGAGTTACCCATTTCTGAATATAACCTCCTTGGAAAAAAATGCAGATGTCCAATGATGACTTTGACAACTGATCTAATTCAGCTAGTTTACATGAGTTCTTGACAAAAGATGGGGTATGGTTACAGTATCTTATAAGGCTAATCTATGCATGTTTTCTTAAGATATGCGGGTGTTCTCCAATAAGAGTTTTTAGAAACTGCCTGAGCTGTTTTTTCATGGGGAGGATTAATCCCTAAAAATGCCCGATTTTTTACATTACTTAGTTATTTTTGACACAGTCAATATGTTTGGGAACATAGACATGATCTCGGTGTTTGAAGGTTTTCTTTGTCTCTTGGTATCCTTTGCTACAAGAAGTAAGAGGGAGTCACTTCTGTAGGACTAGACTAGTGGTGTTTTAGTTCTCACAAACTAGTTTGGTTGGTTCTTTACAGTCTCTACATGTTACATTATACCTTAGCTTGTATGATTACTACTTATAGCTTCTAATTAGTTTGAATCTCGGGTTCCTCAGAAGTTTATTGAAATCCGGCCATTTACTTGTGTTGCTAGTGTTGCTCACGATTATGGCAGAACCAGTTAAGGTTTTTCTAGTATACAGGAGTGTGTATATGAGGGTTTTGATACTAATAAATCCAGAAAGGATTTGTCTATTATTACCAGGATATACCAAGGTATAAACTAACTGCTCGGATGAGAACTGTAGTTGATCCTATCAAAAGGGCACAGACCTGGCAAAGCTTAAAGCAGCTAGGGAAGATTGTGTGGCCTCTTTTGTGGCTAAGAACATGGTGTGTACTAGTAAGAGATACTTTCTTTCTTACTAGAACTTGCAAGAATAAGGAGATAAATTATAAACACCTTTAGCAAATATTACTTCTAATGCTAATCATTGGCAGTTTGTATGTAACTATGCATCAATAGGCTGTTGAAGTTTTGTTTATGATGGTGTAATGTCTACCAAAGTCTCTTGAAATTTCTCTCTCAATGATAGTTTACTTGCACAAAAAAGTTGTACCTTTGTGACATGAATAAAAACTAGGATGCCCGTGCATCACCTGCATACAGAGCTAATGCTAACAAAATGTTGTGTTGTTTCTATGGGTGCAGGTGAGGGCTACTCTCTTTGGTTTAGATTTTTTGGTTGCCTTACTATTTGGAAGATTGGCTGCTAGTTTGAAGTTTGTGAAGGATTTTCTACCTTTTAGGACGATGACTTGTACCAATCTAATGTTATTCATTTGTACAAAATCATGGTATCTAAGGTTTTATCTAGGTACCTTGGTCTTTGAACATGTATATGTTCGTATGTCGGTAATATAAGTAAATAACTAACACACACACACACACACACACACACACACACACACACACTCATCAGTGAGAGAGAGTAGCTATAGCATCAAGAAGAGGTAGCTTGGACTGGGTCTATGTGATGCATACAAATATACACATACTTTGGCAATAGTAGCTGATAGAGAGAGAGAGAGAGAGAGAGAGAGAGAGAGAGAGAGAGAGAGAGAGAGAGAGAGAGAGAAGAAGAAGAAGAAGAAGAAGAAGCAAGAAAGCGGGTGTGCACACACATACATACATACGCTCCCATAGCCTGTGTGTGAGCATCGATGAGTAAGCGCATGCATCCGTTACCTAGCATCCTCTGACGGCTTTGACATAGAGGGAGGGATAGAGAGTGCATTGGCTCTTCTTCAGCGTGCATACGACATCGATGAGTCCTTCTACTTTTTGATTTCTCCTTGTAGTGGCCTTGTGACCTCGACATGTAGAGAGAGCAACATCGGCTCTCGTCGTGAATTCGGCATCGGTGAGCACACTCTTTATGATATCGACTACCGAATTTTTAACTTTTGGCATTGTTTTTGGCTTCGACATTGACTGTGTGATTTGGCTAGCCACTTTTGTGGGGTGGTGAAAGACAACATCAACATGCATCTCTTTGCTATGACATAGTGATAGCAAGAGAGAGTGATTTGGATCTCCTTTGGTGTAGCCTTAGCATGGGCTACCCTCTCATGCCTATTTTAGAATGGTTTTGCTATGAGAATTTCCCCTCATCCTGGACTTAACATAGCAAGAGACAGATTGAGAGAGAGCGGCTGCCATAATAATCAATATCTAATTCTCCTAAATGATTTCCTCATGTTAAACTGTTTATTTAATATGGGGAAGTGCTAGGGGAGAAAAAGCTAGAATATTGGTTAAGCTAGCAGACCGGCCACAGTAGGGATCCAAAGGAGGGAAAATATGGATCCAAAGGGGGGGCCATCTGCAAAAGAGCCATGTGCAACAATGGGCTAAAAAGACCCTAAGGTTCAGCCCATTAAGACTTTCAAAATGCTAAGGTTCCAAAATTCAAAGGTTGTGTCGAAAGGTCAACCATGGGGGAATTGGATGCTTTGTGTGTGTCAAAAAAGTCTTTACAAATCCCTACTTAGGAGTAGGCGAGCCTTGCTTGTAGGGGATGAGAGAGAAAGTCACACACACACACACACAAGCTCCCTGTACACAAAGGGAATGAGGGACACATGTCAGCTCCCTAGCCTAGATTCCCACAAGGTGTATCCAATTCCTATTGGATGGCCTTGGAGGTGGAACAATGAGAATTAGGCTAGAGTAAATCTAGTTTAATAAATTTAAAAACACTTAATAAAAGAACCAATGAGAATTAAGCCCCCTAGAAGACTATTGGACAGTCTCCCAAGGGGTCCAATGAGCATTCAGCAGCCCAATGGGTTGCCTGATTCCTATTGGCCAGGAGGCAAAGGGGTCCAATGAGAGTTTAGTTGAATTATTAAATTACCTAAAGCTCTCACAAAAGGGGAAAGGGGGACACATGTCAGAAGGCTATCACTTATGCAGCTTAATTGTCATTGGCTAGCCCTAGGGAGGTCCAATGAGAGGGTAGCATGAGCAAATAGCAAGAGGGGTTGACCAAGAGAGAGAGAGAGGGGGCTGATTTTTGCAAGGCATTATCACACACACACACTCACACAATCTCATGTGTGAAGTAAAGAAGACGCTCTCTCCTTCTCAAGCTTTAATGGAAAGCTTACCACCTACTCCAAGCTTGTCAGAAGGGAGGCCTACACCAACAACTCTTGGCTTTGTGATGCAAATCCAACCAAGAGCCAAGCTTCAATGCATGCTCATCTCCTCTACCATGCTAATTACTAAGATAAGCTATGCTAATATGAGTGATTATGTGAGGAGATGTA
This sequence comes from Adiantum capillus-veneris, assembly GCF_014529385.1. Classification (NCBI taxonomy): domain Eukaryota; kingdom Viridiplantae; phylum Streptophyta; class Polypodiopsida; order Polypodiales; family Pteridaceae; genus Adiantum; species Adiantum capillus-veneris. The sequence goes on from NC_140944.1 coordinate 146,640,126, forward strand.
CATCTTTCTCCTAAGACTACTCCTTCTTCCTCTCAATCTACTCTCATACCCTGCTAGCTCTCACCATCTTCGAAGGTGTGTGAGGTCTTGGGTCTGAGACCGGGGAGAATTGATGCCGTGTTTGATAAGTGTTTTGCTGAGTGCATGAAGCTTTCATCTTCATTGCACTAGCTAGTCTTGAAGGAACACAAAGAATTGTATTGTACAATGTCTCTCTTGATGGGAGAAACCATAATACAAAGCCTTTTGGAGGGGGGACCGGCTCCATGTAAATCCGGTCCTCAACTGTTGTCAATAGCTTAATTTCTCTCTCTTTTGAAAGTATTGTTCATGCTATCTAACTAGGTGTTATGCTTTTTGTTGCTCTCTCCACCCAAGCACTCTTGTAATTCTCATTAGGAATCTATTCTAATGAAATGCCCGCTATGTTCATGCTAATTTCTGCTACACACAAGTTTTTAGGCTATCAAATGTTACAGCGGCATTGACTCTCCTCTAGCCCGCATCTGTAGCAGCTCATCTCCAAGGTTGTCTCTTCAACGATTTTGGCTTTGATGATTCTTATCTTCCTCCTTCACCTACACATCTAATCATAGCAGCTCCAACGGACCATTCGAGAGCGGATTTCCATGAGAGAGCTTAGCCCTTGGATGTCGTTTACGACTACAGGTGGATGGTTGTGCCATGTGTCTGGTTTTGGGTCGACAAGTTTTGGGATCGACAAGCTAGTGTGTCAAATTCTAAGCTATTTGCTCACATGTTGCAGATTATGTGGCACAAGTATTGTGCTCATGTATGACTATGTGGGTCATTCTAGAGATTGCTTTATGTGCAATTTTATGCTATTGTGTGTGTGTTCAACACACAGATCCTCCCCTTTGCTGTACCTAAGGTGCTCTATTCACTACCGACACTGTCCAACTGCTGCTTGAGGGATTTTCCTGCACTCAAATGCTCCTTTTCGAGCTCTACTGCCAATTTTTTCTCTATGTTAACTGACACTCTAGAGGCCCAGTTCTTGCAATTTTGACTCTGCTTGCTGCCTTGCCTGGCTACTCTCAATACATGCTGCTCGAGTTTCCCCTTGCTCAATTTATTGCTACTCAATGTTTCAAGTGCTCATCACTCCAAGCTGCTCCCAATTTGCTTTGATGTCCAGATTCCCCTTTGCTCGATTCTCTATTTCATTCTCTAAAATGCAATCAATTCCCTCTTTCTGCTCTACAGGTTTTCTTGATGCTCTGGAGTGCTAATTACATCTACTACTTTGGATACAACCAAGGTCTACTGCCTTGCTTGCTCTCTAGCCATGGACAAATCCTTGAGCTATATTCTACAAGCTCTTAGATTCCAAGCTTGCCTTCCTTACAGATCTAGATTCCTTGCTAAGATTCCATCAGAATCTCCTAATCTTCCAATGTGCTTGACTCCTTGCTCGTGAGCTCCACACATTGTTGTCGATCTGTAGCTCAACTTTCCTCAAGATTTCAAAACGTGTATACCTCATGTAGAGATTCTAAGCTTCCCCTTAGCTCAAGAGGGGTTGCACACATCTTGGGAGCTTCAAGCTCCAAGATTCACTCGATCGCCTCCGGGTGCAGCCGATCCTTATTGGATTTGCATTGAACTGCTCCACTCTAGAATCGCCAAGCATCGAGATTCATTTGAGATCCATTGTCGTAGTGTCTTGCCGGGAAGCCGTTGCGATGTGTCGATCATCGTCGTGGATTTGATACCAGCTGAAGAGTGTATATGCACATATGTATGCATGCGTGGTGTGGATGTGGTGTTGTGTGTGTGTGCAAGAAGGGGAGAGGGAGAGAGTAGATTTGTGTGGGTGGAGTAGGGCTTAGAATGAGCTACTCCTTATTTTTGTATACATGGACAGCTAATAAGGTGGTCACTGGGTAGGTGCCCATAGCCTGGGAGGCCGGGGAAGGCACGGATGCCTTAACCCCAACATTAAAGATTGACCACACAAGCAAATCACATATGGTGGATATTTTGGTCAACATGGAAGCAGCTTTTTTGTGTATCCAAGAATGGTGAAGGAAGATATTGTAGAGAATCCAGATCTAAAGGAATATTTTACCATGTGGTTTGATGGACCTTACAAGAGAGTTGTACAGAAGGCAAGAGGAGGTGTGATCATCTAGGATACCCAAGGTATGATAATCTTCTCCAAGTCTTATGATTTGGAAGGGGTTCACACAAACAATGAAGCTGAGTACTTGACACTCCATTTGGGGCTAAAGAAATGTATCGATTTTGGCATCTCCAAGCTGGTAGTTAAAGGTGATGCTCTCTTAGTCATATAGCAGCTTTTGTGCAAGTGGAAAGTGAAAAGAGATTCTCTCAAAAACTATTTTTTTCCCATAAAAAAAATGTTAAATTTTTTTGAAGCATGCAGTTCAAAAATGTTAAAGAGAGCACAATTCAAAAGCTAATCAATTGGCCAATAGTCGTGTGCAAACTCAAGTGTCGGGGTTTTATGTGGCACCCGCAATGCATGTAGGTAGGGAGACTCTAAAGGAGATTGGTGATTCATCATAGATGTGCCATCATAGAAATTTGCCACTCTTTTCTCCCATTGATTCACATTGAAATATGCTATTGCCTCTCTATTCATCTTCAAAGATTCTAGAATTGCCAAGTTCCATGATTTTTGAAAAACTCTATGATGGCACACCTATTGGGAGAAGCAAATAGAGAAGGGAGATTTGATGATGAAGTATGAAATCTATCTTGATGTAACTTTTCAAAAGACGTGGACAGAGCCATACAAGGTCCATTAGGATTTTCCCAATGGTACATATCAGTTGATGCGGATGAATGGTCGGTTTCTCAAGAATAGAGTGAATGGAGTGTGCCTCAAATTATATTTAGAGAGGGAGGTGGTACCAACATAGCATCAAGTGTTAATGGAGGGAGTTGGGCACCATCCTAGGCAAGCTTAGTCTACACTATGAATAATACTTTGTACATATAGTAGTGTTTTTTTTAAAAACTCACAATGTTTGGTAGATTTGTAGTTTTGAAGATCTAGCAGTCTTTTTTTTGTTCAACAATGAATCCAATGAAAGAGAAAGAAGTGAATCATCGAATTCCTCTGAAGATGTGGCACCACAAAGGGTGGCAATCTCGACAATCCCCAACTCCTCCAAAAAGGAAAATATCATCCTATAGTCCTTCCCCTCGTCACTCCAAAAAGTAAGAGAGGAAACAAAGGAAGAAAAAGGCGAGAAAGAGGTCATCCTCTTCTCGTTCTTCATTACCTTCCTCCTCTTTCCACGAAACCAGCAGTTATTCTCCTAGAGAATACAAGAGGAGAGGACATCGCAAATCCTATCATGCTTCGAAAAGGTCCCACAAGATTAAGAAGTTCAAAGAGGGAGGAAAGCGTATCTCTTTTCTCACCTATGATGTCACCTTTGGTGCTACTGACAAAGTATTGGCCTTCATCCAACAATTTGATGCCGCCTTTGGAGACGAGGGCTTCACAAAGTTCTACAAGCTCTGCTATGTAGCTATGAACTTTCAAAAATCTTCTCGTCAATGTTGGGCTAGCCTTCGTGGCAACAGGAAAGCTCCAAAGACAATGGAAAACCCTATGACTTTCCATCATGAAGTAATTCCTTGCAAGCGACGCCAAAGATAAAGTGCTCACCAAATGGCGGAGTTTGAAGTTACTTTTCAGCGACTCTATTCACAAATATGTAGACAAGTTTTGGGATTTACATCTCAAAGCTATAGTCTTTTAAAAGATAGACTTTATCGAGAAAAAGCAACAATTTTGTGTGGGATAACCTGAAGAAATGATCAAGTATGTCAACTCCCAACGGCCTGGTTCTATCACCCAAGTCATCCACCACACTAGGGTTGTATCTCGTATCAATTTCCAACAAGGGGCTAAAAGGAATGCCAAGCCCATAGAAAACAAAGATCAAAATGATGCAAAGGGTAAGAAGAATGCTCAAATTTCTTCCCAAGGCAATCCCAACAACAACAACAGAAACACCAAGACAAAAGGAGTTCAAAAATGTAAAAACAAACTCTCTCCTGAAGAGCTAGAGGCTTTTTGCAAAGATCACAAATGCTTTTAAGTGTGGGGAGCAAGGACATGGCTATCATTCTTGCCCCAAAAGAAATGCCCGCAATGAGACTCCAAGAGCTTCCACGGCCGAAGCTCCAAAAGAGGATGCTCATTGCAAAGGATCATTCCTTTCATATGCTTGGGGGAAGATGAGGGAGCATGATACCTTCATCCTATTTGATCAGGGCTCTACTCACAACTTCATATCAACGGAGTTGGACAGAAAGTTGGGCATATAAGCTTTCAAGATGGGAGACATTGTAAGTGAATGGGGCTTTCAAGCAACAGTAAGCCTTTGTTACTCCCTTGATTGGGAAGTTGAGGCTTCATGTCCAACGCTACATCAACAAAGAAGACTTTTTCATATCTCCTCTCCAACATGAGGATGTTATCCTAGGGGCACCATGGTTCAACCACACGGCTACCAACATGAAGTTCTCTGAAAGGAGAATTTATTTCAGCTACAGGGAAAAGAACATATATATAGATGCCAATGAGTCGGGTCGTACTAGCCATCTTATAAATTCACCTTCTTTTGATAACTCAATGAAAATCTCGATTTCCTCGTACATGATTTTTGTCAAAGAGTCTCTAAATGATGCTAATGTGTTAACAAAACAAAGTAGTAGAAATCAAGAAGAATTAGAATTGTCTAATTTTCTAAATAGATTCCAAGATGTATTTATTGATGACATCTCTATGGAGTTACCTCCAAAACGAGGGGATGATGACCATAAGATAGAGCTTCTACTTGGGAGCCCACCGCCTAATGAACCTCCTTATAGAGTTTCTCAACTCAACAAGAGGATATTATGAGGCAAGTTCTTGAGCTGGTAGACAAGGGGATGGTGAGGCCTAGCTCCTCTCCCTTTTGTTCACCGGTCCTTTTAGTGCAAAAGAAAGATGGTACATGCCGCATGTGTGTGAAATATCAAGTACTAAATTGTATCACTATCAAAAACAAATTTCTTGTACCATGGATAGAAGATCTATTTGCTAAGCTACAAGGATTGACCTACTTCAATAGGATTGACCTTAAAAGTGGATATCAATTATCATCAAATAAGGATAGTGAATGAATATATCATAAAGGCCGCATTTCGCACAACATTGGTCTTTATGAATATCTTGTCATCCCCTTTGGTTTAACAAATGCTCCAACCACGTTCAACCACCTAGTGGAGAAAATATTTAAACCCTATCGCAAGTTTACTTGATTGTTCTTTGATGACATTATCATCTACTCCAAATATTTGGAGGAGCATAAGAAACATCTCCAGGTAGTTTTTCAATCTATGAGGGAGAATAAACTTTTCATTAACCAAAAGAAGAGTGACATTTTCATCCAAGAGATTCAATATTAACGTCATATTATCTCTCAAGATGATATCCATATGGATCCAACCAAGCTTGAGGTAATAAAAGAATGGCCTAACCCAAGGAATCTACATGAGCTACAAAGATTTATTGGTATGTGTGTATACTATTGATGCTTCATAGCTAAATTCTCTCAAATAGTAGGACCACTACATGATAACCAATAAAAATATTAAGTGCATATGGACTGCTAAAGAGAAAAGTGCTTTTGAAAAGCTTACCTCTCAATCCGTGCTTACACTACCAGATCTCTCAAAACAATTTGAGGTCCAATGTGATGCTTGTGGAGATTGCCTTGGAACAGTTTTGCTTCAAGAACGTCATGCCATAGCATATGAGAGTCAAAGACTCAATTCCAATGAGGGGGTATTGGGAATCTATGAGAAGGAGATACTAGCTCTCCTACAAGCCTCAACACATGGAAGCACTATCTATTGGGGGCTCCATACATCCTACAAATGGATCACCAAAGTCTAAAGTACTTCATGACACAAACCAAGATCTCTAGCAAACAAATGAGGTGGACAAATTTTCTTTCGCAATTTAATTTTCATATTGCTCACATTGCTGGCAAGCACAATCAAGTATTTGATACACTATCATGACAACCAAGGGAAAATGCAGTGTTTATAGCAACTTACAATGATCTATCTTCCATGACAGATGAGTATGCTATAGACCCTTATTTTAAGGATGTAATTTCATCCCTTGCCTTAGAAAAGAAATAAGAACCAGTCACCTTACAAGATGGTTATCTTCTCCATGGAAATTGGCTATGTGTTACTAACTCCCTTCGTGAGAAAGTGATGTATGAATCCCATGCTCCTCTATTGGCCTACCATCAAAATGGACATACAAGACTATGTGTCAAAATGTGTGGTATGCCAAAAGATAAAGTATGATAGGGGGAAGCAACCCAGATTGCTTCAGCCTTTCTAATTCCTAATTCACCATGGGAGAGCATATCCATGGACTTTATCTTTGGATTGCCCAAGTCCATCCATGGAAATACGGGAATATGGACAATAATAGACAGGTTTAGAAAACAAGCACATTTTATACCTATCAAAAAGATTATCAAGGCATAGCAGATGGAAACCCTCTTCATATCCCAAATTTTTAAACACCGTGTCTTTCCAAAATCAATAGTGTCGGATAAAGATCCTTGAATGACCATTAATTTTTGGAAGGGTCTCTTTGAGAATCTAGGTACTAGGCTCAATTTCTCTTTGGCCTATCACCCACAAACGGATGGCCAAACTGAAATAACCAACCTTAAAATTCTAGATCTACTGAAGACATATGTCACTGAAGTAGATCAACGTTCACAATGGGAAAAGTACCTACCTCTTCTAGAGTATGCATATATTAAGAATATCCATACTACTATGGGGAAGGCACCTTTCTTTTTCATTGAAGGAAGACCTCAAAGTCCCTTGCTACTTAAGGTACATGGGAAGATCTTGCTATAAACTACCAATGAGTATAGCTGAGACCAACAAGAATCTTTCCTAAAGATTAAGGAGTCTATATCCATCTTGCCACAAAGACAAAAGGCTTCTGCTAACAAGCACAGAAGGGCCTTAGCTTTCAAGAAAAACGATTGGGTCCTACTCAAATTTCCCAAGGCTCAATTGAGGCAAACTTCGGGCAAAAATTGTACGGGCCATCAAAAGTATTCTGCTAAACTAGCAAAATAATACTATGGTCCTTTTCAAATCCTGAAACCAATCAATCAGATGGCCTATCAACTCAAGTTGCCCAACCATTCGCTCATTCACAATGCTTTTCATGTGAGCCTACTTAAGCCTTACAAAGGAGAGCCACTATGAGAACCAATCATTGTGGACCTGCCCAAGATCGAAGATCAAGAAGAGGTGCTTCAACTAGAGTTGATTCTTTGACATGAAGACAAGGTATTAAGGCATGGTAAGATTATCTGATGATATCTTATTAAGTTCAAAAATTATGCTTTTGAAGATGCTAGATGGATGCAAGGAACACATCTCAAGGATAGTATCAACCTTGTCAATGCTTACAATGCTACATTAGAGTAAACAAATGTAAATAATTTTTATATGAATTTTTTTTTGTCTTATAAGACTAATTAATTCTCTTTTTATTGTGCACAAATTTAAGTAGTATGCATGCTTAGAATCATATTGTGATGACTAAGTCTCTCAAATACCAAGTAGAATTTGTCACTCTACTTTGGAAATATGATATGGACTCAAGAGAAAACATTGTTGCGGCAGCTAAGTCTTCCAAGCACCAAATGGATTGGTCATCCACTTTGGAATGATTTCGTAGGGTAAAAAAGGATCCTCTACCCACTAAGAAACTCCGACTAATGACTAAGACGTTATCTTCTCTACCTCATAGTCGAGGACGACTATCATTTCAAGAGAGAGGTAATGTCATTAAATCTAACATCTAACTAAACCTATTGATTTTCTCATATTGAATTGATGATTTAATGTGGGAGAATAAATGGGAACAAGAGCTAGAATATAGACATGTGCTTATGGATCTATCTTAGCATGGGACCAAAGTCAATGTGTCTAGATGGGAGATGGTATGTCAAAGAGCAATGCTAGCTAATGGAGCTTGAAAGACCTTAGGGTTATCTTCATTAAAGGTCTCCAAAGGTTAGTGTTAAAAGTCTGTAGCAACAGGACCTTAGTTTAACTAGGCTCATGTTTTAGGTATTAATAATTAAGGTGCTTGATAGCTAAGGTTCATGGTAAGTTGTCCCTGTTCTTAAAGTGGCCAAGTCCAAGTCAAACATGGTCCCTACAAAGAGGGGGGCGAGCCTACAAGCTAGGGGCGAGAGAGAGAGAGAGAGAGAGAGAGAGAGAGAGAGAGAGAGAGAGAGAGAGAGAGAGAGAGAGAGAGAGAGAGAGAGAGAGAGAGAGAGAGAGAGAGAGAGAGAGAGAGAGAGATATCCCATGCTCATTATAATTCCATGCATGATGAGTAAGGTTCTTGAGAAGCTTCCCATGCATGGGGGGTAAGGTGCTTGAGGGGCTTGAGTCAAAAAGAGACCCTACAAAGGAGGGAGCAAGCCCCAAAGCTAGGAGAAGTTTTGACTTAACCTCCCACTCAACCCCCTTTCTCAAGGGGCACATGGACCCATGTCAGGCTCTCCCTATGCTTAGCCACATGGTGTGCTTGAATCCTATTGGCTGGGCTAAAGAGGGGCCCAATGAGCTTTTAGTTTAATTCAAGAACTAACTAGATATTATCAAGCCCTCTATCTCAAAGGGGTAAGGAGGACACTTGCATGTCCAAATCCTACCCTTGTTCCTTGATATGCTTTATGCATGTGATTGGCCAGGCTTAGAGGGGTCCAATCATTATCAAGTTTCAGCTACAAGGGGGGATCAACCAAGCTAAGCAAGGGGCTTGCTTGAGGGGTATACACCCTCTCACACACTCATTTTCACACATTCTCACTTTGTGAAGTGCAAGAGCTCCTTATCCAAGATTGAGAATTTGAGAGCCCGCACCAATACTCTTGGCTATGGAATACAAATCCAACCAAGAGCCATGCTTCAATGCTATTCTTTCCATCTGCTTCATCTCCATTACTATGCTATTATGCTATGCTAAGCTCTATGAGTGATGTTATGAAAGGACACTACTTATTTCTTGTATGATACTTCTTCTTCCTCTTCCCTACCCTCATTCCCTGCTAGCTCTCTCCACCTTCAAAGGTGTTTGAGGTCTTGGGACTGAGGCCGAGGACAAGTTAATGCTTTCATTAGATTAAGTTACGGGAATACTTGTGGTGCATGAATCTCTATATCTTCATTGCACTATCAGGAGCTCCTCCCCCTCGCCCACTAACTCTCTGCAACCGGTGGTCCTTGATTCCCTGAATCGACTCCGTCACATCCTTGCCACCCTCTCGATAGTTTGTTAAAAAAATAACCTATTAAAACACCTCTTCCTTTTAAGTTAATCAAAGCCCCTCCAAGCTCGGGTTCACACCTCCTTTGCGGCATGCAATATGGTGAGCATCTCCTCATCCTGCTCTCGGCATCCTACTGGCTTGCAACGAGAGAAACTCTCCCTCTCCATTCTTCATCATGACCCCCTCTTGCATGGCTTGCAAATGGCACCCATGATCTCTCAATGCCACCTTGTCTTCCACTTCACGGGCACGAGCAATCACCCACAAAAGAAACCCCATCTCCGGATCTTGGCCCCTCTTGGACCCCTTCTCTTTGTAGGCTTTCTACCTTCTCGTGGATCCTTTCGACTTTCTCCCTTTGCTCTCCTAAACTCGGCTCTCTTGCTGCAAGTAGCAGAGAGAGATACTCTCCCTCAATCTCTTTGATTCTATACAATAGAGCTCCACCCTCTCTCTTGATTCTCTCTCTTCAATCTTATATAGAGACTCTCCCTATCTCTATCGACTTGAATCAACGAGATGACCTCTCTCTTCTATTTTCTCTAGAAAACCCTTCATAGACTTTCCATAAACACTCACACACACACACACACACACACACACACACACACACACACACACACACACACACACACACACACACACACACACACACACACACACACACACACACACACACACACACACACACACACACACTACGATAAAGACACAGACGATATGCAAAAAAGAATAAGCGGCCATTGGTGGCCACCCTCTTCAAAGTCTTGCCCAGCTTCCTTTGTACACCTCTAGCAGTGATTGATCTCGATCTTTAGTCGTCAAGGTCGAGGACTTCATTGTAGCATTTCCAAGCATGTCATACCCTATCAAAACAACTCCTTAAAGCAGACCAAGTGAGATTATCGCAGTGAAAATTATGATAAATCAACCTTTCAAGCTCTCTTCAACACACAAATATCATGCAGATGCTCTGTTTCTCTGTTGAAATCCCCATGCCCTTGGCCAGAAAAAAATTCAACAATGGTGTTCTGCGGGGAAAACTAGCTTGCTAGTGTGAACCCAGAATTTTCGATTAGACGGGTGCCTTATCCATTGGGCTTTTCAATTTCCATTTAAAATTTACCCTTTTTCTATTACTTTCCCTCTTTTCTTTATCTTGCCAAAACCCCCTTGGATGGGAAGCAAACTCACGTTGTGGCACATGTGGTAACCAATGTGGTATAGGTGAAGTGTCATCACTAAAAACAGGTGCTTCATTAGCTTGCAAAGGTGTGGGAGTGAGAGATGGTGGAATAGGAACATTAAAAGCACCTGTCATAGCCGTCGAACAAGTCTCTCTTTTGGATCTCTCAGCCTCTAAGGTTACCTTGCATTGGACGGCTAGGGCCGTAGCTTCAAAGGCCTCTCCCACAACCCTAGCTTGTGCATATGCATCCTCAAGTGTCTCTGGAGCTGACAGCCTCACATGAAATTGAATATCCCTCAACATACCCATGAGAAGACATTCCAACAAAAATCTCTCATCAAAACCATAGGGATCACAATGCTTCAACTTGAAAGTTTGAAAACTCTTCACATGCATACTCATCAATTGGTTCACCCTCCCCTTGGAAGAATTCTAACAGGGTCCCAAAGACTAAACAAGAAGGCAAAATAGGAGAGAATCTGGCAACAAAAGCGCTACCCAATCCATCCCAAGTCTGCATCAAATGTGGAGAATGACGCATCATACTAAGGTACCATTGCATAGCTACCCCAGTGAGAAAAGCATGAAATAACCTCATGAGATCTTCAGGCGTGTCATAACCCTCAAACCAACAAGCTTGCACAAATTGCAGTAAATGGGAGTCGGTTGTCACAACCCCAACGCCATCAAAGGGTGTCAACTTCACAATCCACTAGTCAACAGGTCGCTCCCTAGCTTGGGGAATAGGTGGTGGGCTAAAAGCATCATAAGCATTAGTAACCACGGGATCTGCAACTAGAGGACATGCTGCTCTTTCAAAAAAACATTTTCAGTATGAACCACATCGTCATCAAAAACATCAAGAGATCTAACACTAGAACCATCACAAACATCGTCAATAAGGACAACATCATCAAAATGTGTGGTTGCAATCACAGGCTTATCCCCTGCGACAAACCCGACCCCTTCTAAAGCCTGCATCTCATCATCGATATGATTAGAAGAATGTGTAAACCCCACTCCATACAACACCTCCTCAACAAGGGTGCGAGGGTGGGAAAGAACAAGAGGTAGATCAACATTTTCCTCCCGAAGAAGACATTCAATAAAAGTGGAATCATCCACTACATTGGCCAAAAAGCCATCCCATATGCACTCGTCAAGAGTCGCACTCTCTCTCTATGCTTCGCTCCAAGCAATATCCTTAAGGGAAATGCCCTCGTCTTCATCCACTTCATCGCTCAAATGGGCTAAAAACTCATCCCAAATTTTATAAAAACCTAAAGGCTCACCAACATGATCATCAATATTCAAGGCCTGGGTAGCAACAGCGTCAAAGTAACCCTTTTTTTGGAATCCCCCCGCCTAGATATGAATGCATCCCAGATGGCCGTGAGGAAAGAAACCAGCCTAAAAATCAAATACAAGCAAAAAGGAAAAACTAGCTCCATCTCTGAGAATTGTAGGTGCTTCGCTCAAGCGAGAACGCTAGAAGTTGGGTCCCACAGGGCGTGCCACTGATGGATATTTTTCTATGTCTGTGCCATGGAGCAGGACCAGACAAGAAAAACCAAGCAAAGATAAAATGTCAAACTCCCAACCCAAGCCCACCAACAAGGAACTATGGTTGTAGATGTGCTACTAAAATCTGATGCCAAGGAATGGGCAATGCAGTCTCGGTGCCACATTGTATCAATGATTATCCACGGACATGATCACTTGATAGTTCAACAAAAAGGAAGAGAGAGAATGTTGTCTTTAGTTTGAAAGAGAGAGACGAAAATCAAGACGAGAACGAGATATTGTGAAATTATTGAGCAATTTAAATAGTGAAAATATTGGTTTTACAGGAAGCTTTACAAAACTTATCTTTGGCTTCAAAACCTTTCATCGATGTAGCTTCATAGGCTTCCACTTTGCTTGAAGGTATCAAGGCTTACACCCTATAGGGCAGTGCAGGTATTTGGCTTACACCCTATAGGGCACCGCGATGACTTGTTTCTTTCTTCTCTCTCTCCTCTCTCTCTCTCTCTCTCTCTCACACACACACACACACACACACACACACACACACACACACACACACACACACACACACACACTCACTCACTCACTCACAACAGCCTCATGGCAAATTTTCTCTCTCTCACGTGCTATCTACGGCAAAAGAGGAATACGCTCTCTCGATCTCTTATGCAATTCTATGGAAAGACAATCTCTCTCACTCATTTTTATCACTTGCGACCCTTTCTGCCTATGCACTCTCAAACGATGAGAGAGGATCTCTCTCGTTCTCTCTCATAGAGAATCTCTCTCTATCTCTCTTTAGTATATGGAGAACCCCCTTAGAGGGTTTTAATGAGATTAAAACCTCTATTTTGTTTGCAAAGTCAAACTCTCCTTCTCTCTCTTTGATTTATTGCAGCAGAAGGATGCTCTCTCTCTTCCTATTTCTACAGAGCAATCCTTGCGATCTCTCTCTCATTTCGATAGAGCATAGCCCACTCAAGGGCCCCCTTTCTTCTCCCTTTGACGGCACCTCTACCGGGCCCTCAACTTCTTTCCTTCCTTGCTCGCGACATTTAGCAGCCCACGAGAGATCTTCTCCTTTTCTCTTTCACAGGCCAGCCTAACTCTCGGCTTCGCAGCCCTTTGTCACCATCAAGGGTCTCCTCCCCTTCTCTCTCTCTGATCCTAAATAGCCCATGAGGGCTCCCTCTTAAACTCTCCTCTAGGCCACCCTGTATGCCTGCAGCTCTATCAGCTTCTACACAGTGGGTAATTGACCCTCATAGGCTGCCTGTCCCCTAATCTCTCGTCACCATCTTCTCTGGTGACTGCAAGGTAGCAGCCGTCTCTCCTCCCTCACCGCTTGCAACAACCCTTCAACAGCCCTTGGCCTCGCTCGCATGGCTTGCTCTCCGCCAACAGTGGCCCAACCATGGCCTCTCTATCCCTTCAGTACCCGACGATTTTCTGCAATCGACACACCCCCTCCGTCTTTTGGTCTCCGCCGCCCCGTCGTCAACATGGAAATTCCAAAAAAAAAAGGTTAACCTCATTAAAAAAAAAAGAAAACAAGTGTGGGTTCACACCCCAACTCTCAAATCTTTTCCTCTCATGGCCTGCTCGGACCCTCCTTGTCTTGCAAAAAGGCTGCCCCTCTCATAAGCTTGGTGGACCCCTGGAGACACTCGGCCTCCCACAGCACATTAAACAGACATATTAGAGCACTTTTTTTAATATTTGACAAAGGCTTCTCGGAACTCCCTTTGACAAACACACACATTGTTGCACTCACACACTCGCACAATACGATAAAGTCACAGATGATATGCAAAAAACAATAAGCGGCCATTGGTGGCCATCCTCTTCAAAGTCTTGCCTAGCTTCCTTTGTACACCTCTAGCAGTGACCGATCTCGATCTTTAGTCGTCAAGGTCGTGGACTTCATTGAAGCATTTCCAAGCATATCATACCCTGTCAAAACAACTCCTTAAAGCAGACCAACTGACATCATCACCGTGAAAATTATGATAAAACAACCTTTCAAGCTCGCTTCAACACTCAAATATCATGTAGATGCTCTGTTTCTCTATCAAAATCCCCATGCCCTTGGCCAAAAAAAAGTGCAACACTTGGCTATTTAATGGTTGGAACCAGGTCAAGGCGGTTCCTTCTAGGGTCAATCCAAATCCTTCATATTGAGTATGGAAATCGGTTACCTGTTCAGTCCTCCTCAACACTTCTTTAAAGAGTGATACATAAGTTTATGGATATCTTGATGCTCTATAATTTTTGGATATGCATTTTTCCACTTGAGATGGTCGCATGCATCTAGACTCCACAACCATCCTAACCATCCAGATGGTTCGGCGTGTGACATAGAGGGTGTAGGAGATGTTTGTTTGTCTTTTCCCAATGGTGCATCATACACGCTATGATATGTGTGCTACTTTCGTCAACTGAGACATAGCTTGATCTTATTGAGATAGCTAGTAGACTTTGGTTGTCAGATATTGCTTAGAAAGCAGTCTTTCCAGATGCATTGTGGTTCATTAGTGATTGCTAGAGGAGCCCGCAATGGCCTAGTATATCCTATGCATTTGCCTGAGGTTCGAGACGACATAGTCTTAGTTTTATTGCTAGCATGATTTGAGCAAGAGACAAGACATTTCTCTTTTGCAGGTGAGCTCCGCCATGCTCATGAGATAGAGAATTTAGTTGTGCAAGACGTGCCAGTGGACTCTGTAGAGATAGAGCTAGAGCATGACTGCTCTAGTGAGACACATCATGTGTTGTCAAAGTTTTTGCAGGCAGAGGTAGAGCAGATCTGTTTCCTAGAGACGCATACAAAGATGATATACATGGAGTTCTTTGATATATGATCACGTTAGAAGCTGATGAGTTGGTACCAGGGTGCACAATTTTGCCTATGGGTGAGAGGGATGTATCTATCCTAGTGTCGGTGTTGACACATTCATACACGATGGGTAGCCCTGATGATGTAGTGATTGTAGATAACGCAAAGAAGGCGAGTACAACCAAGTTTGTGTAGATTTTGTCAACGTTCGAGCATATCATGTTCAACTTATTAGTGTTGAGGCCTAACCTAGCAACTACAGTGGGAGCATTTGTAGCAGGGGGTTGTCAGTCGTGCGATGACTGACACTAGCGTGATGCATAGTGGAGTTTTATAGACCATACAGAGTAATCTATGGGATTACATGCAAGCTCTAGTGTGGGTATGCATGCTTGCCTACCACCAAAGC
The DNA here is from genome assembly GCF_014529385.1 of Adiantum capillus-veneris. Classification (NCBI taxonomy): domain Eukaryota; kingdom Viridiplantae; phylum Streptophyta; class Polypodiopsida; order Polypodiales; family Pteridaceae; genus Adiantum; species Adiantum capillus-veneris. The sequence continues at coordinate 146,655,473 of NC_140944.1, forward strand.
AGATATGACTGTGTGTAGATCGATAGAGTGAGCCAATGGCATAGGTTGAGAGAGTCTCTCACCTAGTTTCTTGTACATACTAGTAGTTTAGCTAGTAGGTTTCACTTATCAGTGCATTGACTTTAAGTGGGAGTTTGTTGAGGTAAAGGCGCTTTGCCTTAGCTCGGCGCCGGAAGTTTGGTGTTTGGCCGCCCGCCCACCGTGTGTACACTTATTCTTTGTATACATAAGAATAATGAGCTCCTCACTCATACTTCCAGAGGTTGCTCCACCCACACCATTCATGCTCCTCCCCTTCCATGCATGCGGCGCCATGCACGCACACATCCGTGCACACATGCACTGATATTCTTCATGTGTTTGTTCTTGATGAGCCAGTGAAGGGGACTTTTTTAGTTTTTTGAACTTTTGGTGGAGGTGAAGGAACATTTGTTGTCTTAGTTTCTCTTTCCCTTTCTTCTTCACCATATAGTCACTCAATATCGGCCAAGGGGATATTTCCTGGCTTGGTACATAAGGTTCTTGGTGTGAATCTTGGCTGGATTTGGTTTCCAAAACTCTTCAAAGTCACCTATCAAAAATCTTTTCCTCTCAAAGGCCTCTTTTTCTCTTTCTAGGCGGGCAACTCTCTGTGTTGGTTCCTCAATTATGACTGGTGTTGGCACTTCTCTTCTCTAGCTGCACATTCCTCCATTTTTTGTTTGCCTTTGGCTTTCCTCTTCTTTTCTTCTTTGGTCTTTGAAGACTCTGATGCACTTTTTGAAACTTTGTCCCCTTTGGAGTCACTCTTTTGTCACTCATCACTTTCATCATTCTCTCCTTTAGAAGGTAAAACTTTTCTCCTTGTAAACTGTCTTGGTTGTGGTACTGGGGCCTCCGTCTCTTCTTTCTCTTTCTCCTTATTTTTAACTTCAATGACTAGCCATGCATTTTGGTTCGGGGGAAAGTGGTAGGTTCTCTGCCATCCCCGCCGCATGATGATAAGCAATTCATGTAAGGACTTTCGGTGCTCCCAAGTAATTGATGTCCGTGATTTTCTTTGTACTTTTGAGCATATTGAGCCCATATTGGGCATGGTCAAGCGGCATTGGAAACTTGGCTTTCAAGACTGTAATAAATGATGATGTAATTGCATGATATGGAATGGTATATCTATTGGGCTTCTTTGAGGTAAAGTGGAAGTGTTGGGTGAATAGACAGACATGATCTGCAGCCAATTTGTGAATCACATAAAAAATGTGGCTGCTAGCGTGTTCTCGGAAAATACACCAACCATTTTCGTTTCCCTTAGCCGCAGGAGTGAGAACCAGGCGAGAGAGGGCTCGGGCCCTGGATGTGAAAGGAACAAGGAGCGAAATCATGGAGACACCAAGTGAGTGCAGGCTTTATGAGGTGGGCATCATTTTGTTGCCATGCTGAGCAGGGTCGCCATGAGTGAGAGATGGCCGTGCATGAGGGAGACTGTTTACAGGCCGTATGTTGAGGCTCCCATATGCGCTATTTTTGAGCCATGCCAAGGCTTCCATAGTAGAAAGGGATGAGCAGAGAGCAAGGATCGTTGAAAGGCTGTAGCCATCAAAGAGAGAGAAGGGCTGCAAGCCATCGAAGAGAGAGAGCGAGAGTGAGTTTTCCATGAGACTGTTGTGAGAGAGAGAGTGAGTGAGTCTGCCATGAGACTGTTGTGTGAGAGAGAGTGAGCGAGTATTGCAGCCTATCAAACAAAAATTACTGTGCTGCCCTATGTAAGCATGTTGTCGCGTTGCCCTATAGGGTGTAAGCCCTGATACCTTCAAGCGAAGTTTGAAGCCGATGAAGCTACCTCGACGAAAGATAAGTTTGGTTTCGCTTGTTGTAAAAAATATTTCCAATATATACACAATAAATTCACATTGTCTCGTGCTCCTCGACTTTCTCTCTCTTTTGAAGTAAAGATGACATTCTCTCTCTTCCTTTTTGTTGAACTATTAAGTGATCATGTTTGTGGATAATCATTGATACAATTTGGCACCGAGACTGCATTGCACATTCCTTGGCAGCAGATTTTAGTAGCACATCTCCAGCCATAGTTCCTTGTTGGTGGGCTTGGGCTGGGAGTTTGTATTTTTGTCTTTGCTTGGTTTTTCTTGTCTGGTCCTGCTCCATGGTCGAGGCATAGAAAAATATCCATCACCAAGAATTCCCAAGTATCAAGAAACTTCTGCGAAATTTTTTTGAAGAGTTCCCAAAGAGAGAAATTAAGCATAATACGGTCTCCCAAATCTATGCATTTAGACAAAATAAGAAGGAAAAGGTGAAGGAATCCTCTCTTTGATCTAAGCAATACATAGAAAGATGCCCTGCTAGAGAACTACCTCAGGATGAGAGGCTGTTAGTCCTTTTTATAGAAGGATTGCGAAATGAAAATCTCAAAAAAGACTTGCACTTAGGCATGTGTTACTTTTGAGCAAGTCATGAAAGAGGGGTTGTATTTGGCAGTCAATTGTAAGGCATATGGGGAGGTAACGGAGGACACAGACCAAGGGATGAGTAGCACCTCTTCAACCACTAGTGAATCTACAATGAAACTGGATGGGCAAACTCCAATTGTGCCGGATGTTGATCAAGTGATCAAGGAAGCGTTCCGAGGATGGACCAAGGAAATAGGACAAACCCAAACATACGACAATAGCCCACACAAAAATGTGACACTTGTCGAGGAGATCATCCAACTCAGTGGTGCAACATATAGCCAAGGTCAGGAGAAAATGTACAGCGTGTAATAAAGTAGTGTGCTATTTAACAAAAATGGACAAACCATGGGACCCACAAATGTTTCTACAATAAAAACTATGTTAGAGAAAGACAATATGGGCCACCTAGAGGGCAAAAGTTACCACCTCCTCCAAGGTACCAAGTAGGACCAATAACACAGTCCACGGGTAAGAAAAACCTCAACCTGTGTTGGGGCATCAACCTCATCTACCCGAGGAAAACAGGGCCATGGTAAGGATTTCACAACCTACAGAGGCACCTACTAATCAGAGTAGGGTCCAGGTAATTTTATACCGAAAGGATTCAGACAATACCTATGAGAGAGAATTTGACAAAAATGCCTATGCTTCTGAGGGACCATTTCCATGGATGGTTTGTGAGGAGATGCTATAATCATCATAATAGCACAACCAACAAAAACCATTACTTGGTCGATGAAAATATTCTTATGTTCATGGCAACCCCGAACTACAAACCTAGGGGATATCCTCCTAGAACAGGACAACCGATGGGAGCTCCACAAGCCTCTCTACTACCAGTAGGACCATGCTGTGAATGTGGCGATGACCATTGGGCAAGAATTTGTCCACACAAAGGAGAGCGTATCAAAATCTTTGGGTACTGTGACGGGTGTACAAATGACCATCTCATTCCACATTGTCAAAAAAACCCTAATAGCAAAGGGAAAGCAGCCATGAACAAAATCAAAATTGTATCAAGCTCAAGTGGATTAGAAACTGAACCAACCATTCCAATAAACGTGATAACAAGAGCACAAGCACAAGAAGCTGCAAGGAGCATCCCAGCCAACCAAACTGAGATAGAAAAATTTTCCATTAGAACCCCTAGGAAATCCTAGAAGGCAAAACAAGACAAGATGAAAGCCAAAAGAGAGAAAGAAAAATCAGCCTTGCAAAAAAAAAAAATTGCAAACATAGGAACAATTGAGAATGGAAACAGACATTAAGGAAAAGGGCGATGTAGCAAAACCATCAGTAATACAATCGGAACGATCTGTCTTGGTAGACAAGGTCTTTGAACCTCTGGATGTGATCTTGAAATCTTATGAAGCTAGGTTAAAGCCCAACCAAACCCAAGAGCACAGATGGCTAACATATCCTCACCCAGGGTATGAAAATGAGAGGTTAAATATGTGCAAGGAGCTCATCCAGGCAGCTCAAGCTCTTATGGTTTCGAGTGCTCCAGGGACTGAGGTGTTAATCCGCAAAAAAATCTAAGAGTTAACGGAGCAAGGGATCGAAAATGAAGACCAAAAGGATTCGGTAGATGAAACGCTTTTGGATACAAGGATGGAAGCCAAATACAACAGATGGGGTGTATTCATAGGCACCTATGCCAATTCCTGAAGTGGAATAACCACGGCCATAGGATCTGTGGCATGGGAGGATACCAAAAACAGGAAAGATGGAAGAGCAATGCTTCAATTAGCTCCTATCATTGAGATCCACCTCGAACATGAGCTCTACCCAAATGATATCAGATCATTGTATGGTGATGCAGGTATAGAAATGTTGGAAGACATCAAACTCAGTCATTGAAAACATTACCCTCATTCATAGGCAATCATGAAACCAGATTAGAAGTAAGAAAAGTGTCATCTCGATGGAGATCTGGTCCTAAAATGATGGATACCAAAACTCTTCATGAATGGATGTCGTCTCCTATCTGTTGCACACTAACTCTATCTGAGTTACTGCATGTAAGACCTCACCTTTGGGAGGAGGTTGGAAAATTTTTGGAGAATAGGGCTGGTAATTCTACCACCAATTGTTTCTCCAAACACACTGAATAACCAGACCTAGAAATATACTAAACTTTGAGCCAATACTTGTGAATAAGGTGGGAGACTATTGTGAAGGAGAAGAAGGAAACACTACCTTGCCTATGGAGTACAAATGAGTAAAGTCAATTTCTATATTGGATAGTGGAGCAGGAATTGCCATAGTCACCAAAGCAATGTGGAAAAAATGGGAAAAGCCTGCTTTAAGGAAAACTAGAATGAAACTTCAATTAGCGGATGGGTACCTAGAGAGACCTATTGGAATTTTGGAGAAAATCCTAGTAGTAACCTCTTGCAGAATTGCATATAAACACACATTTGCTATTATGAATTTTGATGAGAGTAGCAATTAAGATATCATATTAGGCAGACCATTTATGTGTCAGCTCAAAATGGTACAAGATTGTGGCTATGACTATATCTACCTACGATACAAGGATGTCACCACGAAGATCACTGTCACAGACCATAGTTATATATAGAGATGTGGAACAAACCTTGGGAAAAGAATTAAATTCCACAACTGACCAGGAAAGAGAAATACCTACTTGGTTGCAAAACAAAGCTCAAAATTGGATGGGTGAAGCTTCTGAGGGTGGCAGTTTGAAAAAAGAGGATTGTATTCACAATAGGTCCATACAAGACGAGGCGTATGTATCGGAGTCTTTTTGAAAAGAGATGTTCGAACCTTTTGGATGGCAGCAAATACTAGCCACTCTTGATGTGTGTGTGAATGAAGTGACCCTGACTAAATTCTATGATGAGGAAGGATATGATATCATTCCATTCCAGATGATGGGTATTAGCCTAAGTCCAAAATTCGGATCTAATGTCCCTGACACAGGGAGAGAGTTGTAGGTTGCTGACGCATAGTAGATGAGATCTCTGTTGGGTCCAAGCCCTTGTCAGTCAGCCCGTGGGAAAAGCCTCTTATAGGCATGCAATAGAGATTCAGTTAGAACTCAAGTTTTGCATGGTTTTTGTAGCTATTTACTTGACAATAAATCAAAAGAATCGTGTGTTGTTTTGCAAGCAGAGTCGTTCTCTCTCTTTCTCTCTCACTTCTGCTGCACACCATCCTCCACGCCATGGCAACCCTTTGACTACATCCACCATAGCCGCTCCAATCCTAAAAACTGGTATCAGAGCTTGTGCTCTCGCCTCGGCAAGCTTCAATACAGCGTGTGCAAGAACCATCACTTGCAGCAAGGCAAAGCCATCTGTCAACTTGCGCCACTGTGGGCATAACCTGCCTCAACACATTCGCCCTGGAAGTCTGTCAACTTGCGCCACTGTGGGCATAACTTGCCTCAACAGATTCGCCCTAGAAGTTTTTTGCGTTATCGACACTACAACCCCTACCAGTTCGGCCTCTACAGGCACTACTGAAGAACAAAACGCCATCTGCGTTGTCGGCGTCTGCTACACAGAAAGCTCCTTTTTTATTTTGTGTTCACACCTTATTAAAGTGACCAATTTCAAGTAGCCCCTTAAACTAGAGGGATTCACACCCCGCAGCCGCAATCCGGGCATATCGGTCAAAAGAGAGTGTCTATCGGCAAAAGGAGTTCTGTGCATCGAGCATTTTGAACGGCCATCATATGGCAAGGCAAGCCGGTATCCACTTTCCTACAACATTTCAAAATGTTGCCAATGATGGTAGCAGTGGTAACGATGATAAGGATACGTTTCATCAAGGCTCCCAAATGAGCATTTTGCATCTTAATTTACATGCAACATCTCTCTCGTACGCGTATGCCAAGTATACCAATTAGTGGTTCGGATACAGGTAGCAATGCGACAAGATGCATACCATGACAATTGTCTTCAAATCACTCGGCATATCAACAGATGAAACACATGGAATCTGCTTCGAGACTACATTACAAGTTTTTCGCTAGCTATTTTTGCCAGTTTAGTGTCATAGTTTTGTCAGCTTTTGTCTATTGTCAAAACCATCATAAACTTTCAATCAAAGCCTCCTTTTACATTATTTATTGTCAGCTATTGTCATGCTTGTCAGTTGTAATTATGACAAACTTTTGTACAGGTTATAGACACTGCCACGATAATCATGTGGTAAGACCTCCCAAAATTATTTGTTCTCAGCCTGTTGTTTTCACTTCTCATGAGGTTACTCGGTACACCTTAAACCCAAGGTTTGGTAGTGAACCAAAAACTCCATCTATTGGTAGCTAATTTATTGACCTACACCCTATCTGTTCAAGGGGGGGGTTTATCATAGCACAAGGTTATGGATACACCAGAAATCCTTGGTTGTGAGAAAACCTAAAACTCACGGTTGACGAGTACACCAAAAACTCCAGGTATCATGAGTTGCTTGTCCAGTTCGGGCTTGAAGGGGGGATTGTTGGGTCCAAGCCCTTATCAGTCAGCCCATGGGAAAAGCCTCTTATAGGCATGCAGTAAAGATTCAGTTAGAACTCAAGTTTTGCATGGTTTTTGTAGCTATTTACTTGACAATCAATCAAAATAATTGTGTGTTGTTTTGCAAGCAAAGTCTTTCTCTTTCTTTCTCTCTCGCTTTCTCTGTTGTAGCACACCATGGCTCCATAGCCATAGCACTCAACAATCTCTGTAAGGGACATTGATCAAAATGATAAGGAAACATTCCAAGACTCCACTGACAAGCCTTTGAAAGACAACCCAGATCACGAGCTTTCTAGCAGCTCAAACTAGGACATCAAAAGGAAGGATCGACATGTTGTCTACTATGATTTTCCAAAACAAAATCCTCGAAGATAGAGTAGATATTTGAATAGATGCATGAACAAATGAAATAAGACAAAAGAAAATTATGTACCTCTTTTAGCTGACAAACCGCAGTATTTAAGGCTGGTTGAAGCAAGTAATTGCCTTAAAGATCAGATATCAAAGAGGTTCATGAAACCCAAGTCAACCAAAAAAAACTTGGAGAAGAAGAAAAAACATAAACCACAAACTGAAAGTGTCTTGAAGAAGTCAACAAAATTATCCAAAACCAAGCACAAACACAAATACAATGAATTGAAACAAAATTTGAAAGAAGTTTGGACAACCAAGTTGGAAACTGACGATGAATCGAACAATGATAAGTTTGATGCACCTTCCCGCTACAAAAGGTATACTATTCAAGACAAAAACATTGTAGTGCAGAAACATAAATGAGACCAAAAAGATGCTGGAACCTCATATGATGGACATGAAAAAGCCAAATGTTTAAATTTAGCAGAACCAAGCAATGAGCCTAAACCTGCATACATTGCCATGGACCTCACGAAAGAAGAAGATTGATAGCAACACTCAGACAATATAAAGATGTGTTTGCTTGGTCATAAAAAGACCTAAACGGAATAGATCCAAAAATCTGCCAACACATGATACCCCTTAAACGTGATGCCAAACCATGCAGACAATGTCCTTATACGTACAATGAGACTTTTGCAAAAAAAATTAAGGAGGAGATAGACAAACTAAGGGATGCAAAGTTTATCTATGATATTGAACACACCAATTGGGTGTCACCAATTGTGGTAGTACCCAAAAAGAGTGGTAAATTATGGGTCTGTGTGAACCTCAAACAGGAAAATGTTACCACCATCAGGGACAACTATCCACTACCAAATAACAGACCATGTTATCTAGAGAGTTGCGGGGAAGGAGGCCTACAATTTTTTAGATGGATTCTTAGACTACAACCAGTTGACCATAAAACTAGAAGATCAACATAAGACAGCTTTGCAATAGAGTGGGGCATATTTGCATACAGGGTAATGCCTTTTGTCTTGACCAATGCCCCTGCCACCTTTCAAAGACTAATGAGTCACACATTCAAAAAATATCTCAGACAATTTTTAGAGATATATATGGATGATCTTTGTGTTCATTCCCAGTTGAGAAGTGACCACATAACACACCTAGAGAAATTCTTCAAGACAAGGTAAAATCCTGGGACACATTGTGTCCAAAAATGAGATTTCCATTGATCAAGATAAGATACAAATAATTGCTGCACAGTCGAGACCAACAAAAATAAAGGAAGCGCATGTATTTATGGGTAATTTTGGGTATTATAGGCGCTTCATATACATGTATGTTGTAATAGCTAAGCCTCTGTATTCCTTCGTTGCTAAATTTGAGTGGACGGAAGAATGTGAGAAGGCTTTTCACAAATTGAAGCAAATTTCACGAGGATGTGCAATGAATAGGAAGGGGGGAATGTTTGGTTGATACAGCGGAATGTCGTTTAAAAGACGGATATAGACCAAACTTTAATGTGCTCAAATATCATTGTTTCAAAGGAGGCTATGTAATTTTGTTGATGATGATTCTCAAATTGTTTTTTAGTCTATCTTTCCCTCTTAGTCTCTCTGAGCCTACAAACCATGAAGAGGCCGAATGGCCGTGGGAAAGGACCCCAAGTTTTTACGTCAAAACCCTTAGTTTTGTAGCACACACTATCATTATCTTGGAAATTATTGGACATCGACTGAGAGCTTCTTTGCTACTGCGAATTGTAATCAAATTTTCTCCTTGTCTGGTAATCGGAATTTGATTCCAAATAGAACATTGTGTTCCTTGTCTCTTGCTCTTTAATGTAAGTGTAATCATTCTCAATTTTGTTGTAGTTCACGACATCTTGTCTGTGAGCTAAATGCATTGATTTGAGGTCTTAAATGGTTATTTTTTTATGTTTTGACCTTGGAAGAGTGTTTCTTAGCTTGAAGGGAACCTTTCCATGTAGTTCTGGTTCAGTTTTCTATACTTTTTTGTGATGGATCGTGATTTATGTACCTTCTCATATGACTGCAGAACTCGGTAGGAATATGCCCTTAGGTATTGTAACACCTCTCCTTAAGTTTCATTGCATTTTGAATTTGTTTGGATGTTGAAAAGGCGTGATGACCTAGAGTTGTGAGATTGGACATAGACTCATTTTCAAACTAGGAAGTGGTTGACTTGCTATTGCAGACATATGGATAGTCCTTTAGGTTCACTTTAGTGAGAGTGATGATCTCATTGAGTCTCTGTGCCCCATCCCGTGTCACTTCCTTGCATATTGACATTATGTTAGTACCAAAAATCTATGTTGCAGACATCCGTCGCGACGGCCTGCTAACAAAACCCCATTGTTGAACGAAGATGCATCTAATTTTGCAATTGGTTGTATCTTGGCTGAACGAAGATGCATCTTAGATGCATCTTCGTGGGAAAGGCTGGAACAAAATATTCCATGTACACGAAGATGCATCTAATTTTGCAATTGGTTGTATCTTGGCTCAACCAATAGTGGGAAATATGGACTTTCCTATATGCTATGCAAGTAGACAATTGAACATCGCAGAGAAAAACTACACAACAACTAAATAAGAGTCATTGGGATCAATGATATATGCTATTAAATTTTTTTGGCACTATTTACTAACAAAAAAAAAATATTCTTTGTAGATCACCAAACCCTTCTCTACTTGGTCAATAAACCCTGCAATACTGGAAAAATTGTCAAGTGGTTTATTATTCTACTTGAATTGGACTTCACAGTTGTTGTCAAAAAGGGGACATGGAATAGACTATCTGCCTAGGATAACCAATGGAGAAAAAGCTATGGGGATAGATGATGACCTTCCTGATGCATATCTATTCTTAGTAGAAGCCATACTCAGGTGATTGGAAACAGATCATATTTGTCATGAATATAGCACGAATGGAATTTGATATTCCATTGCCGCTTACACTAAAATTGATTGGACAGACTGCTATGTACGAGCTATTGGCTCGAAGGCTATATCAAAAAACGCTAGAGGGAGTTGACTGAAAGCAGGGTTGGGTGGTACAAAATTGGTTGTCCTTGACAATACCTTTTACAAATCTTTGCAACGTAATTTATCAAAGCCCCCAGAAAAATTCAAAGAGTTACAAATTTACATTTATAGGAGGGGTATAAAAAAAAATGTTGGTTTATGAAGGCAAAGGGGTCGTTAAATTCTTGATGAAGTGTGTGTGTGTAGAAGGATTTAAAAGTACCTCGTGAATGCACGTGTAATAGGGAAGCCAATGGATCTCAGACCTATCACAATAGATCTCCTCAAATCGACCTCCCATGGCGCATAGCCCACTGAGTCAGCACCAAACTCATTGCCCCTTCTTGAAGGTAAAGTAATCGTCAACGATTATATTTGCAAAACAACTCAATCTAGATAAAAATATATGAGGGTCAATCTCGAGGGTCATTCAGTCTTTCCATTCCATATCGACTCTTTGAGATCCCACTAGATAACTTATTGGCAGTGGTGCCTATTGCTCTATTCCATGATACAGACAAAGGGGTACCTAGGGCTACTGCCAAGTCTTTCAAGTTTCTTCTCAGCCACATTGGGAGGTTGATGAATTCCACCCATATAGGAAAATATCTCAGAATGCATGGGGGGATTCGAATGTGGGATCCCAAGGGAGCACACAAACAGGCTTCTAGGCAAAACTTTGGCCACCGCCTCCTCGTTATTGAATTGCACAGAGAAGAAGCATTTGGCTAGATATTGAAGGTTGGATCCACATCCACCCTGTGTTATGGAGTTATACAATATGCAGTTCTATTGAATAGAAAGATGTATTCAAATAAACTGTATATTGTATAACTCCATAATACAATATGGAGTTTTATTGAATACATCTTTCTCTTACAAATTTTTGCCTACATTGGCAAGTCAATAAGCGGCGGACTCTTGGGAGAAATTTGTGGACCATTGGGTTAAAGAGTTAACCATTGAATTAAGCTTCTTGAGAAATTGCTGATCATTCTTGACCAATGGATTAGCTCAATAAGACTACATGGAAAAGCCAATTATTAATCATGTTGCACACTTGTTGATGACCTTTCTTGCATGTATGATTAGCTCACTAGGCGTACATGGAAATGTCAATGTTATTCCTATTTTTAGTAGGAGTATTTAAAAGAGGAATAAGGTAGGGGCCATTAAAAAACTACTCTACTACGGTTTTGTTGGTTTTGCTTCGACAAATTTTTTCCAGTGTTGTCTTATTACATGCAACCGTCACCGCTTTGTTTAGCTTGTGTTATTTTGTGAGTGGTTTCCTTCCTCTTTATACGGCAGGCATGATGGGCCCATCGATGTATATAGGTGTTGAAAAATATTTTTCGATGGCCTTCATTTCTGGTTTCAAACATTTTTGTGTCAAGTTAATTTTGAGAGCCACTTCTCATGTTGGTACCAGGGCTAGAAAAATACATTTTTCCTAACTGATCAAAATAAGGGGAAACTTGAAATTCTCTCGGTTTTTAGGTCAAAATTTGAACCTTTTGCCGGTAATTACACTAAAACTTGTGTAAATTTGCTAGTTTTCTTAAAGGCAAGCTCAAAATCTAATCGGGATTTTATAATTTCAGCCGGTTAAAATACACTAGGTTTTTTTCTAACAGTGATTGGTACTTGAAGTCACATATATGGTCCCTTTTGGCCATGAGGAGTGCATATTTGGCACTGTTGACCACAACCATTCTCAATCTATCCCAGGGAATTAAAAGCATGGATGCTGTTTGATGGGGTGGTTTATCAATTAGGAAAGCATGAATGGGGTGGTTTATTAATTTGAAAACTAGGAGTGGCAAGCTAGGAAAGCATGACTAGTATAAAGCGCTCTTGCTTGTGAAAATACTGACTCTCTCTCTCTCTCTCTCTCTCTCTCTCTCTCTCACATCAGGAAAATCGCGCGTAGCGTGAGGCTGCGAGCATGAGTAAAGCAGTTGCATGGCTCGCAATTTTGACGCTACTTCATCTTGCAGTAGTAGTGGTGTCACTGGAAGTGCCGCCTAAAAGGGTGAACGTGGGCCTGCATCCTGAGGTAAGTGACTGGCCACCGGCAGCTCCCGCCCCTCCCACTCCACCCGTTCTCACAGTGGCTGATCCGGACTCCGAGTCCGTAGAAAGGGCGGCGGTTGACATGCCCTCCTTCACAGATAGCCTCATCGATGGCCTTAACATGCAGCTGTCCACCTTGTTCCCTCTAATCATAGATGACGCCGTAGGCACTTGGCACGGTCGTTTCGGTTTCACCATCCTAGATAGGCTTTATGTAACTAGAACTTTTGAGGTGGACTTCCGTATCATTAGTTGGCCTTGCCTCAACAAGGCCAACAACCCTGGAAGTAGCTCGTCCGGTGCCTACGGGCTCTACTCCACTCTGCGATGGATTCTGCAGTCAGCCATTCAACGCTTCGCTATACAAGGGAAACGCTTCGTCACGTCAGCCGTTGAAAATCTAGCCATGGACTACATTATCGAGCAAACGTGGAGATGGCCCCCGCAAAGCCCACCACCACCACCGTCACAGAGGGGTGAGTAGGGCGTGGAAATGTGTGTGTGTGTGTGTGTGCGCGCGAGAGAGAGAGAGAGAGAGAGAGAGAGAGAGAGAGAGAGAGAGAGGGGTTCATGAAAATCTTTGCAGACTTGCCAGAAGTAGCTCAAACTGTTGGCTTCAGCAAACCGAGACCGCTGTATTTTGATGATCTCGGTGAGTTTCATAATTCTACTTCCATAAGAAGAGGGAAGAGAAGGGGAGATTTTACATCCTAGGAACAATCACAAGAAAAGTCTTGATCAAAATCTCATAAGATGTGGTCAAGCACGCTTCAGCTATCAGTAAGATATTAGCTATGCAGCTATGCCAGAATTGGCATAGTTACAAAAAGCATTGCATGCATATGGTTGAGTGTAAGACAAATAATGGGTGCATGAGACACACTTAATTAAGAAGGACAAATTGTCCATAGCTCTCGACAATATGCAAGTCCATTGCCTTTCGTCAAGATTGACATTCTCCAGCCCAAAGGAGCTAGCTTGGTTGTTTGCGCATTCATCCTTGGCTATCAGGGTCATCAATCCTCCCATGGATGTCTATGCACAATGATGGGAAATTAATCATGAGAGTTCATATATAAATTGAGTTTAGTGATGCCTCTTATTGGGCAATGAAAGAGATGTACATAGTGACAACACACATACAGTTACACTAGGTAATTCACCTTTATTCGTGGCTTGAAGCCTATGAGGGAGCCTATTGGTGTAGCCCAAGTGAACCTACAATGTTATTAAGGCTAAACTTTAATCTTAAAATTAAAGGATTTGAAACATGAACTCTTTTTTAATACGTTTTCATGACTGAGATTGTGCATGGTTGACTACTTAGTTATGGATGTTTGCAATCCAAAAGCAAGGTACTTATTCAATTCAAAGACCAGGTGGTTCAATACTCTATACCCAGGGGAGGCACTACAAGACAAATATGGGAGGTAATACATTTGTGTGTGTGTATATTGAAATGGAATTCTAACTGTGAGGTGTGTTATAAAGACAAATGGAATTCTAAAACCATGTGAAAATTGTTTGTCTAGGTATGAGTTGTTCATGCTGACTACTGATTGCAAGCTTGAGCTACGTGACTTACAAAACAATTCCTTAATTTGGTCATCATCAACATGGAATATAAATAATGCAAAGTTTTGTAAGGCTTCCATAACAATGGAGGGGAATTTTGTAATTCAAGATGTCAAAAAAAATATAGTTTGGCAAACACATACTAGCCAAGCAAACCAAGGAGAACTAACTACTTTTACATTAGGCGTTGTCTCTAGTGGTGTTATAGTCTTAGAGAACCAAATGCTGCAATCAGTTCTATGGAGAAGTTGAGATAATCAATCAGTTTTGTGGAGAATTTGAGATAATTATGCCCCTCAATTGCATTTATTACTTGCAGCAGTTGGAGAAAAATGATTTTTATTGGCATGTACAATTGAACTCTCTCTCTCTCTCTCTCTCTCTCTCTCTCTCTCTCAAAGTTCCTATATATGGAGTCAATGTTCGAGAAAAATGTGTCTCAGCTTAATATCGTGTCGTTTTCAATTTCAAAAATGCTAACTTAATATCGTGTCGTTTTCAATTTCAAAAATGCTAACTGAGAGAAAGGGGAAAAGGAGAAATTCCACCCCAAAATAGAGAAAAACAGTGTTAAAACCCGAAAAAATGACCTAATTTTCACTACAAGAGGTTGTGTGCTCTTGTGACGCTGTTAGCGACGGAAATACACTGGGTTTTTATAACCCCCGGCGTCGCTAAAACCGTCGCTAATAGCGTCGCTACGAGAGCGTCGCTATATGCGACGCTATAGGCGTCGCTATGAGCGTCGCTATATAGCGACACTCATAGCGACGGTCATAGCGACGGTTATAGCGACATTTACACAGAAGTCTATAGCGACGCTCATAGCGACGCTACAGAGCCATAAATAGCGACGGTTATAGCGACGCCCGAGAGATTTTTTTTTGGTGACAGCGCATTGAATGCCCTGCCACCCATCAACCATATTGTACTTGATTCACTTTTTAAAAAAGTGCAAGGGTAGATAATAGACCCAAAATAGTCACCCACAAGACGCATTGTTTGCAAAATCGACAAGCGTAAAATTGACAATTGTACACATCATAGGCAAAATGAATTGATTGAAAAATGTAATAATGACAATTGTACAACATCATAGGCATAAAGAATTGATTGGCAAAATGAACTGCGGTGACAAATGTAATAATATACATGGTTCAAAAAGACGTATAAAATCTGTCTCATGATACATAAGCTATGAGAAACCCTAAACTAATGCTATCTAGCTACGGCTAAACTGACGTCGTCTAGTCAGACGTCTCATCGCGTCCAAGTGGAGTATCTGTCGGATTCTGCAAAAAAAGACAATAAGACAGCTTTCAGTAAGTATAAACATATAACGACATTTATAAAACAATACAAAAAATAGAAAAGAGTAAACCCTAATACTAACCATGCCGCCGCGAGAACTGAGAATGTCCATCAGGGTGTTTAAGCCCTTCCTGCCTGCGTACTCGCGCTCGTACGCTATGGGATCACGTCCTGTCATTGACCACTGTCAAAACATACAAAGAATTCATTATGTTAGAATTAAAAAACTCATAAACCCTAAACTATCGAACATAAAGAGCAATGCGAAAACACTTACAAAATCGGCTTCAAATGATGCCCATCCACCGCTCCCCAAGTGGTGCGAGCTCCCTGCCTCTACTCGCGCTCTGTTGCATCCTTTTGTTGCTTCCACTTGTCGGGATTCTCGGGCGCTGCTTTCTTCGCATTCTTCCAATCTTCTTTGGCCAGCCAATCTGGCCTGTTCCACCCATGCTTGATTGCTTTTTGCACTTCGGAACGCTTGTGTTTGCAGTATTCGCGCATTCAAATCTTCATCAGGTCTTCATTGAAGCGATGATCTCGTGTTGGAATGGGAAACTCATCATGAAGTATGCTGATGACTCTGTTTTTTAAATCACTTGGTACTTCACTCCATTTGTTTAGTATGTAGTGTCTAAACAGCTGAGAGCAAAGACTACGCATGCGCGAGATCACCTTCTTGCCGTCATTATCCATGATGATGCCGCCGCTGAAGTCGACGGAGTAAGGCAAGCCCTCTGGCCGGTGACGCGTGAACCTGGGTGTCCCAGCAGGGGTCTCTAGCGGTGTGTCGATGGGGGTACGGACGTCAGGTGTCTCCACCGACGTCTAAGCCCCGAAGCGAGGAGTGTCGAGTGGGGTGGCTCCTGGCGGAGTAGGTAGAGGTGTGTAGCTGCTAGGAACAGTCAGCCATGCAAAACCTGGCGTAGATGGCGATGTTGTGGCTGGTGTGGGGGCGGGCAAAGAAGGGGAGGGTAAAGAGCCTCGTCGAACACGAGGCGGTGTGGAGGCATCGGTGGCGGAATCCCCACAACAACCGCCACCGCCACCACTAGAGCGTCGGTGTCTAGACGAGTGTGAAGCTCGTCTCGTCGACGCCGAAGCTTCGGAGCGCGCCGAATGCTCCGAAAGAGAGGGAGATGCAGATGGAGTAGGAACGCGCGATGATGCGCCAGAGCGATGACGCTCCACGTACCACTGTCTCTGCTGCGGTGACAAAGAAGAAAGAAACTCCTCATCATCCATACCTGCATTAAACACACGAATATTTAAACTTAATATTGAATGAATAGAGTAGACAATGACGCAAAGACCATTAAATACAATGACGTAATGACGCATATAAATACAATGACGCAATGAATTGAGTGATAGAGGAGGCAAGTCGAAAACTCAGAATTTTCAATCAAAAGATGTGAGCGCGAGTAGAAAAGAGCGTTATACACCATGGAAGGTACTTAGAGAGCCAGAGCTTTTACAACACGGAGCAAAATTGTTCAAATACAATATTTGTGGCTTTAAGAGATCTCTCTCTCATCCTCGCATAACTCAGCATAACTTCCTATATCTATATAGAGCTCTCCGTTTAAACACATATCCTCTGTTTTATTTTGTAGCTCCTCTGCATGCACCCCATATAGAGTAGTAGCATCTTGATGCTCGTCTGGCACCACCACAGCGGCTTCTGATTGAGCATCTTCTCTGATCTCCTCCATTGATGCCGTTGTGATTGGCACATGGTAGCCTTCATACATCCTTGCACTACGAGGGGCTACCTCTATGACGTACCACCAGTTTGATGTAGTCTTTGTAGGATGAAATATTACCTGCCAGAGCCACATAACTTACATGAGAGCTTTCAAGCACATAACTTGTAAAAGGGGGATGTTAACTATTTACATACTTACTTGTTCACAATGCTCGGGTAGTACGAAAGTGTCTCTTAGGTCAGTCCATTTCTTAGTAGAATCCACCTCAATAAAACCAGACTCTCCTCTACGCACAGTAGCGTTGTGACCCTCCATGATTATCTTGAACCATTGCACGTCGAACAAGTCGATAAAAAATCCTCTGTAATGGATCCTCAAAATCTCTTGCAGCGTGCCGAAGTAAGTGAGTTCCGCCACCACAGGATCTGCATCAGAGGAACGTCGTTGACTAGACTGTTCAAATTTTGCCATGATTCCAGAATCTTGAGTAAAACGCTTTTTGTCGATTCGTTCCACTCTAAAATGTCGACCTTTACACCATGCTGCTGTGTATGACTTATACTACAACGAACAAAGATTATGAGTGGCCGTTCAAACGTTTAGAAATAAAGTCACTAGCTAGTCGTACATTGCAAACTTACCTTGGTCGCGCAACCCCTAGAGTACTCCCACTCTTCCTCAGTCACTTCGTCACCGCATGGTTGTGCGCTTTTCAATTGGTTGTGCAACCATCTTAAGCTCATGAAGGTTGGTAGGCTCTCCAGAACCGTCGGATAGTGCATCGGTGGTTGTCTTCCCCGTCTCCGCTCTTGCTTTGCATCCTCATATTGTGAAATCCACTTTTGCATCACTGGATTGTGAAGCATGCAAAATCGGTTGATTTTAGCCTCTAGATCTTCCGTCATCTTCTTCTCAACACCGAGATTGCACATGAAAATCCCAGATATACGCTCATCATCTATGGTTCGCCATAGCGTGTCCCGGGCTTTATCAAATCCGTCTAGCCACTCTCCAATGTACACTAGAGACTCTGATACCAACCAACCTTCTGCCATGCTACCCTCCGGATGTGCCTTTTGACGCACATATCCCTTAAGCGTTTTCATGAAACGTTCTAAGAAGAACATCCATCTGGAATGAACTGTGCCAGCTATTTCCACCTCATCAACTCTGTGAACAAGAAGATGCACCTGAATGGTTAGCATGGTAGTAGGAAAATGTTTCTCAAACATGCACACAAGCTCCGCAGAATTTAGTTTGGCAAATGGTATGGAGTCTACGTTGATCTCCTTTTGTGAGATCCATTGCACCAGCTTTGCAAGTTTGTAGATTGTGTTACGGATGTTGAGAGACAAACATCCCTCAATGGCAACCGGTAAAATAAACCGTAAAGTATATGCAGCAATGATATTAAAGTCCACATTTTATGCAATGATATTAAAGCCCACTATGAACGTACCTGACACATTTTATGCCACTTCAAACCGGTAAGCTTTCCTTCTTTAGTAAAACACGTTCGGAGCGAGTGCATTACGCCAGTGGGGGTCCGCAAAGATCGAATGGTCTCTTTTACTGTGCGTTCTTGGGCTCCTATGAAAATCCATGGTGCTTTAGGGAGTTTTATCGATCCATCAGACGCTGTTTGCGGCCAATATTGTTCCATACGATCCACATTTCTAAGGTCAACTCTGGCTCCCAAAGTATCTTTTTTGCCGGTCAGATGGTCCCATAGTAGATTACCCACATTCTTGAATATGTGCATTGGATCGAGCAAGTGATTGATCATGAGTCGGGGCCAGTATGGTAACTCGTACCATAGAAATAGTCTCTTCATCCCTGGAGGCAATCTGTCATCGCACATCTCCTTTTGCTCTAACCATGCTTGTGCAGACATCCTTGGTGGCTCTCTTCCCAAAAAGTCGTCGCGTAACACATGATTCTCTGGAAGATACACTTGACGACCTTCGTAGATTTGCTTCTTCAGTGAGGGCGCCCTACGTGCATTCAGTCTAGGTCCACATGTGACACATGCTTTGTATCCGCTTGTTTGAAGCCCTGCATGTATACAAATGATAATAGATCAACTATGGGAAAAAATAAGATTTATAACAGTGTCTGAGTGAGGAGTGTCAATAGATCACCTGAGCATTCTGTTAGCCCGGGATAGTCATGCATGGTCCACATTAGAATGCCTCTGATCAAAGCATTCCGTCCTCCTGTGTGTCGGCTCATATCCACCACCTCTATACCAATCCACAATTGTTGTAGCTCTTCCAATAGTGGACGAACATACACATCCATATTCTCCACTTTATATCGCCCTGGCACAATCAAGCTTAGCCATAGGTGCCCCTTCTTCGTAGTCAACCACGGGGGAATGTTGTAGTTGACGATGACAACGGGCCATACATTGTAAGATGTTGATCTTTGACCAAATGGATTTACGCCATCCATAGCCAGGCCTAAGCGCAAATTTCGAGCTTCCCTGGCAAAATCCGACCATGTTTCATCAATATGTTTCCAGGCTGCGCAATTTGCAGGAATTCGTAGCACACCATCCGAAGATTTATTCTCCTCATGCCATGATACTAGGGCGGCCATGGACTTACATTCGAAGAAATGCTTGATGCGAGGAAGCAGAGGAAAATGTCGCAAAACCTTTTGTGGAATTTTTGTCCCGTGGAGATCTACTCGATATCTTTTGGAATCACATTTCGGACACTTCTCCATGTCTATGTATTCCCCTCTGAAAAGAATGCAGTCATTAGGACAAGCGTGGATAGAATTTTAATCCATCCCCAAGTTTCGCAAAATCTTTCTTGCTTCATCTTGGGAATCTGGCATCACATTGTCAGCTGGTAGTATGTGCTCTTTAAGCAATCTACACAACATAAAAATACGATACAGTCGTGTAAAAATCTATCAGATCATTATACATTTAGAGTTTTATTAAAGTAAACTAATTGTAATAGATCACCTGAAAAGCGCTGTGATGCTAGTGTCACTCCATCCAAACTTTGCTTGCATGTTGAGAAGAACCAGGAGTGCTTTCAATCTAGACATACGTGCTCCATTATACAATGGCGTATCGGCTTCACTTTTCATATCATCATAGATAAGCCTTTCTGAATCCATGATCGTCTCGATCATTTCATCAATCTCGGGCTCAAACATTGCCTCGTTGGGAATGTGCTCTGCATGATCATCCCCCGAGTTGTCAGAGGCTACATCTTGTGGCCTCACATATGCTGCTTGCCTGCGAACACGTCTATTGGGTTGCAAGATTGCTGCTTGTTGGCCAGAGTCAGAGTCCGACGAGTTATAATTGGCAACAACTCGATCTATAATAGATGGATCGAACTCGCCAAATTCGCGAACGTGCTGCAAAGAAACACGTCTTGTCCGTCGCACAGCATGCTTGCATTGATTACAAGGACATAAGACCCTCGTTGAGAGATAGGTGTTTCGGTTGGACGGTCCCACATCCTCGTCACTACTCATAATGAGGATAAAAATCTTATAACCTGGACAACAAATTTAATATTCTATTGGAATTCTTTGTCTTATCTCTCTCTCTCTCTCTCTCTCTCTCTCTCTCTTTACCTCACATTCTCTAGTCATGTCCAATCCCCGCACACCTTGGTCTAGAGGTGCACGGAGATCAGAACCACCGGGTTATAATCTCGTCTTTATTGGTCAATACCTATATTTGTGGGTACAAGAAATCTACAGACCCACGTCTACATGATACTGCATGTAGTGGAAAAAACCCCTTTACCTCTTCTCTAGCTGTAGCACTCCACAGCATCTTAACATCTTTTCACAGTAGATCTTTTCACTGTTCGTCTAACTCTAAACCCGAAACCGTAAGTAATTCTTGCGTGAACTCGATCTAACGTAAATAAGCGTAAATCTAAATAAACATAAATCTAAATAAAAATAAACCTAAATCTAATTTAACGTAAGTCTACATCTAACCTAATCTTTAACGTCTTTTGGGATAGTTTCCTACGACGTTAAAACTCTCTTCTTCTTGTGTGTGTGTGTGTGTGGGTAAACCTAAATAAACCTAAGTCTAATCTAATATAACATAAATCTAAATCTAACGTAAATTATGTTATATTAAAAACAAAGAACTAAACTAACAGGGATTATAAGAACCTTAAAACTGATTTAACACATAATTTTTCACATAACTCGGCAAGAGTTGGCATTCTCATCACTAAAGATGTGAGAGTTAACTGTCGGCGGTGACGCTGCCTCATCTCCATCCACATCTGACGACAGCAATTGGCCCTTTAGACCGTTCTTGCTCTTGTTACTAACTTTGAAGTTGCTGTTGAAGGACTAGAGGTTGTCTAGATGGTCATTGTGTCAGGGATGTAGTGACTCTTGCCGCCCTGAAGATCCACCTTCTTCCCTATCTTCTGAAGACATTTCACCAGTACTTTTGGATCGACGGAGCCCACCATGAGTGAAGGCAGCAATACCCTATATTCCATTGAGGGCTTTCTTCACCCGCTTCATGCAGGCATCGCAGTCTATGGAGACCTAAATCTAATCTAATATAACGTAAATCTAAATCTAGCATAAATAAATGTAAATCTAATTAAAAATAAACCTAAATCTAATCTAATTTAACTTAAATAAACCTAAATTTAATTTAACGTAAGTCTACATCTAACCTAATCTTTAACGTCTTTTAGGATAGTTTCCTACGACGTTATAACTCTCTTCTTCTTGTGTGTGTGCGCGTGTGTGGATGTGTGTGCCAATAAAAAGAGATAAATGGTATAACCTTTCTATCACCCATGCCAAGTATGATAGATTGGTTATGCCATTTCCCTCTTGAATAATAGGTCTTGAGTTAAACTCCTCGTCGGCTAGATCTTTAGGTCTTTTAATTTTAATTAGTTTCCTACGACGTTAAATTAGTTTCTCTCTCTTTCTCTCTCAATGTGTGTGCGTTTTTTTGTTTATGCATGTTTTCTCTCTCTTTTCCTCTCTCAATGTGTGCGTTTTTTGTTTATGCATGTTCTCTCTCTCTTTTCCTCTCTCAATGTGTGCGTTTTTTGTTTATGCATGCTCTCTCTCTCTTTTCCTCTCTCAATGTGTGTGTGCATTCTTTGTTTATGTATGTGTGTGTGTGTTTTTGTTTATGTTTGTACTCTCTCTCTCTCTCTCTCTCAAAAACACTATGTGTGTGTGTGTGTGAGAGAGAGAGAGAGAGAGGGAGAGAGAAAGAGGGGAAGGGAACATGAGAGTGAGGAGAGGGAAGGAGCATACCTGGCTCTCCTTCCTCTCCTCGTGTGTGTGTGTGTGTGGAGAAGAAAGAGAGAGAGAGAGAGAGAGAGAGAGAGAGAGAGAGAGAGAGGGGGGGGGGGGGGGGGGAGAGCGTTACCTGCTCCTTGCTTGAGGGCGCCGAAAAACTCATATCTGAGATCTGAGTTTTTGGGCGCTCTCTGTTATTTTTTTAGCCCAGTCGGCGTCGCTATGAGCGTTGCAAATTTACTTGTAAATTTGCGACGCTCATAGCGACGCCGGGAATTTTGTTTTTGAGCGTCGCTGTGTGAGCGTCGCTAATATGAATAGCCTCTTGTAGTGTTTGTTTGCATTTTCTCTACTATTTGTTGCTAGCTCTAACAACCTCACATTCTCTAGCTATGCCCGATTCCTGCACACCTTGGTCTAGGGGTGCACAGAGATTAGGACCATAGGGTAATAATCTCGTTTTTAATGATCAATGAATATATATTAGTGTTTTTGAAGTCTACATGTGTTTTTTAAGTCTAATTGCATTATTTTACTTTGTTTATCAAAGTCTGTTTGCGTTTTTTTGAAGTACACGAGTCATTTTTGAAGTTTGTTTGCGTTTTTCTTACTATTTCTTGTTAGCTCTGACCTAACCTATAACCTAGCCTAACCTATAACATAAACCTAACCAACTTAGAACCTAACCTAATGGAAGTTCGTTTGTGATTTTTGAAGTACACGAGTCATTTCCAAAGTCCATTTGCGTTTTTTCTACTATTTGCCACTAGCTCTAAGCTAACCTACGACCTAAACCTAACCTAACGTAATCTATAATTTAACATAACCTATAACCTAACATATAACCTAAACCTAATTTATAACCTAACCTAGCCGAAGTCCGTTTGCATTTTTTGAAGTACACGAGTCATTTTCAAAGTTCGTTTGCATTTTTTCTACTATCTATCGTTAGCTCTAACGTAATTTATAACCTGATTTAACCTATAACCTAAACCTAACCTATAATCTATAACCTAACGTAACCTAACCTATAGCCTAAACCTAACATATAACCTCACCTAATCGAAGTTCGTTTGCATTTTTTCAAGTACATGAGTCATTTTCAAAGTTCGTTTGCGTTTTTTCTACTATTTGCCGCTAGCTCTAACCTAACATATAACATAGCCTAACCTATTAGGTAAACTTAACCTAGCCTAACCAATAACCTAACGTAACCTAAACCTAACCTATAACATAATCTAACCAAAGTCTATTTCATTTTTTGAAGTACACAAGTCATATTCGAAGTCCGTTTGTGTTTTTTGAAGTACATGAGTAATTTTCAAAGTTTTTTTTCATTTTTGCTACTGTTTATCACTAGCTCTAACCCAACCTAACCTATAACCTAAACCTAGCCTAACCTAACCTAACCTATAACCTAAACCTATAACCTATACTCTAACCTAATCTATAACCTAACCTACCCTATAACCTAACTTAAACCTATAACCTAAACCTCAATCGCATGATGATGATGATGAGATAGTAGCGAGAACGTTCCCTAAAGCATAATTTCAAAAAAAAAAGCATAAAAATTTATAGTATTGAAGGCTTTATGCATGAAGTTTTATTTTGTCAATACAATATAATTTTAAAATAAGATTGCATAAAACTTTAGAGCACTCACATGTGGCCTATTTGAGCAAGAAAGAGTTTTAAAAATGTTTGCAAAAGTACAAACACACACACGTGCGCTATGTTACACACACATACACTAGATTGCACACACTTACAAGCAAACTCAAAAAGAATCTCAGCTTGATGCTGAGGAGTAGAGGACGAGCAAAAATCTCACTTCCAGCAAGTCGTTGAGCAGAAGATTTGCAGCAGGTGAGGAAGAGGAGCGCAAGAGAATAGGCATAAAAATGAGGGAAATACATAGGGAAGGATCCGCAGCTCTGTTTTTTGCAAGGTCCGCCGGTAGAGGTGCTGGTACAGTCCTCGATATGGCCGTCGATATAGATGCCGGTATCAGCGCCAAAAATTCAAAATTAAAATATTTTCAAACTTAATCTCCCTCCAGATTTATTTGCACATATGTATCGACGCCTACCATTGATGCAGGTAATTTGCCGTTGGAATTTAAGCGAGCTCTTGTAGTGGCAAGATATGCTCATGAAGCAGTGGACAGAATGAAGGATGAGAAAATGCTCGACATTAGCAGCTTCATCACCTTCATCAACGTCTAGAGTTCACAAATGAAAGGCTTGAGGTGGGCAGATCCTTCAATGAGGCATTTCAAGAGGCCATGTATACTACAAACAAAAATGTGGAAGAGGTCACAACCCAATCCAAAGCAGAGTTGGAAACCTTGCGGACAAGAAACCATTAGCAAGAGCAACATCTTAAGGAGGTAATCACTGCTCTACAAAATTCCACTTCTTTTTCTCAATGAGTGCAACTCCAACTTGATATTCCAAATGCTCATCTCGCACAATCAGAGTCCCGCTGCCAAGAGCGGAATCACTTAGTCAATCAGCTTAAAATCAACCCCATAGTGGCTACACTACAAAGCACGAATGAGGCTTACAAGGCTCTTAAGAAATGGATTAAAGAGCTGGAGATGGAAGTAAGGTTGAAGCAAATTCAACGTTGAGAACTATCAATTGGATTCATGCAAAAAGAAGAATGCTAGCAAAAGGAAATTGCACAGCTTAAAGAGGAGCTTAGCAAAGCTCAAGAGGCTGCTAGATCTCAAGCCTCCACATGAGGAGAAGATCAACCTGAAACATCCATGGGAGGTATAAATTCTCTGTAATTTATGAATTTTGAAGAAGAAATCACTACAGAAGCAAATCTCCTTGAGTTGGTGATCCCTCAACAGGAATCCGGACCCTTCGCACCGACAAAAATCTTGACTACAAACAAGGCTTACTTCAAAAGCATGCAAAAGATGAAATAGAGCAAACCTGGAAAGAGGCCATGCATTGGGAAGAAAGAATCCTTCATTCTATCAATGTCAACCTCCTCACACCGGCAAATGTGAACGAGGAATGCCATCAACAAGCTCTTCCCTATTCACTTATACAATTTGAAGTGTTGCAAATTAAGAAAATAATACTCATTCATTTTGTACACAAATGCACCACCAGCCATCAAGCAAGATCCGATGCAATGCCCAGTTCTAAGAGTCCACAATTGGTAGCAACATTCCATCATACAACAAAAGTAGCCAACATGGTTCAATTACCCACAATTCCCACCACCACCACATGGAAAACCTATTGAAGATTACATGGTGGAGAATCTGTCATCAACAATCAAGCTTTTCTGTGGAATACTGGACTTGGACTGCATTATGTTTGTCAAGATTTTAAAGATGCTACTTACTCACTTGCCCACAAACTTTCCATAGAGATGAGAAAACGAATGCTGCCTGGATGTCATTCCTTGAAGGCAAATAGGGTCTGTGCATTGAGCTATCAGGACAACCACCAAAGAAGTGCTCCATGGATTATATAGGTTTCTTCTTAGAGAAGCAAGATGTTCGGGTCAGTCATCAAACTTTGAGAGCTTGTTTTGTGAGCTATTCAGCCATTGAGTAAAAGAACTAGATTACCATGCAATTTATGTCTATAGAAAAGGAACTCCAGACCCGGGCTCAAGTAGCAACAAGGAATGGAGCAACACATCAAGCGGACTGAAGCACGAAAGCCCGACCACTACTTAGCGCATTAAGTAGTCATGTCACAAATGACACAGTCAAGGAGGGGGGGAATGTTAGCTTCTCAGCTAACAAAAGCATCAAAAGGATATCATTATCATTTTTTTAATTCCTACTTATTGTATCAAAACCTCATTTATTAATGAGAAATCTCGTAAAAGTCTAGATCTGTTGTATCACAATCGATTTTCAAAGAGTGTAAAGGGAGTACCAAGGGCTTCCAAAATTGTACTTAACTGCAATTCCTAAGCCTTATTACTGAGCCAAATTAACTAGGGATTTGTTTCTTAAACCTTGGCTAAGGTATTGATAGCCGTTTTTTGGCTTTCCATAGTGGCCATAGTAAGCTACCTCACCCTATCAAATCACTCAAACACTATGGCTATCCCTACCATTTCACTATATATAGGCGTGTGTGAGTTAGGAAACTTTCCCCATATTTTCTTTAAAACCCTCAGCTATCTAGTCACTGGGCTAGTTGAGCCATAAAAATAAAAAAAATAAAAATTATAAGTATATTATGGCCCATTTGTGTGTAAATATTTCATTGTATATAGGGCCTAAATAAAAGGATTTTTCATAATTATTGTGGTATTTATTTAAATATTTCTACCTATGGTGTGTTATTTATGCTATGTACATTGACTCACCATTACCATATTTTTTCTTATCATTTTGCATACTCTTTATTCCATATAAAAAGAATTTCATGCAAGCTTCTCTTATTTTTGGTGTAACTCCATCCCAACAAAAATCCAAAAAAACTAGTTCTATTTATGTGTATATTGTTTTCACTATTGTGATTTTTTCCTTCCTACATATATTCTCTATTACTCTCATAAATTAGACCACCAAAAATATTCATCTTTTTATGGTAGACTTATAATGAGAAAGATTTATTTTGACCCCTTTATATTTTTCCACCTATATTATTTATATTTGACATGTACATATTTTTTAGACCCCTCAATATTTGATTTTCTTAGTTGTACTATTCACTTATATCATGATCTCAACAATATCTTCAATTATAGACCTACCAAATAAGGTCAAGGGTAGGTGGCATGCATACATGCACTATGGAGGGCTCACTCTTGGAGGTATTCAAAAGAATCATCCAAAGAAGGACCCCACAAGGACCTTGTGCAGTGGAAAAAAACGGTCGGTTTTGCTGAATTTTTAAAGTTCACTTGCTCTCCGAATTTGAAAAGGTGATACAAACTAAAGTTGTAGCTCGTGGGCTGAACTTTTGCCTCAAATTTTTCCATATTTTTTTGAGCTATGAGCTGTGAGCTATGATTTTATTAGTGGACCCCAGTTTTCCCATGCTATGCAGCCACACTCTCTCTTCCACTTTATCATTTTTCTCTTTCACACACACTTCTCCACTCATCATCCCCACCTCTCTCACCCCTCCTCTCTGCACCCTACTCACCTTCTCCTCAACCTTGAAGAATAAGAGAAACCATGGTGAACTCATACCTCCCACACACAATTCCATTCCAAAATTGACCACCTAGTCTCATTTTTCCTCCTCCAAATTACCCATATCTTTCAAAGAAACCACAAAATTCAGCCTCTTATCTTAAAAGACAGCATCATGGTGGTTGATTACTCAGCTTCAATTACCTTGTCTCTCAAGGAAGGTCAAGAGTGGAGAAAAAATGTACCGTCAAAGCTAGTGGACCGTCAACAAGCGTCAAAATTGACCCTACTCAAGACACTTGGAGCATCAACCTTGTAAGAAATCCACCTTTTCTTACCTCTTAAGAGTTTTTCTTCCTTATTTGTATCCTACATGGATACTCCCATTGTAAATATCCAATTCCATTTGTAAATTAATACTAACTCTACTAACACTAACCCACTATGAAAAGTCCTATCACCTCCATTTCTCTCCTCTCTCTTTTCCCACCAACTTCTTGATAATTCCAAGCAAAAGAAATTAGATAAATTGCTGAAAATCTAACCCAACCATGGTTAGAGGAGTAACCCTAGCCTTCAAAATTGCTATAAAAGGAGGGTGTAGCTAGCACAAAAAGGGGGAGCCATAAGCAAGAGCACTATGCTATAGCTTGAGAAGCCAAGCTCAACCTCTCTAGAAGGAGCTCTTGAGTGGAAGCTCATTGTCTTATGCATGTGCATGTGTTGTAAAAGGGGATTAGCAAGGGAACTCTATGCCATTGTAAGAGAGAGAGTGATCATTCAATTGAGAGTAGGAAATCTATCATTTCTCCTACTAGTGTAAGCCCAACATTTGCTGAATCAAGGAGGGTGGATTTGGACTAAGCTTGGATACTTTGTCTCCCTTCCAACGTGAAGTAATGGACAACAATGATGCGTAAGTGTCTTGGTGTTTTTTGTTAAGTTCTTGATAGCTTGTTGTTGGAATTAGGGTTGCAGAGAAACACACATAGCTTGGAGAAGACAAAGGAAGCTCAAGGCACACAATAGAGAGTGTGTTACTTAGTGTGCAATGGAAAGATAGATAGCCCTAGAGTGATGGGCGTATATACAATGCACGGGGGAAAAAACCTCCTAAAGAGGGAAAAAATGCCCCGGAGGTCCTAGTGTGTTCACACACATCACTACCACATGTATATGGTAACAAATCCCCCCTGGAGTGATGCGGTGAACGAGAGCTGGCACATGAGTAAAGGGAAGTGCCATGCCCTGAGGACAGGATCAATCCACAAAGGGGAGTAAGCCCAAAGCTTTGCGGAAAGCTTCAAGCTTCTCACGAGACAATGCCTTTGTGAAAAGATCTGCAAGGTTGTCCTGTGTTGGCACATAAGCCAAGCTGATCTCTCCTGCTGAGAGCCTCTCCCTGACATAGTGGTAATGCACCTCAATGTGATTTGTGCGAGCATGAAAAACTGGGTTCCTCGCAACCGCCAATGCGCTCTGACTGTCAGTGTAGATAGTGTTGGCAATGTCCTGTCCAACACCCAAGTCAGCCATAAGGTGTCTGAGCCATACACACTCAAGCGTAGCTGTGAAGACTGCCCTGTACTCAGCCTCACAACTCGAAGTGGCCACAGTAGGTTGCTTCTTGCTCAACCATGATATACATGAACTGCCAAGCATGAAACAAAAACCACTTGTGGACACTCGCGTGTCAAAACAACCAGCCCAATCTGAGTCCGAAAAAGCATGTAAGTCTGGTGGCAATGATCCCCCCTTGGGATAAAACAAGCCAAGATGTAAAGTGCCACTAAGGTAGCGGAAAATCCTCTTGACAGCCTGCCAATTCTTAGACCCTGGGCTATGCATAAATCTGCTGACCTGCGAGACTGCAAACTGAATATCTGGCCTCGTGTTGCATACATAAATGAGGCAGCCAACAGCAGTTTGGTAAAGAGTGACATCAGCAGGATTGCCAGCATCATGTAGACTCAATTTCAAACCTGTTTCCATGGGAGTGGCAATAGGTTTGCAATCCTCAAGTCCAAACTTACATAGCAATGTCTCTATGTAACTTTTCTGACACAAGGCAATACCACCATCACACTGCTTAAACTGTATACCCAAGTAATGATGCAATAGCCCCAAATCTTCCATCTTGAAAGTAGCATTCAAATCAGCCTTAAATTCATCAATATGTCTCTCATTTGGTCCAGTGATCAGCAAATCATCAACATAAAGAACCACAATGAGAAATACATCATCCTCACGCTTTACATACAATGTGCTTTCTGTTGGACTGTTACGAAAGCCTCGTTTAACCAAATGAGTGTCAGCTTTCTCATACCAAGCACGAGGAGATTGCTTCAACCCATACAAAGCCTTCTTACATTTGCACACTTTGTCCTCTTGTCCTTTTATGACAAAACCGCGAGGCTGCGTTACATAAACTTCCTCAAATATGTCACCATTCAAGAAAGCAGTAACAATGTCTGATTGATGTACATCCCAACCAAAATGAGCTGCCAATGCACATAGAAAACGTACAGTAGTCATACGACAAGTGGGAGCAAAAGTCTCTTCATAATCTATGCCTTTTTGTTGTGCATAACCCTTTGCAACAAGTCGAGCCTTATGGCGATCGATCTCACCATCCGGCTTGCGTTTCAACTTGTAAACCCACTTCGTACCAATGGCCTTTTTGCCAGGAGGCAAATCACATAAAGTCCATGTGTCATTCTCTATAAGTGCATCATATTCTGATTTCATGGCAGCAATCCAATTTTCTGAATTTTGTGCTTCATCAAAAGACAGAGGCTCCTCAACATCATGTAAACTAGACACAGCCAAAGCATAACAATCTGATGCATAAGATGCATGGCGAGAGCCTGAACGAGTACGACTAGATAAAGGTCCATCCAATTTACTGTCACGCAAAGTGTGCACCAGCCATTTTGGCATACCTCTAGCCTGCTCATTTTCAGCCCTTTCCTCATCAAGTACATCATGTACATCTGCATCAGTAATAGGCTGTTCTAAAACATTTTCAGAAACCCCCATAGGCTGTACATTTGCCTCATTGGAACTTACATTCGTATTTCCACCACTGAAAAGAGGCAACAAAGTGTCATAAATGTCCTGTGAGCTTACATTACTGTCTCTAGTACATGACAGCAAGGGCTGAACAGAGTCTTCCACAAACACTACATCCCGTGAAACCAGAATACGTTTTGTTTGCGGATGATACAACCTGTAACCTTTGCTTTCAGCACTATAACCAACAAAAAAACATTTGACAGCCTTATCATCCAATTTTCTGCGCTGCACTTGTGGCACCAAAGCATATGCCAAACAGCCAAAAACACGCATGTGCTCAATAGAAGGTTTTCTATCATGCCATGCTTCATATGGAGTAATAGACTGCAAAGCTTTCGTAGGACACCTGTTAAGTACATAAGTGGCACACATGATGGCCTCAAGCCAAAAAGAATGCGGCAAAGCTTGACTTTTGACCATACATCATGCCATTTCCATTAGTGACCTGTTTTTCCTCTCAGCAACACCATTTTGCTGAGGTGTATAAGGCACTGTACATTGGTGTTTTATCCCATGACTAGCCAGAAATGCATTAAATTCATGAGACATATACTCCCCCCCTCGATCGGAACGGAGGGTGCCCATAGTGCATTTTGAGACATTTTCAGCCATAGCCAAAAATTGTTTGAAGCACATAAAAACTTCGGACTTCGCTTTAAGCGGAAATACCCATGCATGCCTGGAGTAATCATCAATGAAAGTCACGAAGTACAGGTAATTGCCCAAGGACGGAGTTTGCATGGGCCCACAAACATCAGTATGCACAAGCTGCAACCTGCATGTGGCCCTATCTGAACCATCCTTTGGAAACTTAGAACGCTGCATTTTACCCAGAATACAGCCTTCACAAACATGTTTGACAGGTGCTTCAAGAGGCGGCAAAGAAGCAACCATATCAGATTTCTGCAAACGCAGCAAACTGGCAAAATTCAGATGACCAAAACGTGCATGCCAAAGTTTTGCATCTGAAATAGCTCTTGAATCTGCAACAGCATTTGCAAAATTTTGTCCACACTTGTCATACAAAGTGAGCTTATACAGCCCACGGCACAAAAGCCCAGATGCAACAATTTCATCACCAAAACTGAGATCATGAACTGTACATCTGTCATCCACAAATTTGACTACAAGTCCAAGTCTAGCAAGTGCGGATACAGACAAGAGATTCTTCTTGATCCCAGGTACATAAAGTGCATCAACAAGTGTGAAGGAACTGCCATTAGCAGCAGTGAGCACAATCTTTCCAACTCCCTGAACTGGATAAGAGGCCTTGTTGGCACAAGTGACTGAATTCCCATGAGGGACAGACTCGAGAGAGGTAAACAATTCACGATGTGAGGTAATGTGCTTTGTAGCACCACTGTCGAAATACCACACATGTGAATCTGCAGCAATTGACAAGCATGCATCATGGACAGCAGGATTGTAAGTGCATTCTGCGCTAAAAGCCCATTCTGCATCAACATCAGCATCACAATCTCCTTTCACAGAAGACTCAACAATGGCTGCATTTGTAGTGGAACCAGCATTTGCAGTGGAACCACCCTCTTTCTTCTTAGCCTCTTTGGCCTTCAACTTAGGACACGACTTGATCAAGTGATCATTGGCTTTACAATAATGGCAACGCATCTTCTTTTTGCCCTTATCACCAGAATTTCCAGACGAAGTGCTGCCTGCAGAAGCATTAGGAACAGAATTTTTGCCACTCGCAGCAGAACCATAAGAAGTGGCTGCATTACTGTTACCACCCTTTCTTTGAGAAGCAATAAAAGCCTGTTCAACTGCACGCTGCCTAGTCCTGTTTTTTCTAGAAAGTGACTCTTGCAACAGCAATGTGCATAATGCATCAAACTTGACAACTTCAGGATTTCCTTGGGTCATCAGTCTCCAAGTACTAGCAAAAGTCTGGTAGGAATCTGGTAAGGCATCAAGAACAGTCTGCACAAGGGAACTGTCCGAAATGACTTCACTTGCAGAAATGAGTTGCTCATTGATATCCTTGACACTAGCAAGGAAAGTGTCCATATCATCTTCCTCATGCATAATCTTCGACTCTAGCTCTTTACGCAGCAAAGCAATTTTAGCCTCATTGCGGCTTGCATAAAGACCTGCTAGAATATCCCAAGCCTATTTTGCAGATT
Source organism: Adiantum capillus-veneris (assembly GCF_014529385.1). NCBI lineage: Eukaryota > Viridiplantae > Streptophyta > Polypodiopsida > Polypodiales > Pteridaceae > Adiantum > Adiantum capillus-veneris. The sequence continues at coordinate 146,688,112 of NC_140944.1, forward strand.
TTGCTGAACGGATGTGAGGAATAATGGTGCGCTTCACAGACAACGCAATCAACGCATGAGCCTGTGCATCCTTAACATCCCAACGAGCTTGTTCTGCCGTAGGCAAAACAACTCTAACAGCTGCAATCCTTGCAGCAAGACCTGCAACATCCTCAATATCGCCTACATCTTCAGAACCAGGACGTACATCAATGCCCTGCACAATGTTCCAGACACCTTTTGACACAAGAACATGTTGCATCATATAAGCCCACATAGGATAGTTGTCCCCATCCAACCTGTCCTCAACAGCAAACATCTTGAACTCATCTGTGTTGTTGTTGTCAGCCATGGTAAATGCTGCACCTGATGTGAAAACTGCCCGAAAATAGGAGAAATGGAGCGGGAACAACTTGTGCTATATAGTCTGTGCAGTACTGCCCGTAGTGGAAACGGAGGCCGAAATGAGCCCAAATCAAAATTCTGAGCAGACCGAGCTCTTCGAGCTCACCCAAAATATTTGTCGACCTGCGAACGCTCACCAAAGCTCACTGAAATCGAAGAAAGTGAGCAGGTGTGTGCTGGAGCAGCTGGCGACTAAGCTCGGGAGGACGTGACCTGCTCTGATACCAATTGTTGGAATTAGGGTTGCAGAGAAACACACACAGCTTGGAGAAGACAAAGGAAGCTCAAGGCACACAATAGAGAGTGTGTTACTTAGTGTGCAATGGAAAGATAGATAGCCCTAGAGTGATGGGCGTATATACAATGCACGGGGGAAAAAACCTCCTAAAGAGGGAAAAAATGCCTCGGCGGTCCTCGTGTGTTCGCACACATCACTACCACATGTATATGGTAACACTTGTCTCTGGTGTTGTCATCAATCTAGCCATAAATCCCACATACTATAAGAGGGCGACAGGGTGGAGAGGACTCCCCTGGCCTTAAGACAGTGATTGGGGTGGCTTTTCTTGTGATGTGTTGTGGTGAAATTTACGCAAGCTATGTTGAGCAAATATTAATCTCACTTTGATTTGTCATGACAGATTTGTAAGAAGGTATTAATGCAACAAACACCCCCTCCCCCTTTCTCTCTCTTTCTTACATATATAATTGTGTTTGCTTGATCATTGCCGATACGTTTCAAAGCAGCCCGAGCACTATCTCTCTCTCTCTCTCTCTCTCTCTCTCTCTCTCTCTCTCTCTCTCTCTCTCTCTCTGTGTGTGTGTCTCTTTACGCGTCCTAGTTCGCATCCAAAACTAGGTGGTGCCCCAAATTTGTGTAGGGTTAGGTTGCGGGTTTGTGTGTGTGTTTGTTGTTTTTTTCCAACCCCAACCCAATTGAGCAGCACGGGAGCCTTGAAGGGTGTCTAGAGGTTGCTCTTCTTGTTGCCCGCCCCGGACCGCTTCAGTATAAGGGTCATTTTTTTAACTTTTGACCTAATAAATATAATGAAAGTGAGCATATGCTGCACTACAGTATTGTGAGTTCTCAGTTATTTCAATTGTTCGTGTCTTCCTCGTGCGGTGTTGCATTGTGATTTTGAGCATACCAATACGCTCGCATGTGAAAATTCTTCCTTTCCTCTAAGTCTCTCGCAATGAAATTTTGTTTTTAGTCGTGCCTATCTATGAGTTGTTTTCATTCCTTACGTACCATACACGCATCCAAAGTGGTTTTCAACCATAGGAATAGATAGAGCACATCCTCTACCCAAAATTGGTTGTTTATCTTTGGCATAATTTTACCCAAGTGTCAAAAATGACTTTTGAGCAAAGGGCTACATGCATAGACTTGTGGCATGATTCTAAGGAGACTTTCAACCCCACAATCAAGATGGCTACTCTCCCTACCATTATGAAATTGGATATAGAAAAAGGTTGGGTTTTACATTGACATCGTGTTCTTCCATGGTGTCTCGGACTAGGGGGAGGGGGATTGTATCTAGATCAAGCATAAGGACATGAGGATTTGAGAAATTCTATGTATGAAATGAACCTGAGAAAACCAATTTTATGGATTGAAGCACCTAGATCCTAGCATGAGAGGAGTATGATTGATTTTTGTTTTGGTAAATACAAATCCTTGTATGTGAGGGACAATGAGGAAAGTTTTGTGATTATATCCATTGATTTGATGGTGGTGGCAATCATGAGTTGAGCATGTAACAAGTCTCTTAAAGCAAGCTTTTCACATGACGAATTTATAGAGCTTCTCCAACAAGTGACATGCTAGAAAATTTAGTGTGTATATGGGCTAACAACTAAGAGTTTCTTCATACTTAAGCTAGACAAAAGAGGGGAAAATGCCTTTGAGTGTGTTTTTCAGCCATGTATTGTTGTATATAAGGAATTAAACTCCCATAAATTAGATGGAAGTAGCTCTACATATGCAAGTCTGCTTCTTATGGTTGTGTTGATTTATGAAAAAATCTTACCATAGATTAAGGAGTTTTAAAATAGGCCTTGAATGAAACGTGCCATGGAGGATTTACACATAGTGATGACCGCCTCCCCCCCCTCCCCCTCCCCCCAACCAAAAAAAAAAAGAGACACACACACACACACATAGAGAGAGAGAGAGAGGGGGGGGGGGGGGGGGGGGGGGGGGGGGGTGTGTGTCCATAGCTACCAACCCGTACTATTCCTTCTGATTGTGTCAATAGCTCCACTTTCTTTCGAAAATTTTCTTATATTCGACTCTTTTTATTGTGACATTAAAGAAAATAGTTTTCTTTAGTCTTATAAAGTGCACACTAGGATGCATTATGTACCTTTTTTGTGGTTTAGTTTAGATTCTTCATACCTACCACAACGATGTACATATATTTGGTGCACTTTGACTTGTTCTGCAAGACTATACTTGCTTAGGGTGACAAGCTCACGCTATCATCCCTAGAGGTCTACTTGTACTCCATACAGTGTTCGGGAAAAATCGTTTTTCCAAACATACAAAATTCCTTTTCTTGATTTTGTCAAGAGGAAATTTTAGAAACATTACAAGAGGCTATTCATATTAGCGACGCTCACACAACGACGCTCAAAAACAAAATTCCCGGCGTCGCTATGAGCGTCGCAAATTTACAAGTAAATTTGCGACGCTCATAGCGATGCCGACTGTGCTAAAAAAATAACAGAGAGCGCCCAAAAACTCAGATCTCAGATTTGGGTTTTTCGGCGCCCTCAAGCAAGGAGCAGGTAACGCTCTCCCTCTCTCTCTCTCTCTCTCTCTCTCTTTCTTCTCCACACACACACACACACACACACACACACACACGAGGAGAGGAAGGAGAGCCAGGTATGCTCCTTCCCTCTCCTCACTCTCATGTTCCCTTCCCCTCTTTCTCTCTCCCTCTCTCTCTCTCTTACACACACACACACACATAGTGTTTTTGAGAGAGAGAGAGAGAGAGAGAGAGAGAGAGAGAGAGAGTACAAACATAAACAAAAAGGCACACACACATACATAAACAAAGAATGCACACACACATTGAGAGAGGAAAAGAGAGAGAGAGCATGCATAAACAAAAAACGCACACATTGAGAGAGGAAAAGAGAGAGAGAACATGCATAAACAAAAAACGCACACATTGAGAGAGGAAAAGAGAGAGAAAACATGCATAAACAAAAAAACGCACACACATTGAGAGAGAAAGAGAGAGAAACTAATTTAACGTCGTAGGAAACTAATTAAAATTAAAAGACCTAAAGATCTAGCCGACGAGGAGTTGAACTCAAGAGCTATTATTCAAGAGGAAAATGGCATAACCAATCTATCATACTTGGCATGGGTGATAGAAAGGTTATATCATTTATCTCTTTTTATTGGCACACACATCCACACACGCGCACACACAAAAGAAGAAGAGAGTTATAACGTCGTAGGAAACTATCCTAAAAGACGTTAAAGATTAGGTTAGATGTAGATTTACGTTAAATTAGATTTAGGTTTATTTAAATTAAATTAGATTAGATTTAGGTTTATTTTTAATAAGATTTACGTTTATTTACGCTAGATTTAGATTTACGTTATATTAGATTAGATTTAGGTCTCCATAGACTGCGATGCCTGCATGAAGCGGGTGAAGAAATCCCTCAATGGAATATAGGGTATTGCTGCCTTCACTCATGGTGGGCTCCGTCGATCCAAAAGTACTGGTGAAATGTCTTCAGAAGATAGGGAAGAAGGTGGATCTTCAGGGCGGCAAGAGTCACTACATCCCCGACACAATGACCATCTAGACAACCTCTAGTCATTCAACAGCAACTTCAAAGTTAGTAACAAGAGCAAGAACGGTCTAAAGGGCCAATTGCTGTCGTCAGATGTGGATGGAGATGAGGCAGCGTCACCGTCGGAAGTTAACTCTCACATCTTTAGTGATGAGAATGCCAACTCTTACCGAGTTATGTGAAAAATTATGTGTTAAATCAGTTTTAAGGTTCTTATAATCCCTGTTAGTTTAGTTCTTTGTTTTTAATATAACATAATTTACGTTAGATTTAGATTTATGGTATATTAGATTAGACTTAGGTTTATTTAGGTTTATTTAGGTTCACACACACACACACACACACACACACACACACACACACACACACACACACACACACACACACACACACACACACACACACACACACAAGAAGAAGAGAGTTTTAACGTCGTAGGAAACTATCCCAAAATACGTTAAAGATTAGGTTAGATGTAGACTTACGTTAAATTAGATTTAGGTTTATTTTTAGTTAGATTTACGTTTATTTAGATTTACGCTTATTTACGTTAGATCGAGTCCACGCAAGAATTACTTACGGTTTAGGGTTTCGAGTTAGACGAACAGTGAAAAGATCTACTGTGAAAAGATGTTAAGATGCTGTGAAGTGCTACAGCTAGAGAAGAGGCAAAGGGGTTTTGTCCACTACATGCAGTATCATGTAGACGTGGGTTTGTAGATTTCTTGTACCCACAAATATAGGTATTGACCAATAAAGACGAGATTATAACCCGATGGTTCTGATCTCCGTGCACCTCTAGACCGAGGTGTGTGGGGATTGGACATGACTAGAGAATGTGAGGTAAAGAGAGAGAGAGAGAGAGAGAGAGAGAGAGAGAGAGAGAGAGAGAGAGAGAGAGAGAGAGATAAGACGAAGAATGCCAATAGAATATTAAATTTGTTGTCCAGGTTATAAGATTTTTATCCTCATTATGAGTAGTGACGAGGATGTGGGACCATCCAACCGAAACACCTATCTCTCAACGAGGGTCTTATGTCCTTGTAATCAATGCAAGCATGCTGTGCGACGGACAAGACGTGTTTCTTTGTAGTACGATCGCGAATTTGGCGAGTTCGATCCATCTATTATAGATCGAGTTGTTGCCAATTATAACTCGTCGGACTCAGACGCTGGCCAACAAGCAGCAATCTTGCAACCCAATAGACGTGTTCGCAGGCGCTTTGGTCAAGCAGCATATGTGAGGCCACAAGATGTAGCCTCTGACAGCTCGGGGGATGATCATGCAGAGTCTGGTTTTCTTGAGGTGGATTCTACTAAGAAATGGACTGACCTAAGAGACACTTTCGTACTACCCGAGCATTGTGAACAAGTAAGTATGTAAATTGTTAACATCCCCCTTTTACAAGTTATGTGCTTGAAAGCTCTCATGTAAGTTATGTGGCTCTGGCAGGTAATATTTCATCCTACAAAGTCTACATCAAACTGGTGGTACGTCATTGAGGTAGCCCCTCGTAGTGCAAGGACGTATGAAGGCTACCATGTGCCAATCACAACGGCATCAATGGAGGAGATCAGAGAAGATGCTCAATCAGAAGCCGCTGCGATGGTGCCAGACGAGCATCAAGATGCTACTACTCTATATGGGGTGCATGCAGAGGAGCTACAAAATGAAACAGAGGATATGTGTTTAAACGGAGAGCTCTATATAGATATAGGAAGTTATGCTGAGTTATGCGAGGATGAGAGAGAGATCTCTTAAAGCCACAAATATTGTATTTGAACAATTTTGCTCCGTGTTGTAAAAGCTCTGGCTCTCTAAGTACCTTCCATGGTGTATAACGCTCTTTTCTACTCGTGCTCACATCTTTTGATTGAAAATTCTGTGTTTTCGACTTGCCTCTTCTATCACTCAATTCATTGCGTCATTGTATTTATATGCGTCATTACGTCATTGTATTTAATGGTCTTTGCGTTGATAGCCGTTTTTTGGCTCTTTGTAATTGCCACAGTGAGTTACCTCACTCTACCAAAATCATCCAAACACTGTGGCTATCCCTACCATTTCACTGTACATAGGCGTGCGTGAGTCACGGGACTTTTTCCATATCTTCTTAAAAAACCCTCAATTAGCTAGTCATTGGGCTAGTTGAGCCAAAAAAAAAAAAAAGTATATTATGGCCCATGTGTATGTAAATATTTCTTTGTATATAGGGCCTAAATAAAAGATTTTTTCATAATTATTTTGGTATTTATTTAAATATTTCTACCTAGGTGTCTGCTATTTATGCTCTGTACATTGCTTCACCATTACTACAATTTTTTCTTACCATTTTTCATACTCTTTATTCCATATAGAAATATTTTCATGTAAGCTTCTCTTATATTTGGTGTAACTCCACCCCAACAAAAATCCAAAAAAACTAGTTTTATTTATGTGTATATTTTTTCACTATTGTGATTTTTCCCTTCCTACATCTATTTTGTTTTTTTTTCTAAAAAATTAGAACACCAAAAATATTTATCTTTTTATGGTAGCCTCATAATGAGAGAGATTTCTTTTGACCCCTTTATATTTTTTTCCACTTATATTATTTATATTTGACATGTACATATTTTTTAGACCCCTCAATATTTGATTTTCTTAGTTGTACTATTCACTTATATCATGATCTCAACAATATCTTCAATTATAGACCTACCAAATACGGTCAAGGGTAGGTGGGATGCATACATGCACTATGGAGGGCTCACTCTTGGAGGTATTCAAAAGAATCATCCAAAGAAGGACCCTATAAGGACCTTGTGCAGTGGAAAAAAACGGTCGGTTTTGCTGAATTTTTAAAGTTCACTTGCTCTCCGAATTTGAAAAGGTGATACAAACTAAAGTTGTAGCTCGTGGGCTGAACTTTTGCCTCAAATTTTTTCATATTTTTTTGAGCTACGAGCTGTGAGCTATGATTTTATTAGTGGACCCCAGTTTTCCCATGCTATGCAGCCACACTCTCTCTTCCACTTTATCATTTTCCTCGTTCACACACACTTCTCCACTCATCATCCCCACCTCTCTCACCCCTCCTCTCTGCACCCTACTCACCTTCTCCTCAACCTTGAAGAATAAGAGAAACCATGGTGAACTCATACCTCCCACACACAATTCCATTCCAAAATTGACCACCTAGTCTCATTTTTCCTCCTCCAAATTACCCATATCTATTAAAAAAACACAAAATTCAGCCTCTTCTCTTAAAAGACAGCATCATGGTGGTTGATTACTCAGCTTCAATTACCTTGTCTCTCAAGGAAGGTCAAGAGTGGAGAAAAAATGTACCGTCAAAGCTAGTGGACCATCAACAAGCGTCAAAATTGGCCCTACTCAAGACACTTGGAGCATCAACCTTGTAAGAAATCCACCTTTTCTTACCTCTTAAGAGTTTTTCTTCCTTATTTGTATCCTACATGGATACTCCCATTGTAAATATCCAATTCCATTTGTAAATTAATACTAACTCTACTAACACTAACCCACTATGAAAAGTCCTATCACCTCCATTTCTCTCCTCTCTCTTTTCCCACCAACTTCTTGATAATTCCAAGCAAAAGAAATTAGATAAATTGCTGAAAATCTAACCCAACCATAGTTAGAGGAGTAACCCTAGCCTTCAAAATTGCTATAAAAGGAGGGTGTAGCTAGCACAAAAAGGGGGAGCCATAAGCAAGAGCACTATGCTATAGCTTGAGAAGCCAAGCTCAACCTCTCTAGAAGGAGCTCTTGAGTGGAAGCTCATTGTCTTATGCATGTGCATGTGTTGTAATAGGGGATTAGGAACTCTATGCCATTGTAAGAGAGAGAGTGATCATTCAATTGAGAGTAGGAAATCTATCATTTCTCCTACTAGTGTAAGCCCAACATTTGCTGAATCAAGGAGGGTGGATTTGGACTAAGCTTGGATACTTTGTCTCCCTTCCAACGTGAAGTAATGGACAACAATGATGCGTAAGTGTCTTGGTGTTTTTTGTTAAGTTCTTGATAGCTTGTCTCTGGTGTTGTCATCAATCTAGCCATAAATCCCACATACTGTAAGAGGGCGACAGGGTGGAGAGGACTCCCCTGGCTTCAAGACAGTGATTGGGGTGGCTTTTTTTGTGATGTGTTGTGGTGAAATTTACGCAAGCTATGTTGAACAAATACTAATCTCACTTTGATTTGTCATGACAAATTTGTAAGAAGGTATTAATGCAACAAGCACCCTCTCCCCCTTTTTCTCTCTTTCTCACATATATATATTTATGTTTGCTTGATCATTAACGATACACTTCAAAGCAGCCCGAGCACCATCTCTCTCTCTCTCTCTCTCTCTCTCTCTCTCTCTCTCTCGTGTTTAGTGTGTGAGAGTATTCCATTGGTGTTAGAGTTAGTGTAAATTCCTTGCTTGTTTGTGGGTTGCTCTAACGATTCTCCTCTTTTGCGTCCTAGTTCGCTCTTAAACTAGGTGGTGCCCCTTGTGTAGTTGGGATTTGGCTGTGGGTTTGTTGTTTTGGTTTGTGTTGTGTTGTGCCCCAGCCCCATTGAGCAGCACGAGAGCCTTGAAGGGTGTCTAGAGGTTGCTCTTCTTGTTGCCTGCCCTGGACTGCCTCAGAGTCATTGTCTACTCTATTCATTCAATATTAAGTTTAAATATTCATGTGTTTAATACAGGTATGGATGATGAGGAGTTTCTTTCTTCTTTGTCACCGCAGCAGAGACAGTGGTACGTGGAGCGTCATCGCTCTGGCGCATCATCGCGCGTTCCTATTCCGTCCGCATCTCCCTCTCTTTCGGAGCATTCGGCGTGCTCCGAAGCTTCGGCGTCGACGAGACGAGCTTCACACTTGTCTAGACACCGGCGCTCTAGTGGTGGCGATGGCGGTTGTTGTGGGGATTCCGCCACCGATGCCTCCACACTGCCTCGTGTTCGACGAGGCTCTTTATCCTCCCCTTCTTTGCCCGCCCCCACACCAGCCACAACATTGCCATCTACGCCAGGTTTTGCACGGCTGACTGTTCCTAGCAGCTACAAATCTCTACCTACTCCGCCAGGAGCCACCCCACTCGACCCTCCTCGCTTCGGGGCCCAGACGCTGGTGGAGACACCTGACGTCCGTACCCCCATCGACACGCCACTAGAGACCCCTGTCGGGACACCGAGGTTCACGCGTCACTGGCCAGAGGGCTTGCCTTACTCCGTCGACTTCAGCGGTGGCATCATCATGGATGATGACGGCAAGAAGGTGATCTCGCGCATGCGTGGTCTTTGCTCTCAGCTGTTTAGACACTACATACTAAACAAATGGAGTGAAGTACCAAGTGATTTAAAAAACAGAGTCATCAGCATACTTCATGATGAGTTTCCCGTTCCAACACGGGATCAACGCTTCAATGAAGACCTGATGAAGATTCGAATGCGCGAATACTGCAAACACAAGTGTTCCGAAGTGCAAAAAGCAATCAAGCATGGGTGGAATAGGCCAGATTGGCTGGCCAAAGAAGATTGGAAGAATGCGAAAAAAGCAGCGCGCGAGAATCCCGACAAGTGGAAGCAACAAAAGGATGCAGCCAGAGCGCGAGTAGAGGCAGGGAGCTCGCACGACTTGGGGAGCGGTGGATGGGCATCATTTGAGGCCGATTTTGTAAGTGTTTTTGCATTGCTCTTTATGTTTGATAGTTTAGGGTTTATGAGTTTTTTAATTCTAACATAATGAATTCTTTGTATGTTTTGACAGTGGTCGATGACAGGACGTGATCCCACAGCGTACGAGCGCGAGTACGCAGGTAGGAAGGGCTTAAACGCCCTGATGGACATTCTCAGTTCTCGCGGCGGCATGGTTAGTATTAGGGTTTACTCTTTTCTATTTTTTGTATTGTTTTATAAATGTCGTTATATGTTTATACTTACTGAAAGCTGTCTTATTGTCTTTTTTTGCAGAATCCGATAGATACGCCGCTTGGATGCGATGAGACGTCTAACTAGACGACGTCAGTTTAGCCGTAGCTAGATAGCATTAGTTTAGGGTTTCTCATAGCTTATGTATCATGAGACGGATTTTATACGTCTTTTTGAACCATGTATATTATTACATTTGTCACCGCAGTTCATTTTGCCAATCAATTCTTTATGCCTATGATGTTGTACAATTGTCATTATTACATTTTCCAATCAATTCATTTTGCCTATGATGTGTACAATTGTCAATTTTACGCTTGTCAATTTTGCAAACAATGCATCTTGTGGGTGACTATTTTGGGTCTATTATCTACCCTTGCACTTTTTTTAAAAAGTGAATCAAGTACAATATGGTTGATGGGTGGCAGGGCATTCAATGCGCTGTCACCAAAAACATTTTCTCTCGGGCGTCGCTATAACCATCGCTATTTATGGCTCTGTAGCGTCGCTATGAGCGTCGCTATAGACTTCTGTGTAAACGTCGCTATAACTGTCGCTATGACCGTCGCTATGAGTGTCGCTATATAGCGACGCTCATAGTGACGCCTATAGCGATGCCTATAGCGTCGCATATAGCGACGCTCTCGTAGCGACGCTATTAGCGACGGTTTTAGCGACGCCGGGGGTTATAAAAACCAGTGTATTTCCGTCGCTAACAGCGTCACAAGAGCACACAACCTGTTGTAGTGAAACTTCAAAAATGACTCGTGTACTTTCAAAAATGCAAACAGACTTCAGTTAGGTTAGGTTATAGGTTAGGTTTAGATTATATGTTAGGTTATAGGTTATAGGTTATAGGTTAGGTTAGGTTATAGATTAGGTTAGATTAGATGTAGGTTATAGATTAGATTATAGGTTAGGTTAGAGCTACTGACAAATAGTAGAAAAAATGCAAATAAACTTTGAAAATGACTCTTTTACTTCAAAAAATACAAATGAACTTCGATTAGGTTAGGTTATAGGTTATAGGTTAGGTTAGATTAAGTTAGGTTATAGGTTAGGTCAGAGTTAACAACAAATAGTAAGAAAAACACAAACGAACTTCGGAAATGACTCGTGTACTTCAAAAAGTACAAACAGAGTTTGATAAACGAAGTAAAATAACGCAATTGGACTTAAAAGGAGCACACAAACTTCAAAAATCCTAATATATAGTCATTGACCAATAAAGACGAGATTATTACCCTATGATCGTAATCCCCGTGCACCTCTAGACCGAGGTGTGTGGGGATTGGGCATGGCTAGAGAATGTGAGGTTGTTAGAGCTACTGACAAAAAAGTTGAAAAATGCAAATGGACTTTGAAAATGACTTGTGTACTTCAAAATGCAAACGGACTTTGATAAACAAAGTAAAATAACGCAATTAGACTTCAAAAACCCTAATATATTGTCATTGACCAATAAAGACGAGATTATTATCTTGTGGTCCTAATCTCCATGCACCTCTAGACAGAGGTGTGTGGGGATCAGGCATGTCCAGAGAATGTGAGGTTGACATGTATTTTCATGTAGCTAGTCGTGTGTAAATATAACAAGAGTAATTAAATTATTTGTTGCATCATTGGTAGATAAAGTATGGACAATAGGATGGCGTGTCCTTGTGCACATTGCAAGCATCAGATCTTTCAAAAACAAAGAATCTGTGATTAGCACATACGCAATAACGGTCTCTTTCCCATAGAGCAACTACAAGACCTACGTTATCTATCTCATGGTCTAGAGACAATAGATCAACCTCCACAAGTAGATATTGCTCCACTTCCAAGAGAAGATAATTTTCAAACGAACAACCATTAACTGAGTCCTCCCAACCAATACTTGATGTGGCATTTCAAGAAGAAGAGATGGAGTAGATGTTAGATGCGTTCTTTGACATGGATCCCATAATTAAAAACATAGAAGACGACAACATTCAAGGCAATACTGCAAACCAACCTCACTCATTCTGTCCATATCGACGGCATGATAGCAACGATAAAGAGGGTGAGACGATACAAACTATTGCATGTATGCCACTTTAAAATGGTGCAAATCTTAGTTCTCCGTACCGCTTTGGCAATGCTTAATTTTCAATCTTATCTACGGGTGGTCTGACACCTCCGCCACAGAGCTTTTCAGGTAAATAAATTATATCTTAAGCATGATCAAGTGCAATTACAGTTCAATAATGTGATCAAGGGATTGACTTGTTCACGTCACAACAGGTTTCTCAACGAGCAGATCTTGTCGAAAGAGAATAATGCCTTCTACCCGTCCAGCCGCTAACACTACAAGAGGTACTCCACATTAGTGACACTCGTAGTGCGATGCTCAAAAGTGAAAATTCACGGCATCGCTTTGGGAATCGCTATGAGCGTCACTAGTTTATTTGTAACAAAGCGACGCCGACAGAGGTAACATTAAACCGAGAGCGCCCAAAAACTCAGATCTGAGATCTGAGTTTTCAACGCTCAAGTAAAGAGGTAACCCACGCTCTCCCTCTCTCTCTCTTTCTTCTCCACACACACACACACACACACGAGGAGAGGAAGGAGAGCCAAGTATGCTCCTTCCCTCTCCTCTCTCTCATGTTCCCTTCCGCACTTTCTCTCTCTCTCTCTCTCTCACACACACACACACACACACACACACACACACACAAACACATGCATGCATAAACAAAGAATGCATACGCACACACATTGAGAGAGGAAAAGAGAGAGAGAGAGAGAGAGAGAGAGAGAGAGAGAGGGGGAGAAAACAAAGAGAAAGAGAGAGAGAGAATAAAAACCAAAGAGAGAGAGAGGGGGAGAAGACGAAAGAGAGAGGTAAGGGGAGAAAACAAAGAGAGAAAGAGATTATGTTAAAATTTAAATTAGATTAGGTTAAATTTACATTTAAATTTATGTTTATGTTGAGTTTAAGGTTATGTTAGATTTAGATTTACGTTAGATTAGATTTAGGTTTATTTAGGTTAGATAAGATTAGATTTAAGTTTATTTTGAGATAGATTTACATTAGATTAGATTTAGGTTTATTTTGAGTTAAAAATTAAATTAGATCTAGATTTATGTTTGATGGACTAGCTTTTTTTAGATTTAAGTTAGATTTTAGTGCGTGTCAATGAAGGTGCACTTTGCCCAAAGAGAAAACACTAGTTACACAACAATATGTATATTCCCATTAGAATCTAACACCTATGAACTCATACACTAACCATATTCAAATAGCCGCGAATCACCACATGTTCAATTAGGTTAGATTTAAGATTAGATTTTGGATTGATGTTTTATATTAGAGTCTACCTTCGAGATTACGGTAAAAAATTAGAGTTAGACGAACTTTGATCCCTCTCTTCCTCTCTATGGATACAACCTTAAGCTGGAAAGCTTTCAACGGCATGATACTCAGATTGGAGGCCAACATGTAATGTGCTAAGTAATTTCTCGAACAAAGATCTACTGTGAAAAGATGTTAAGATACTATGAAATGCTACATCTAGAGAAGAGGCAAAGGGGTTTTGTCCACTACATGCACTATCATGTAGACGTGGGTGTGTAGATTTCTTGTACCCACAAATATAGGCATTGACCAATAAAGACAAGATTATAACCCCGTGGTTCTGATTTTCATGCACCTCTAGACCGAGGTGTGTGGGGATTGGACATGGCTAGAGAATGTGAGGTAGTTTACAATGTGAACACACACACACACACACACACACACACAGAGAGAGAGAGAGAGAGAGAGAGAGAGAGAGAGAGAGAGAGAGAGAGAGAGAGAGAGAGAGATAAAAGACAGAGGATGCCAATAGAAATTAAATTTATGTCAAGGTTATAAGGTTTTTACCCTCATTATGAGTAGTGACGAGGATGTGGGGCCGTCCAACCGAAACAACTATCTCTCAACGAGGATCTTATGTCCTTGTAATCAATGCAAGCATGTTGTGCGACGGAAAAGACGTGTTTCTTTGCAGCATGTTCGCAAATTTGGTGAGTTCGATCCATTTATTATAGATCGAGTTGTTGCCAATTATAACTCGTTTGACTCTGATGCTGCCCAACCCAATAGACATCTTTGCAGTCGCTTTGGTCAAGCAGCATATGTGAGGCCACAAGATGTAGCTTCTGATAGCTTGGGGGATGATCATGCAGACCACATTCCCAATGAGGCAATGTTTGAGCCCGAGATCGATGAAATGATCAAGACGATCATGGATTCAAAAAGGCTTATTTATGATGATATGAAAAGTGAAGCCGATACGCCATTGTATGATGGAGCACGTGTGTTTAGATTGAAGGAGCTCCTGGTTCTTCTCAACATGCAGACAAAGTTTGGATGGAGTGACACTAGCGTCACATCGCTTTTCGGGTGATCTATTACAATGTGTTTACTTTAATAAAAAACTCTAGATGTATAATGATCTGATAGATTTTTACACAATTGTACCGCAAAATTTGAGCAGTCTAGTTGATGACGGTCCTCTGATGCAGATCCTGTGGTGGCGGAACTCACTTACTTCGGTACGCTACAAGAGATTTTGAGGATCGACTATAGAGGATTTTTGGTTGACTTGTTCAACGTGCAATGGTTCAAGATAATCATGGAGGGTTGCAACGTTAGTGTGCGTAGAGGAGAGTCTGGTTTTCTTGAGGTGGATTCAACTAAGAAATGGACTGACCTAAGAGACACTTTCATACTACCCGAGCATTGTGAACAAGTAAGAATGTAAATAGTTAACATTCAATTTTAGAAGTTATGTGCTTGGAAGCTCTCATGTAAGTTATGTGGCTTTGGCAGGTGATATTTCATCCTACAAAGTCTGCATCAAACTGGTGGTACGTCATAGAGGTAGCTCCTTGTAGTGCACGGACATATGAAGGCTACCATGTGCCAAATCACAGCGGCATCAATGGAGGAGATCGAAGAAGATGCTCAGTCAGAAGCCGTTGAGGTGGTGCCAGACAAGCATCAAGCTGCTACTCTCTATGGGGTGCATGCAGAGGATCTACAAACTGAAACGGGGGACATTTGTTTACACGGAGAGCTCTATATAGATATAGGAAGTTATGTTGAGCTTTGCGATGATGAGAGAGAGACCTCTTAAAGCCATAAATATTGTATTTGAATAATTTATTCACGTGACTTTTTGTCCATTCCTATCTATATGCATCATTGCGTCATTGTATTTAATGGTCTTTGCGTCCACTCCAGGTATGTATGCTCTAGGTATGTTCTCACAAGCAGGGATGATGAGCACTGCACTCCGAGTGCGATGGAGACTGAAGTTGCAATCGTGAAGGAAGTGATCTGTCTCTGATCATAGATGATGCTCGTCCCACTGCTAGATCTAGTTGATTGAGTAAAAGAGATGCTAAGAAGCACTAGTAGTGCTTCTTAGCGTCTCTTTCACTCGATCAACTAGATTTAGTAGTGGTGCAAGCAACATCTATGAGCAGAGACGGATCACCTTTGCGATTGCAGTTTCAGTCTGCAGCGCACCCAGAGGACAGTGCTTTTACAAATTCACAGAACTTCAATGAAATCTCTCTACATAGGAATCGCTCCCCCTTTATGAGTCCTCTCTCTGTCTCTCTCTCTCTCTGTCTCTCTCTCTCTCTGTCTCTCTCTCTCTCGCTACTTGTCCATGTTTTCTTCTCCATTCATTCAATATTAAGATTTATTGTTTGTGTGTTTAATGCAGGTATGGATGATGATGAGTTTCTTTCTTCTTTGTCACCCCAGTAGAGGTAGTGGTACGTGGAGCGTCATTGCTCTGGAGCACCATCACGCGTTCTTACTCCTTTAGCGTCTTCGTTTGTTTCGGAGCATTCAACACGCTCTGAAGCTTCAATGTCAACAAGACAATATTCACACTCGTCTATGCACCGACGCTCTAGTGGTGGCAGCGGTGGTTGTTGTGGGGATGCCACCGCCGATACCTCGACACCGCCTCGTGTTCGACGAGACTCTTTACCCTCCCCTTCTTTGCCCACCCCCACACCAGCCACGACATTGCCATCTACGCCAGGTTTTACGCGGCTGACGGCCGTTCTAGCAGCTACACATGTCATAAAATCTAATATCTAACCAACCCAAATGATTTTCTCATATTAAATTGATCACTTAATGTGGGAGAATAAACGGGAACAAGTGTTAAGATATAGATATGTGCTTATAGATCTATCTCAACACGGGACCAATGGTAAAGGGGACCAAAAGGGAGATGGTCTATCAAAGAGCAAGGCTAACCAATGGAGCATAAGACCTTAGGGTTAGCTTCATTAAAGACCTCCAATAAATGTGTGTAAAAGTCCTTTGACCTTAGGTAAGCTAGGGCTGAGCTTGAGGTGGGAAGTGCTTGTCGTGCTTGAGGTGTTTGTCATGCTTGAGGTGCTTGATTAAGATGCTTGAGGTGCTTGACTGGCTCCATGCTTGAGGTGCTTGACTTGCTGCATGATTAAGGTACTTGAGGTGCCTTGAGAAGCTTGCCTGAGATGCTTGTGGGAACACCCCCTAGTTCAAGTGCTTTGTCATGCTTGGTGAGTAAGGTGCTTGATCACCTAAAGTCAAAAGCATTCCTACAAGAGGGGGGGGGAGCCCTTTTCCTAGGGGCTAGAGAGAGAACACCCACTCACACACACAAAGGAAGCCCCAACTTGAAGAGGCAGCAAGGACACATGTCAGGCCCCTACCCATGTTACCTTCATGTGTTGCTTGAAGCCTATTGGCTAAGCTTCAAAGGGGTCCAATGATAAATTACATGAATTATCTAATTGTTTTAGCATTTATCTAGCCCTCTCTCTCAAAAAGGAAAGGGGGACACTTGTCTCAAGGCTACCCCTACTGCTTGTAATGCCTCCTGCTCATGATTGGCTAGGCCTGGGAGGGTCCAATGAGCTTCAAGCATGAGCTACAAGGGGGGGTCGACCCAAGCTAGCTAGGGGCTTGCTTGAGGGGTATACTCACCCACACACACTCACAAGCACTCTCATTGTGTGCTATGCAAAGTGCAAGAGCTCCCTCTCCAAGCAAGTAGAGGTTGAGAGCCTACACCAACACTCTTGGCTATGGAGTGCAAATCCAACCAAGAGCCATGCTTCAATGCTTAAGCTTGCCATCTCGTTCTTCTTCATTACTATGCTATTATGTATGCTAGCAGCAAGAGTATGATAAGTGAGGAACTAATTCTTTCTCCTACGAAATGTTTCTTCTTCCTCTTCCCTACCCTCATTCCCTGCTAGCTCTCTCCACCTTCGAAGGTGTTTGAGGTCTTGGGACTGAGGCTTGGGATAGTTAAAGCTTTCTTCAAGTTCATGTTATGCTATGATTGTGATGGATGAAGCTTTCCATCTTCATTGCATCACCTAGTTCACAAGGAACACAAAGAATGTATTGTAACAAGTCTCTCTTAATGGGAGAAATCATAATACAAATGCCTATTGGAGGGGGGACCGGCTCCACATAAATCCGGTCCTCAACTGTTGTCATGTTCTCTAAATTCTCTCTCTTGCAAAAGTATTGTTCATGCCAAGTTAACTAATTGCTATGATTATGTTGCTATCTTTGATTATGTCTACTCGCTATGCTCACAAAGTTATTTCTCAAAAGTATTCTCATTAATTTCCGCTATTCTCAAGATTGAATAGGCTAATTCCATTACAACACACCACTACCTACTCCTCCAGGAGTCACTCCAGTCGACACTCCTCGCTTTGGGACCCAGACTCCAGTGGAGACACCTAACGTTCGTACCCCCATCGATACGCTGCTAGAGACCCCTGCCGGGACACCCAGGTTCACGCGACACCAGTGAGAGGGCTTGCCTTACTTTGACGACTTCAGCGGTGGAATGATCTTGGATGATGAAGGCAAGAAGATGATATCGCACATGCACGGTATTTGCTCTCAGGTGTTTAGACACTACATACTAAACACATGGAGTGAAGCACCAAGTGATTTAAAAGAGAGAGTCATCAGCATGCTGCATGACAAGTTTCCCGTTTCAACACGGGATGACCGCTTCAATGAAGACCTGATGAAAGTTCGAATGCACAAATAATACAAGCACAAGCGTTCCCAAGGGCAAAAACCAATTACGCAAGGTTGGAACAGACCAGATTGGCTGGCCAAAGAAGACTGGAAGAATGCCAAGAAAGCAACGCGCGAGAATCCGACAAGTGGAAGCAACAAAAGGTGTCAGCCAAAGCGTGAGTAGAGACAGGGAGTCGCACCACTTGGGGAGCGATGGGTGGGCATCATTTGAGGCCGATTTTGTGAGTGTTTTCGCGTTGCTCTTTAGGTTTGATAGTTTAGGGTTTAGGGTTTTTAAATTCTAACATAATGGATTCTTTGTATGTTTTGACAGTGGTCGATGATAGGACGTGACCCCACACCGTACGAGCGTGAGTACGTAAGCAGTAAGGGCTTAAACGCCCTGATGGACATTCAGAGTTCTTGCAGAGGCATGGTTAGTATTAGGGTTTACTCTTTTCTATTTGTTGTATTGTTTTATAAATTATATGTTTATACTTATAAAAAGTTATCTTATTGTTTTTTTTTGCAGAATCCGACAGATATGCCGCTTGGACACGGTCAGACGTCTGATTAAACGACGTCAGTCTAGCCATAGCTAGATAGCATTAATTTCCTTTTGTCATAGCATACGTATCATGAGATGACGTTTATACGTCTTTTTGTAACTATTGGAAAACCATGTATATTTTTTCAATAATGACCATGGTGTTGTAACTATTACATTTGCAAAGTTTAACAATCAAGTGATTTTTCCTATGATGTGTACAATTGTCATTGATTTACTTTCATCAATTTACTTTTTTCAGTTTTGTATCTTTATTCTGCAAACAATACTATGGATGATGGAGTTAATGGCTACATTGTCTTGTGGGTGACTACTTTGGGTCTATATATAAGCTTGCACTTTCTTTCAAAGGTGAATCTGGGCTTATCTTGGATTCATTTAGGTTTACTCTATTATTGAAGCATTCAATATGGTTGATGGGTGGCAAGGCATTCAATGCCCTGCCGCCAAATTGTTTTTCTCTCGGGCATCGCTATAAGCGTCGCTATATAAGGCTCTGTAGTGTCGCTATAGGTGGCCTATAAACATCACTATGAGCGTCTCTATATAGCAACGTCTGTAGCTATGCGTATAGCGACACTCATAGAGATGTTCTCGTATCGATGCTTTTAGCGATGGTCTTAGCGACATCGGGGAGTATAAAAACCCAATGTATTTTTGTCGCTAACAGCGTCACAAGTGCACAACCTCTTGTAGTGTAAAAAGCTTCTTACTAATTTGGGCTTGGATTATCACAAAATACATGCATTTCCTAATGATTGTTCACTTTTTTGTAGTGAGTATGAAAATGTAGAATAGGGTCCCAATTGTGGAACATATAGGTATAGAGAGGACACACAAGGAAAATTTATCCATGCAAAGGTCCTTCGACACTTTCCTATCATTCCAAGAATAAAGAGCATGTTCAGGTGCAAATCTATAGCCGCTTTGATGACATGGCTCTCAAATACTAGATCAAAGGATGATGTGATGCGGGTACGTGCTGACTCTCCTGCATGGAAGCACATAGATAAAAGTTGGCCTTCATTTAAGAATGAGCCTCGATGTATTCGCTTTGGTTTGGGAATGGACGGAGTAAACCCAGTTGGATTACGGAGTTCTTCATAGAGTACGTGGCCTATTTGTTTAATTAGTTATAATCTTCCACCATGGCTAGCTATCAAGAAGGGTCATCTATTGTTGTCATTGATCGTCCCAAGAAAGTACAAATCAAAGAACATGGACATATATCTGGCACCACTTATAGAAGATCTCCAAATCTTGTGGACAGGAATCTATGTGCTTGATATGTCCCAACCAATCAGACGATGAAATGTACATGTGCAAGGCATTCTCATGTGGACCATGCACGATTAGCCAGGTTTTGGTGAGTGTTCATGTAAGTTCCTTTGAAACCCTCACATACATGTTATTCCTCTGGCTATGCCAATGCTTTTATATTTTAAAATTTGTGATTTTTCAGACTTGAGTTACTCGGGCAATCATGTATGTCCAAAATGTGGTCCTTGACTTGGCTTCCGCTGCTTTGATCATTTGAGTAAGACAGTTTATGAGGAGCATGGTAGAGTTTTTCCTGAAGTACATGAGCTATGTGGACCAAACATATGCAAACATGACATGCATCCACTAAAAGCGAGGGATTGGAAAAACATGTGGTTGGAGAGGGGAGATTTCATGCCACCTGGAATGAAAAGACTTTCTATTTTTCATGAACTCCCATACTGGAGTGACCTGCTGATTAATCATCTGCTCGACCCAATGCACATCTTCAAGAATGTGGGGGAGATCATATGGAAAACCATCACCGGAAAAAGGGAGAGCAAGGCCCAAAGAGATGACCTGTAGGCTGTGGGTCGAATGCCAGAGATGTGGCCTCGGCTTAAACCCAATGGACAGTTTGCAATGAGCATAGAGAGAGTACTTAATTTGAGAAAGCAACATAGCAATTTACACCTAGCTAATTTAGCATTGACAATACTCGAAAAGAGAGAGAAATAGAACAATTGACAACAGTTTACATGGAGCCTGTCCCCCTCCATGAAGGCTTTGTATAATAGCTTCTCCCATCAAAGGAGACTTTTGTACAATATAATCTTTGTGTTATGTCATGATAATCCATATCTAATGCTCCTAAATGATTTTGTCATGTTAAACTGATCATTTAATATGGGGAAGTGCCAGGGGAGAAAAAGATAGAATATTGGTTAAGCTAGCAGACAGGCCACAGTAGGGATCCAAAGGAGGGAAAATATGGATCCAAAGGGGGGGGCATCTGTAAAAGAGCCATGTGCAACAATGGGCTTAAAAGACCCTAAGGTTCAGCCCATTAAGACTTCCAAAATGCTAAGGTTCCAAAGTTCAAAGGTTGTGTTCAAAGGTCAAACATTGGGGGAATTGGATGCTTTGTGTGTGTCCCAAAAGTCTTTAGCAATCCCTACATAGGAGGGGGCGAGGCTTGCAAGTAGAGGATGAGAGAGAAACTCGAACACACACACACACACACACACACACACACACACACACACACACACACACACACACACACACACACACACACACACACACACACAAGCTCCCTTTACACAAAGGGAATGAGGGATACATGTCAGTTCCCTAACCCAGATGCCCACAAGGTGTACCCAATTCCTATTGGATGGCCTTGGAGGTGGACCAATAAGAAGTAGGCTAGAGTAAATCTAGTTTAATTAATTTAAAAACACTTAATAAAAGAACCAATAAGAATCAAGCTCTCTAGAAGACTATTGGACAGTCTCCCAAGGGGACTAATGAGCATTCAGCAGCCCAATGGCTTGTCTGATTCCTCTTGGCTAGGAGGCAAAGGGGTCCAATGAGAGTTTAGTTGAATTAAATAATTACCTAA
Organism: Adiantum capillus-veneris; assembly: GCF_014529385.1. Lineage (NCBI taxonomy): Eukaryota > Viridiplantae > Streptophyta > Polypodiopsida > Polypodiales > Pteridaceae > Adiantum > Adiantum capillus-veneris. The sequence continues at coordinate 146,709,768 of NC_140944.1, forward strand.
AGCTCTCACAAAAGGGGAAAGGGGGACACATGTCAGAATTCTATCACTTATGCTACTTAATTACCATTGGCTAAGCCTTGGGAAGTCCAATAGGATGTTAGCAAGAGCAAATAGCAAGAGGGGTCGACCAAGAGAGAGAGGGGTATGATTTTTGCAACGCATTATCACACACACACTCACACAATCTCATGTGTGAAGTAAAGAAGAATCTCTCTCCTTCTCAAGCTTTAATGGAAAGCTTATCACCTACTCCAAGCTTGTGAGAATGAAGGCCTACACCAACAACTCTTGTCGTTGTGATGCAAATCAACCAAGAGCCAAGCTTCAATGCATGCTCATCTCCTCTACCATGCTAATTACTAAGCTAAGCTATGCTTATATGAGTGATTATGTGAGGAGATGTACATCTTTCTCGTAAGAATACTCCTTCTTCCTCTCAATCTACTCTCTTACCCCACTAGCTCTCACCATCTTCGAAGGTGTGTGAGGTCTTGGGTCTGAGACCGTGAGGGAATTGATGTTGTGTTTGATAAGTGTTTTGCATAGTGCATGAAGTTTCCATCTTCATTGCACTAGCTAGTATTGAAGGAACACAAAGAATTGTATTGTAAAATGTCTCTCTTGATGGGAGAAACCATAATACAAAGCCTTTTGGAGGGGGGACCGGCTCCATGCAAATCCAGTCCTCAACTGTTGTCAATTGCTTAATTTCTCTCTCATTTGAAGTGTTGTTCATGCTATCTATCTAGGTGTTATGCTTTTTGTTGCTCTCTTCACCCAAGCACTCTTGTTATTCTCATTAGGAAGCTATTCTAATGAAAGGCTCACTATGTTCATGCTACTTTCTGCTACACACAAGTTACTATACCATTAAATGTCACATTGGTATCAGAGCACAAGGTTTCTCTTTTCTTGCTCAAGAAGGGAGGTCCACAAGCTAGCTATAAATGGTTGGTACTATTAATTGCATGTGAGTAAGTAGAATAGGGATTTCTCAGCCTTGTAGTGTGCCTGCCTTTGTGAAGTTAACGGGGCTTCACCGTTGAGATGTATGGTCTTAATAGTGGAGTCCTACGGGGCTTGCCTATGGCTTAACCACTATTGAGCTATTAGAAGCTTGACAGGAGCCGATGCTGTTTTGGTGTTGAATGACCCTCTCTTCTATTCCTTGCAACTAATGGTATTCAAGCCACGGGTACAATAGCTTGAGTGCTTTTTCTAAAGGGGTAAAGAGGAGTAGCAACTAGGGCTTGAATTGCCAAAGTACATCTAGAAAATTTACACCTAAAAGTTGTTAGAATGGATGACAATAGTTAAGAGATTGAAATTAACGTTTATAACTTTGATTTTGCTAATGAGCAAGCTACTAATGATGCCCTGATGCTTGCGGGTTGTGGTAGACTTCAACATCTTTTGATGTTGTTCTGTTGTTTACCTACTTCTTGGGTATCCTAGGATATTGAGATTGATACCTTGTGGGACTTCTTTCTTGGGAGGGACTTGAAGCTACTTCATATGCCCTAACCTATGTTTTTGGCACCCATATCTTTCTGTTACCTCTATAGTACTCCTGTTATTTTAAGCTCCATTGTGATGCTATCCATCACATGTGCTTGTCTTTATGTGTTGATTTCTCATCCTTAATCCAAACCAGAGCATTGACTTTGTTTAAACTACTTGGAACAAACACTTGCTTGGCTTTCCTTTTCTTTCTTAAGTACTTTGGCTGATATACCTTTGCTTTTTTGGGTGGATCCTTAGGGGTTTCAATTGGGTCAGCAATTGACTTGAAGTTTTGAAAGCCTGATTTGCTTGAAGAAGCTGATCCATGAGGGTTCTTAGATGTAGAGGCATATATTGTCACACATTTCATGCTAATCAATGGAAGGTCCACTTTAGCTTTACCTTTGTCTGCAAGATTTGTTTTTTATTCTTCTGACTTCTACAACTCTGAATCTAGCATTAATGATACATGTAAATCATACACCACCAAATCTGGAAAATTTCAGCATTACAACGACGTGAAAACGAACAATCCAAAAAATTTCAAAGCATAACACACCATCAACATTACATTGCAGTTAACATAGCATCAACATTGCATTGGCATCGACATGGCATTGTAATTAACATAGCATAGACCTAGTGTTAATTAGCATAGCATAACATAGCGTTGACATTGCATAGCACCATCATGGAATCTCTACACAATGTACACATGTTTAGATTCTAGGGAGGTTGAGAATACGACCTTGATTATTTTTTCAATGAAGATCGATTGAACGGTTGAAAGCTCCAATCCTTGGTAGCAACAAATAAATGTATAAGTTATCAAAAATTAGCAAAATTAGCAAGGGGTTAGTGTAAAATTAGAGTGTGTAAACACACAATTGGCAAGATACGGTGACAAATTAGGGAATAATGAAGACATTGCTTCATGCACACACATCCAAAATCCACAAAACCATAAATACACAAGTGACATTAGTAGTGAAATTAGTGAGGAAACACATCCGATTATGCCACAATTACAGAAGCGTAGGCCATCGTCCCCGGCAACGGTGCCAAATGTTGGTAGTTCCATCATTGCGTAGCTCCAATGACCAACAAAATTATCAATCCGAAGGGATGAGCTACCTGACTAGGGCATGGAAACACTCACATGATTAGTGAGCTAATCATGGCAACACGAATGGTTGACTCTACGAGGTGAGCTTCTCGGCCTATGGAGGAGTTAAGCCACAATGAAGGGCAATCTCCACATCCAGTTCTCTTAACCTCCAATCAACCCAATCACACACACTAACGATTGCAAGACGCACACAACACTAATCATATCATGCAATACACTAATCGCAAGCACACACACATAGATCTATCAAGCACCACACTCCAATCAAACCTACATGCACACAAAATCAAAAGAGAGAAATCACACAAGATTAGAGAGGGATTAACCACTAATTAGTTACGGTCTAGCTAATCTAATCAAACAAGCCATGGGCAATCCATCCCTCCAAAGTAAAGTGCAACGACATCTTCGTGTGCATGGGATTCTCCAAGTGTTAAGCATGGAGCCTGATTTACCCCTTGTAGTTTTTTGTGGTAAAAGCGCACATTTGTAAGGCCCCCATTATGAGGAGAAGCCATCGTGCATGAAGGAAAATCACTTGCCAGAAATAAAAATCACTCGCCAGAAACCAAAATTTTCACGACCAAAAATCAAGGGCAACTTTTTTTTCCTTTGCCGGAATATTATGATCGGACGACGGTTGGAAAGTGGTCAGAAAATGACCGATTGCTTGGCCGGTTGGCTGGTGGTCGATAGTCAATGACCAGTGGCCGGTGGTCAAAAGTCAATGGCCGATGGCCGGTGGCCGAATTCAAAAGCGGAGTTGTCTTCTCAAGGGCGGCCACACATGGGCGGATTGGAAGGTCCGATTTGGACTTATCTACACAAGGGCGGCTACACATGGCTGCCTCTCATGAGAGAGGACAGCCCTTTTGGCCTATAAAAGGAGGCCATTTTTACACACATTTCATAGTGTGAAGTTGATGCAACAAGGTGGGTGTGAGGTGGTGAGAGTGAAGCAAGGCAGGAGCTCTATTAAGGATATAATCCCTTTGTAAACTACTTCTTGTTTTGAAGTACTAAAGCCATTGAGTGGCTGCTTTCCTGTCGTAGCCCACATTGGGTGAACCACGTATATCGTATGTACTCTCTCTCTCTCTCTCTACTCTATAATCTCTTGTGTGTGAAATCTATCTCTCTCCATTAAGTAATCTACTCAAATATCTATTTAGCTACGTCTTATTTCCTAACAACTGGTATCAGAGCAAGGTTTTCTCGTAGCTAAATTATCTCAAGGAAAGGATTCCTTGAATTGAGTGGGAGTTATGGCGGAGGAAGGGAAGCTCAAGATTGAGATGTTCAACGGCAAAAACTACCAACATTGGAAGATGCAAATTGAAGACTATCTCTACCAGAAGGATCTCTATTTGCCACTAGGCGGTCTTGCGAAGAAGCCCGCAACAATGGCAGATGAAGAATGGATTGTCCTTGATCGAAAGGCACTGGGAACAATCCGGTTAAGCTTGGTGTCAATGGTGGCCTTCAATGTTTCAGAGATGAAGACCATGGAGGACTTGATGAAGTCACTTGACGACTTCTATGAGAAACCATCGGCATCCAACAAGGTATTTCTTATGAAACACTTGTTCAATCTATAGATGGCAGAGAATGGTTCAGTTGCAGAACACCTAAATGACTTTAACACAAACATAAGTCAACTTCGATCAATGAAAATCAATTTTGATGATGAAGTGCGAGCTCTCCTTATACTATCATCTCTATCGGATAGTTGGGATAGCCTTGTGATGGCTGTAAGTAATTCTATTTCTGGCACAAATACTCTTTAAGTTTGATGATGTTGTGGGTGTTCTCCTAAGAGAGGAAATACGAAGGAGAAGCACAGGAGAATCATCAAGTGATGCACTGTCACTGGAAACAAGAGGAAGGCCTAAGGAGAGGTTCAAAAACCAAAAGGGTCGTGATCGCACAAGACGGAGCAAGTCACGCACAAAGTCAATTCTTGAATGTTGGAACTGCAGCAAGAAGGGCCACGTCAAGAAGGATTTCTGGTCCAAGAAGAAGAAGAATACTGAGTCTCAAGACAACAAGCCAACATCGGAGGCCAATGTGGCAGGTAAAGTAGAGCAAGATGCTCTAATTCTCTTATTAGACAATGTGTCTAATTCCTAGATAGTAGAACCCGGGGCTTCATTCCATGCGACACCACACAAGCAACATTCCCAAGATTACACCAAAGGTAATTTTGGGTATGTATACTTGGGAGATGATGAAGCTTGTGAGATTGTCAGCAAAGGTACATTTTATGTCAAAAATGCTAACGGAAATGAATGGAACTTTAAAGATGTAAGGCATGTTCCTTCTCTTTGAAAAAAATTGATCTCTATAGAAAAATTGGACGATGAAGGTCACAACATTGCATTCGGAAACAAACAATGGAATATCTCAAAGGGATCTTTGGTGGTTGCCAAGGGAGAAAAGGTCGGTACACTTTACTTGTGTACTATCAGCACGCAACCTTCAGCTTATGCAACAACTACAAAAGTTGACAATGCGGTGTGGCACTACCGGCTTGGGCATATGAGTGCCAAAGGAATGAAAATCCCTTCAAACAAAGAAGCTTCTACCATATTTGAAGTCTTAGAGTTCTGTGAAAATTGTGTTTATGGTAAACAAAAGAGGGTAAAATTTCAAAAATCAAGAAATGAAAGAAAAATAAAAAACTTGAGTTGGTTCATTCTGATGTTTGGGTGTTGCAAGTACACCATCACTTGGTGGCTCATTGTACTATATAACATTCATAGACGATGCAACTAGAAAAACATGGGTTTATGTCATGAAGAATAAGTCCGACGTATTTTCCATATTTCCAAAGTGGAAAGCCTTTGTGGAGAATGAAACAGATACCAAGGTTAAATGCCTCAGATCCGACAATGGAGGCGAATATTTCAGCCAAGCTTTTGAAAGCATTTGTTCAAGCAATGGCATTTGGAGGAAAAGGACAACCCCAAGGACACCTCAACAAAATAGGATTTTGGAAAGGATGAACATGACAATCATGGAGCGAGCACAAAGCATGCGGCTACATGCAGGCCTACCGCTTGAGCTTTGGGCGGAAGATGTAAGTGCATATGTGTACTTAATCAACTGGTCACCCTCAACGGCATTGGATGGGGGAGTTCTAGAAGAGGCATGGACAGGTGAACCGGTGAATTATGCATTTCTCAAAGTGTTTGGGTGTGAGGCTTTCATGCACATAGATAGAAGCCTAAGAGCAAAGCTAGATGCAAAGTCCAAAAAGTGTTTCTTCATTGGCTATGGAGAAGGTGACTTTGGGTATCGCCTATGGAATCCTGAAGATGGTAAAATCTTAAGGAGTAGGGATGTAATTTTTAACGAACAAAATATTTACAAAGATTACTTGGAAAGAAAACAAACAAAATAAAAAGGTGATGAGTACATGGAGCTTGAGGACGGTGAAGGCTCAAGGACTGTAAACAGTGACAATGTGCAACAACGTCAACCAAATGAGGAGCCTGAACTTATTCCCCAAAGATCTACAAGAGCAAGTAGATATCCAAAAAGGTTTGTTCCTTCCTTCAACCATCTCTTGATCTCAGATTCTGAAGAGCTGGAATCATACAAAGAAGCTATGCAACACGAATCCAAAGAAGAATGGATGAAAAGCATGCAAGTGGAGATGGACTCACTACATTGCAACCAAACATGGGAGTTGGTTGAGTTGACTAAAGGTAAGCGGGCACTTCAAAACAAATGGGTGTACAAGCTGAAGGAAGAAGAAGGTGGGAAGAAAAGGTACAAGTCTAGGGTTGTGGTAAAAGGGTTTTCTCAAAAGAAAGGTATTAACTTCAATGAAATATTTTTTCCTGTTGTAAAAATGAACTCAATTAGGCTTGTCTTAAGCCTTGTGGCTGCTCATGATTTAAACTCGAGCAAATGGATGTAAATACAGCATTCCCTCACGGTGACTTAGAGGAGGAAATCTACATGCTTCAACCAAAGGGGTATGAATTAAAAGGTAAGGAGAAAATGATTTGCAGATTAAAGAAAATCTTGTATGGATTAAAGCAAGCATCAAGACAATGGTACTTGAAGTTCGATCGATGGATGTTAGATCATGGATTTAGAAGATGCAACTCAGATCATTGCATCTACAAGAAGAATTTGGGAGATGGGAAGTTCATCATCCTAATGTTGTATGTTGACGACATGCTGATTGCAAGTGCTAACATGCAAGACATCAAAGACCTAAAAGAGGAGCTGTCTAAATCTTTTTCAATGAAAGATTTAGGTGCTGCAAAGAGGATACTTGGTATGAAAATATCAAGCGACAGGACGAAGAAGACAATAAATCTATCTCAAGAGGATTACATCAAGAAGGTACTAGAAAGGTTTGCAATGCAAAATGCAAAACTAGTTTCTACACCTTTGGCTGGTCACTTTAAATTAACGAAGGATATGTGTCCAAAGACACAAGAGGAGATAGCCTATATGTATAAAGTTCCATATGTTGCAGCGGTAGGTTCTCTAATGTATGCTCTGGTCTGGGCAAGGCCAAATATTGCACATGTAGTGGGAGTTGTGAGGAGGTTCATGGACAAACCAGGTAAATAACACTGGCAAGCTGTGAAGTGGATACTTAGGTATCTAAAAGAAACAACAACAAATGCTTTGAATTTTGGAGGAACTGATATTTTTCTAGAAGAGTATGCTCATGCAGATATGGCAGGTGCCAAAGATACTCAAAGGAGCACTACTGGCTATGTCTTCACGGTTGGAGGCATAGCAGTAAGATGGGCTTCAAATCTGCAGAAAGTGGTCTCACTTTCTACCACGGAAGCAGAGTATGTAGCAATGACGGAGGCAAGCAAAGAAATTATGTGGCTTCATAGATTCTTAGAAGAGCTTGGATTCAAACAAGACAATTGTGTCTTATAGAGTGATAGCCAAAGCGCTATTCATCTTGCAAAGAACTTAGCCTTTCATTCAAGGAAAAAGAACATTGAGGTGAGACTCTCACTTCATACGCACTCTTTTGGAAGAGGGACAGCTAAAGCTAGGAAAGGTGCATACAAGTGAAAATCCTACTAACATGTTTACAAAGGTGGTCAACAAGGAGAAGTTGAGCTTTTGCTCATCTTCAATCGGCATTCAAGGATAAGAAGCCAGGATGGAAAGCAGTCACAGGTTTGGTTTGGAGATCAGTCTCCAAGTGGGATATTGTTAAGTATGGAGCCTGATTTACCCCTTGTAATTTTCTATGGTAAAAGCGCACATTTGTAAGGCCCCCATTATGAGGAGAAGCCATCGTGCGTGAAGAAAAATCACTCGCCGGAAACCAAAATTTTCACGGCCGAAAATCAGGGGCAACTTTAGGGGCCTCGGGGACACAAGCCCCCGAGACTTTTTTTCCTTCTCCAGAATATTCCTTTTCGCCGGAATATTATGACCGGACGGCGGCCGGACGACCGATCGGTTGGCTGGTTGGCCGGTGGCCGGTAGTCAATGACCGGTGGCCAGTGGTCGGAAGTCAATGGCCGGTGGTTGGTGGTCAAATTCAATGGCGGGTGGCTGAATTCAAAAGCAGACTTGTCTTCTCAAGGGCAACCACACATGGGCGGATTGGAGGGTCCGATTTGGACTTATCTACACAAGGGCGGCTACACATGGCAGCCTCTCATGAGAGAGGACAACCCTTTTGGACTATAAAAGGACGCCATTTCTACACACATTTCATAGTGTGAAGTTGATGCAACAAGGTGGGTGTGAGGTGGTGAGAGTGAAGCAAGGCAAGAGATCTATTGGAGGAACTGATATTTTTCTAGAAGGGTATGCTCATGTAGATATGGCAGGTGACAAAGATACTCAAAGGAGCACTACTGGCTATGTCTTCACGGTTGGAGGCATAGCAGTAAGATGGGCTTCAAATCTGCAGAAAGTGGTCTCACTTTCTACCACGGAAGCAGAGTATGTAGCAATGACGGAGGCAAGCAAAGAAATTCTGTGGCTTCATAGATTCTTAGAAGAGCTTGGATTCAAACAAGACAATTGTGTCTTGTATAGTGATAGCCAAAGCGCTATTCATCTTGCAAAGAACTTAGCCTTTCATTCAAGGACAAAAAACATTGAGGTGAGACTCTCACTTCATAAGCACTCTTTTGGAAGAGGGACAACTAAAGCTAGGAAAGGTGCATACAAGTGAAAATCCTACTAACATGTTTACAAAGGTGGTCAACAAGGAGAAGTTGAGCTTTTGCTCATCTTCAATCGGCATTCAAGGATAAGAAGCCAGGATGGAAAGCAGTCACAGGTTTGGTTTGGAGATCAGTCTCCAAGTGGGATATTGTTAAGTATGGAGCCTGATTTACCCCTTGTAATTTTCTATGGTAAAAGCGCACATTTGTAAGGCCCCCATTATGAGGAGAAGCCATCGTGCGTGAAGAAAAATCACTCGCCGGAAACCAAAATTTTCACGGCCGAAAATCAGGGGCATTTTTAGGGGCCTCGGGGACACAAGCCCCCGAGATTTTTTTTCCTTCTCCGGAATATTCCTTTTCGTCAGAATATTATGACCGGACGGCGGTCGGACGACCGATCGGTTGGCCGGTTGGCCGGTGGCCGGTAGTCAATGACCGGTGGCCAGTGGTCGGAAGTCAATGGCCGGTGGTTGGTGGCCAAATTCAATGGCGGGTGGCTGAATTCAAAAGCGGACTTGTCTTCTCAAGGGTAGCCACACATGGGCGGATTGGAGGGTCCGATTTGGACTTATCTACACAAGGGCGGCTACACATGGCTACCTCTCATGAGAGAGGGCAGCCCTTTTGGCCTATAAAAGGACACCATTTCTACACATATTTCATAGTGTGAAGTTGATGCAACAAGGTGGGTGTGAGGTGGTGAGAGTGAAGCAAGGCAGGAGATCTATTAAGGGTATAATCCCTTTGTAAACTACTTCTTGTTTTGAAGTACTAAAGGCATTGAGTGACTGCTTTCCCGCGTGGACGTAGCCCACATTGGGTGAACCATGTATATCATGTGTACTCTCTCTCTCTCTCTCTACTCTATAGTCTCTTGTGTGTGAAATCTATCTCTCTCCATTAAGTAATCTACTCAAATATCTATTTAGCTACGTCTTATTTCCTAACACCAAGCTCCCCATCATGACGAGAGAACACCTAGGAAGCCTCCTTGTGAGACTTCCAAAAGAGGTCTCTCTCTGATTTGGGAAGAAGAAGAGGATCCCTATGAAGGGCTCAAAAATTTTCTCCTTGATGACGCATCTCCTTCTCAAAGGAGAACTCAAGAGCCTCCATTGAAGGAACGAGAAAGAAGTGAGTCTCCCACCACCTCGGTGGAGATGGCTCCACAAAGACGACGGGCTAAACACTCTCCATCGCCTCCAAAACGGAGAAGACCATTGCATACTTCTCCACACCATACTTCAAAGAGGAATAACAAAAAGCAAGAGAAGAAAAAGGCAAGAAAGAGGACACCCTCTTCTCCATCTTCTTTATCCTCTTCCTCTTATAAAAGTGATGGTGAAGACAACAAAGATCAAGGCAAGAAAAAGGCAAGAAAGAGGTCACCATCTTCTCCATCTTCCTCAAATTCTTCATCTTTTGAAGAAAGTGATGGTGCAACCTTTGAAACATCAAAAAGAAGAGGCCATAGAAAATCCTATGCCGCATGGAAGAGGTCATCCAAGCTCAAGAAGTTCAAAGAGGGGGAGAAGAGAATCTCTTTCCTTACCTAAGATGGCACTTTTGGTGCTATGGACAAATTCTTGGCCTTTATCCAACAATTCAATGCGGCTTTTGGAGGTGAGGGCTTCATGGAGTCCTCTAATCTATGCCATGTAGCTATGCACTTTCAAAAGTCCGCCAGAAAATGGTGGTCTAGCCTACGGGCCAACGGTGAAGCTCCACGAACATGGAAGGCTTTAAGAGCTTCCATTATGAAGCAGTTTTTGGCCACCGATGCCAAAGAAAAAGTACTCATCGAATGGAGAAGCTTGAAGCTCTCTCCCTATGAATCCATCCACAAATATGTAGACAAGTTTTGGGACCTACAACTCAAAGCCACTGTCTTCAAAAAGTTGGATTTTGGAGAGCAAAAGTAGCAATTTTATGCAGGCTTAACCGAAGAAATGGCATAGTATGCCAACTCCCAAAGGCCACGCACCATATTGGCGGTAAACATCATACTATGGTGGCCTCTCGAATCAATTTCCAAACAAGGGCTAAGAGGAATCTAAGCCCCCTGAAAACAAGGGTTCCAATGAGCCTAAGGGGAAGGACAATGTCCAAAAGTCTCCTAAGGGAAATTCCAACAAAGCTAAGGAGAAGGGAGTTTACAAAGGCAAAAATAAACTCTCTCCTGAAGAGCTTGAGCGTTATCGCAAGGATAACTGGTGTTTCAAGTGCAGCAAACAAGGGCATGTGTACCACGCTTGTCCGCAAAAGAACAACTTCCATGATCCTCCTAGAGCTACCTTGGTCGAAATCCAAGAGGAGGAAACTCACCACAAAGGATATCCTCTATGCCATGCTTGGGGAAAGGTAAGAGAACATGATGCTTTTATTCTCTTTTACCCAGGTTCTACTCACAATTTTATATCTATAGAGTTGGCCACCAAGCTAGGCATACAAGCCTACGAGTTGGGAGATGTCCTACCCATAGACGGTACTTTCAAGGGGCAAGAAGCTTTAGTCACTCCCTTAATCGGGAAATTGAGGCTCTATGTCCAAAGCTATGTGGACAAAGAGGACTTCTTTATGTCTCCTCTCAAGCATGAGGATGTAATCCTAGGGGCACCATGGTTTGATCACATGGCTGGCAATGTTAAATTCCCTAAAAGGAGAATCTACTTTAAGTTCAGGGAAAAAGATAGGTATATACATGCTAAGGAAATGGGTAACACTATACCCATTGCACATACACAAGCTTTCAACAAGTCAATAAAGAGCTCTATTTCTGTGTACGTGATTTTTGTTAAGATTCTCAAAATGAACCTAGTGTTTTAGCAAAAGAAAATATACACAATCAAAAGGAATTAGAGTTATCCAATTTTCTAAAGGGGTTTCAAGATGTCTTTATTGACGACATCCCTTATGAGCTACCTCCTAAACGAGGCAATGACGACCATGCAATTGAACTTCTTCCAGGAAGTTCACCGCCTAACAAATCTCCTTATAGAGTTTCTCAAGCTCAACAAGAGGAGATTATGCGGCAAGTGCATGAGCTAGTTGAGAAGGGCATGGTTAGGCCTAGCTCATCTCCATTTTGTTCTCCTGTGCTACTAGTGCAAAAGAAAGACGGCACATATCGTATGTGTGTCGACTATAGGGCACTAAATAGGATCACTATCAAGAATAGGTTTCCCGTTCCACGGGTAGAAGACCTATTTGATAAGCTACAAGGGTCCACATACTTTAGTAGGATTGACCTAAAAAGTGGCTATCGTCAAATAAGGATAGTTGATCAAGACATTGTAAAGACCGCATTTCGCACTACTTTTGGTCTTTACAAATACATTGTCATGCCTTTTGGCTTGACCAATGCACCAGCCACATTCAACCGCTTGATGGAGAAGCTATTCAGGCCTCACCGAACCTTGACTGGAGAGTTCTTTGATGATATCATCATCTACTCTAAATCATTAGATGAACACAAGCAACATCTCCAGGTAATATTTCAAGTTCTAAGAGAAATAAACTTTATGTTAATCGAAAGAAAAGTGAATTTTTCTTACAAGAGATTCAGTATTTAGGTCACATTATGTCTCAAGATGGCATCCAAATGGATCCATCAAAGTTAGAGGTAATAAAAGGATGGCCTTAACCAAGGAATCTTCATGAGTTAAGAAGCTTTATAGGTATGTGCGTATACTATAGACGCTTCATAGAAAAGTTCTCACTAATAGCAGGACCATTACATGACCTAACAAAGAAAAACGTGAGGTACACATGGTCTGCCAAGGAGAACAATGCTTTCGAAAATCTTAAAGAAAACCTTATCTCTCAACCTGTGCTTACATTACCGGATCTCTCAAAGCCATTTGAGGTCCAATGTGATGCTTGTGGTGATTACCTTGGAGTTTTTTTGCTTCAAGAAGGGAACACCATAGGGTATGAAATTTGAAGGCTCAACCCTATTGAGCAAGCTCTAGGCATATATGAAAAGGAACTCCTTGCAGTTATACATGCCTTAGACTCATGGAAGCACTATTTATTGGGGACTCCTTTCATTCTACGAACGGATCACCAAAGTCTTAAGTACTTCATGATGCAGACCAAGCTCTCCGACAAACAAATGAGGTGGGCAAATTTCCTTTCGCAATTTAATTTTCATATTGCTCACACTGCTAGCAAGCATAATCAAGTAGCCGATGCACTCTCAAGAGGGCCAAGAGTGAATGCGGTTTCCATAGCAACTCACAATGATCTATCTTCTATGATAGATGAGTATGCTATTGATCCCAATTTTAGAGATGTGATTTCATCCCTTGCACTAGGGAAGAAAGAGCATTTATTTTACAAGATGGTTATCTTCTCTATGGCAATATACAATGCCTTACTAGCTCACTACATGAGAAAGTAATGTATGAATCTCATGTTCCTCCTCATGAAGGGCATAGAGGGATTCAGTCTACCCTAAAGGGGATTGAAACATATTTCTATTGGCCTACCATGAAAGCAAACATACAAGAGTATGTTTCTAAATGTGTGGTATGCCAAAACACAAAGTTTGATAGAGGGAAGCAACTTGGATTGCTTCAACCTTTGCCAATCCCTAATTCACCATGGGAGAGCATATCCATGGATTTTATCTTTGGATTGCCTAAGTCTATCCATGGGAATACAGGAATATGGACGATATTAGACAGCTTTAGTAAACAAGCTCATTTTATATATGTCAAAAAGACTATCAAAACCCATCAAATGGAAACCCTCTTCATTTCACAAATCTTCAAGTACCATGGCTTGCCAATGTCCATAGTGTCGGATAGAGATCGTAGAATGACCAGTAATTTTTGGAAGGGTCTCTTTGAGAATTTAGGAACAAGGCTAAACTTCTCTTCGGCCTATCACCCGCAAACGGATGGCCAAAGTGAAGTAGCTAACCTAACAATTCTCGATCTACTAAAAGCCTATGTAACGGAAGTAGATCAAAGATCCAAATGGGAGAAGTACTTACCCTTAGTGGAGTATGCCTACAATAACACTGTACATACTTCCACGGGAAAAGAAACTTTTGAGGTAATTGAGGGAAGATAAAAAAGTCCCTTGCTACTTAAGGTATACGGGAAGATCTTCCAGCTGCAGATGAGTATAGCCGAGACCTACAAGAATCTTTCCAAAAGATTAAGGATGTTATCTCTATCTCACAGCAAAGGCAGAAAGCTGCTGCTGACAAGCACAGAAGATCCCAAGCCTTTAAATAAAATGATTGGGTCTTATTAAAATTTCCCAAGGCTCAATTAAGGTACACGACGGGAAAGAATCCTACGGGACACCAAAAGTACTATGCTAATTCAGCAAAAGGTACTATGGTCCCTTCCAGATTCTTAGGCCAATCAATGAGATGGCCTATCAACTCAAGTTGCCCAACCATTGGCTCATACACAATGCTTTCCATGTGAGCCTACTAAAGCCTTACAAAGAAGATCCACCTCAAGAACCAACTATTGAAGACCCACCAAAGATTGAGGACCAAGAAGAGGTGATGCAACCCGAGTCCATTCTCCGACATGAAGACAAGGTACTAAGAGGCGGTAAGACTATTCAACAATATCTTATTAAGTTTAAGAATCATCCTTTTGAAGATGGTAGATGGATGCAAGGCATACAATTAAAGGATAACCTAAACCTTGTCAATGCTTACAATGCTTCCCAAGAGTAAGCAAATGTACAAATGTTAAAAATGAACAAAAATTTTGTCTTATAAGACACTCTTTTTCTTTATTGTGCACAAAAATGAAGTAGTATGCATGCTTAGATCAAGCTTGCAGAGACGACGTCTCCCGAACACTAAGTAGAGCTTGTCACTCGACCATGGAAGATGATAGGAGTAATGTGTAGACATGCTTGCGGTAGCCTCATGCTCTCAAGCGCCAAATAGACTAGTCATCCACTGTGGAATGATGTCGTAGGGTAACATAGGGATCCTCTATTCGCTAAGGAAAGGACTAATGAATATGCTTTATTTTCTCCACCCCATAGTCAAGGACGATTATGATTTCATAATAATAAATATCTAATTCTCCTAAATGATTTTCTCATGTTAAATTGATCATTTAATATGGGGAAGTGCCACGGGAGAAAAAGCTAGAATATTGGTTAAGCTAGCAGACCGGCCACAATAGGGATCCAAAGGAGGGAAAATAGGGATTGAAAGGGGGGGACATCTGTAAAAGATCCATGTGCAACAATGGGCTTAAAAGACCCTAAGGTTCAGCCCATTAAGACTTCCAAAATGCTAAGGTTCCAAAGTTCAAAGGTTGTGTCCAAAGGTCAAACATTGAGGAAATTGGATGATTTGTGTGTATCCCAAAAGTCTTTAGCAATCCCTACAGAGGAGGGGGCGAGCCTTGCAAGTAGGGGATGAGAGATAAACTCACACACACACACACACACACACACACACACACACACACAAGCTCCCTTTACACAAAGGGAATGAGGGACACATGTCAACTCCCTATCCCAGATGCCCACAAGGTGTACCCAATTCCTATTAGATGGCCTTGGAGGTGGACCAATGAGAATTATGCTAGAGCAAATCTAGTTTAATTAATTTAAAAACACTTAATAAAAGAACCAATAAGAATTAAGCTCTCTAGAATACTATTGGACAGTCTCCCAAAGGGACCAATGAGCATTCAATAACCCAATGGCTTGCCTGATTCCTATTGGCCAGGAGGCAAAGGGGTCCAATGAGAGTTTAATTGAATTAAATAATTATGAAAAGCTCTCACAAAAGGGGAAAGAGGGACACATGTCAGAAGGCTATCACTTATGCTGATTAATTACCATTGGCTAATCCTGGGGGGGTCCAATAGGATGCTAGAAAGAGCAAATAGCAAGAGGGGTCGACCAAGAGAGAGAGGGGGCCGATTTTTGCAAGGCATTACCACACACACACTCACACAATCTCATGTGTGAAGTAAAGAAGACTCTCTCTCCTTCTCAAGCTTTAATGGAAAGCTTATCACCTACTCCAAGCTTGTGAGAAAGAAGGCCTACACCAACAACTCTTGGCTTTGTGATGCAAATCCAACCAACATCCAAGCTTCAATGCATGCTCATCTCCTCTACCATGCTAATTACTAAGCGAAGCTATGCTAATATGAGTGATTATGTGAGGAGATGTACATCTTTCTAGTAAGAATACTCCTTCTTCCTCTCAATCTACTCTCATACCCCGCTAGCTCTCACCATCTAGGAAGGTGTGTGCGGTCTTGGGTCTGAGACCATGAGGGAATTGATGTTGTGTTTCATAAGTGTTTTGCTTAGTGAATGAAGTTTCCATCTTCATTGCACTAGCTAGTATTGAAGGAACAGAAATAATTGTATTGTAAACTGTCTCTCTTGATGGGAGAAACCATAATACAAAGAATTTTGGAGGGGGGGGGGGTGGCTCCATGCAAATCCAGTCCTCAACTGTTGCCAATTGCTTAATTTATCTCTCTTTTGAAGTAGTTTTCATGCTATCTAACTAGGTGTTATTCTTTTTGTTGCTCTCTCCACCCAAGCACTCTTGTTATTCTCATTATGAAGCTATTCTAATGAAAGGCTCACTATGTTCATGCTATTTTCCGCTACACACAAATTACTAGACCATTAAATGTTACATGTTCCTTGACAAAACTAGTTCGTACAATGAAGATGGAAGCTTCATGCACCAAATTATGCTTGAAAAACACACCTAGTGCCCCTAGCCTCAGTCCCAAGACCTCACACACTTTCAAAAATGGTGAGAGCTAGCAAGGAATGAGGATAGATTGAGAGGAAGAAGACGCATCTTACGAGAAAGAAGTATTCTCCTCACATAATGACTATAATAGCATAGCTTAGTTTAGTAGTTAGCATAGTAGAGGAAATGAGCATGCCATTGAATCTTGGCTCTTGGTTGGATTGCATTCCATAGCCAATAGTTGTTGGTGTAGGCCTCTACTTTTTAATGCTTGGAGAAGGAGATGGAGTTCTTCTTGCACACATGAGTTGTGTGTGTGTGTGTGTGTGTGTGTGTGTAACATTGTGTTAGAATAAAATGCAGCCCTCTCTCTCATCTTGGTCGACCCCTCTTGCTATTTTCTCATGTTGGTCTCCCATTGGCTCTTGTAAAGCTTAGCCAATCACGAATTAGAGCATATTGATAGCCTTGTGACTTGTGTCCCCCTTTCCCCTTTTGTGACAACTTTAGGTAATTAAATAATTCAATTAAACTCTCATTGGACCTCTTAGTCTTTTGGCCAACAGGAATCAAGCAAGCCATTGGGCTACTGGATGCTCATTGGACCCCTTGGTAGACTGTCCAATAGTCTTCTAGGGAGCTTAATTTCTATTGGTTCTTTTATCAATCATTTTTTAAATTGATTAGACTAAAATTTTTACTCTAGCCTAATTCTCATTGGTCCACCTCTATGTCCATCCAATAGGATTTGAGGGGAGCTTGGGTGCAACTGGCCTAGGAGCATGGCATGTTTCGAGTATTCCCTTTGTGTAAAGGGGAAGCTTTGGTGTGTGTGTGTTTCTCTCTCCTCCCCTACTAAAAGGGCTCATCCCCTCCTTCCTAGGGATGTGGAAATATATTTTAGTCTTCCCATGACCATCCAATTTCCCCTACTTTGGCCTTTGGACAATTGAATCAAAATTAGGATCCTTACCCTATGGAAGTTTTAATGGAGCTGAACCTTAGGTCTTTTAAGCCCCATTGAAACACATTGCTCTTTTGCAGATTGTCCCCCTTTTTATCCCTATTTTTCCTTCTTTGGATCCTGCAGAGACCTGTCTGGCAGCCTTACCAATATTCTAGCTTTTACTCCCCTGGTACTTTCCCATATTAAATGATCAATTTAACATGAGAAAATCATTTGGGAGGATTAGATATTAGTTTTATGACATGTGCTATATACCATGTGTTGTTCCCGCTTCATTTCTCCTCTTTTCAAGCAGTTTTCACATCAAGTGCAAGCATTTGTCATGGTCGACAACAACATAGATGTTTTCAAGATGTTTGTTGTTGCTCAGGATAGATTGGATGGGGACAATTACCCTATGTGGGCTTACATGATATCAAAGGGTGTCTAAAATATTGTGCAGGGCATTGATGTACGTCTTGGTTCTGATGATGTAGGCGATGTTGAGGATGTTGCAGGTCTTGCTGCAAGAATTGTTGTTGTTAGAGTTGTTTTGCTTATGGCAAAGCAAGCTCGTTGGGATATAAGAGATGCAGAAGCTCATGCAATGATTGTGTTGTCTGTGAAGCGCACTATTACTCCGCACATACGTTCAGCAAAATCTGCAAAACAGGTTTGGGATATTCTTGCTTGTCTTTATGCAAGTCGTGTTGAGGCTAAAATTGCATTGTTGCGTAAAGAGCTAAAATTGAAGATTATGCATGAGGAAGATGACATGGACACTTTCTTTGCTGGTGTCAAGGATATCAATGAGAAACTTATTTCTACAAGTAAAGTCATTTCACAAATTTCCCTTATGCAAATTGTTCTTGATGCCTTGCCAGATTCTTACCAGGCTTTTGCTAGTATTTGGAGACTTATGACCCAAGGAAATCCTAAAGTTGTCAATTTTGATGCATTAAGCACATTGCTGTTGCAAGAGTCGCTTTCTAGAAAAAAACAGGACTAGACAACATCATGCAACTGAATAGACCTTTATTGTTGCTCAAAGAAAAGGTGATAACATTAGTGCAACCACTTCTCATGGTTCTTCTGCGAGTGAAAAATCACCTATTCCTAATGCTTCTACTGGTAGCAATTTTTCTAGAAATTATGGGGATAAGGACAAAAAAGAGATGCATTGCCGTTATTGTAAAGCTAAGGATCACTTGATCAAGCAGTATCCTAAGTTGATGGCCAAAGAGAACTGGGTGGTTCCACTACAAATGATGAATCCACTACAAATGCAGCTATTGTTGAGTCTTCTATGAAAGGAGACTGTGATGCTGATGTTGATGTAGAATGGGTTTTTAGTGCGAAGTGTACCTATAATCCTGTTGTCCATGATGCATGAATGTCAGTTGCTACAGATTCACATGTGGTATTTTGACAGTGGTGCTACAAAGCACATTACCTCAAATCGTGATTTTTTCACCTCTCTTGAGTCTGTCCCTAATGGAAATTTAGTTACTTGTGCCAACAACGCCTCATATTTGGTTCAGGGAGTTGGAAAAAATATGCTTACTGCTGCAAATGGCAGCTCTTTCACACTTGTTAATTCACTTTATGTATCAAGAATAATCTTCTGTCTGTATCTGCACCCACTTGCTATTCTTGTACTTGTAGTCAAATTTGTGGATGAAAGATGTACAATACATGATCTCAGTTTCAATGGTGAAATTGTTGCATCTGGCATTTTATGTCGTGGATTCAAAGGCTATTTCAGATGCAAAAATTTGGCATGCACGTTTTGGACATTTGAATTTTGTCATTTTGTTGCGTTTGTAGAAATCTGATATGGTTGCTTCTTTGCCACCTCTTGAAGCACCTATCAAACATTTTTGTGAAGGCTATAATTTGGGTAAGATGCAGCAATCAAATTTTCCAAAGGATGGTTCAACTAGGGCCACATGCAGGTTGCAACTTGTGCATAGTGATGTTTGTGGGCCCATGCAAACTCCGTCCTTGGGCAATTACCTTTACTTCATAACTCTCATTGATGATTACTCCAGGCATGCATGCGTGTATTTTCTTAAAGCGAAGTTGGAAGTTTTTGTGTGCTTCAAACAATTTCTCGCTATGGCTAAAAATGTCTCTCAATGTACTATGGGCACCCTCCATTTTGATCAAGGGGGGGAGTATATGTCTCATGAATTTAATGCATTTCTGGCTAGTCGTTGGATAAAACACCAATGTACAATGCCTTATACACCTTAGCAAAATGGTGTTGCTGAGAGGAAAAACAGGTCACTTACGGAAATGGTACGAGTCAAGCTTTTTCACATTAGTTTTGTCTTAAGGCCATCATGTGTGCCACTTATGTACTAAACAGGTGTCCTACAAAAGCTTTGCATTATATTACTCCATATGAAGCATGGTATGATAGAAAGCCTTCTATTAAGTGCATGTGTGTTTTTGGTTTTTTGGCATATGCTTTGGTGCCACACACACGGTGCAAGAAATTGGATGATAAGGTTGTCCAAAGTATTTTTGTTGGTTATAGTGCTGAAATCAAAGGTTACATGTTGGATCATCCACAAAAAAAGTGTATTTTGGTTTCACGGGATGTTGTGTTTGTGGAAGATTTTGTTTAGTCCTTGTTGCCATGTACTAGAGACAGTAGTGTAATCTCACAGGACATTTATGACACTTTGTTGCCTCTTTTCAGACGCTGGTGGAAGTTCGAATGTAAACTCCAATGAGAAAAATGTACAGCCTATGGGGGTTTCTGAAAATGTTACATATCAGTCTATACTAATGCAGATGTACATGATGTAATTGATGAGGAAAGGGCTGAAAATGAGCAGGCTAGAGGTATGCCAAAATGGCTAGTGCATGCATTGTGTGACAATAAATTGGATGCACATTTGTCTAGTTGCACTCATTCAGGATCTCGCCATGCATCTTATGCATCAGATTGTTATGCTCTGACTGTGTCTGGCTTACATGATGTTGAGTAACCTCTGTCTTTTGATGAAGCACAAAATTCAAAAAATTGGATGGCTACCATGCAGCAATCAAAATATGATGCACTTATAGAAAATGCCACATGGAAATTATGGGATTTTCCTCCTAGCAAAAAGGCCATTGGTACAATGTGGGTTTACAAGTTGAAACGCAAGCGAGATGGTGAGATTGATTGCTATAAGGCTCCACTTGTTGCAAAGGGTTATGCACAACAAAAAAAGCATAGATTATGATGAGACTTTTTCTCCCACTTGTTTTATGACTACTACAAGTTTTCTATGTGCATTGGCGGCTCATTTTGGTTGGGATGTACATCAATCAGATGTAGTTACTACTTTCTTGAATGGTGACATGTTTGAGGAAGTCATTAGGAAAATTTTGAACTCATTTTTGGGCCTTTTAAGAGTGCCACATCATCAAAGTTGTACAAAAGAAAGCAACCCGGTAGACCCCTCTAAATATTGCTTAGAACCTCATGATATGACCTATCATTGGAAAGTTCTAGATGTGCAAATGTAACAAAGTATTGTATGGGTTGAAGAAATCTCCTTATTCTTGGTATGAGAAGGTTGACACTCATTTTCTCAAACGAAGCTTTGTAACAGTCCAACAAAAAGCACATTGTATGTAAAGTGTGAGGGTGATATACTTTTTATTGTGGTTCTCTACATGGATGATTTGTTGATCATTGGACCAAATGAGAGACATATTGCTGAATTTAAGGTTGATTTGAATGCTACAAGTTCAAAGTGAAAGATTTGGGGCTGTTACATCATTACTTGAGTATAAAATTTAAGCAATGTGATGGTGGTATTTCCTTGTGTCAAAAAAGTTACATAGAGACATTGATACGTAAGTTTGGACTTGGGGATCCTATTTCCACTCCCATGGAAACATGTTTGAAATTGAATCTTCATGATGCTGGTGATATTGCAGATCTGTCACTCTTTACCAAACTGCTGTTGGATGTCTCATTTATGTATACAACACGAGGCCGGATATTCAGTTTGCAGTCTCACAGGTTATCAGATTCATGCATAGCCCAAGGTCTAGGCATTGGCAGGTTGTCAAGAGGATTTTTTGCTACTTGAGTGGCACTTTACATCTTGGCTTGTTTTGTCCCAAGGGGGTATCATTGCCGCCAGATTTGCATGCTTTTTTGGACTTAGATTGGGCTGGTTGTTTTGACACACGAATGTCCACAAGTGGTTTTTCTTTCATGCTTGGCAGCTCATGCATATCATGGTTAAGCAAGAAGCAACCTACTACGGTCACTTCTAGTTGTGAGGCTGAGTACAGGAAAGTCTTAATAGCTAAAATTGAGTGTGTATGGCTCAGATGCCTTATGGTTGATTTAAGTGTTGGATAGGACACTGCCAACACTATCTACACTGATAGTCAGAGCGCATTGGCAATTGCGAGGAACCCAATTTTTCATGCTCTCACAAAGCACATTGAGGTGCATTACCACTATGTCAGGGAGAGGCTCTTAGCATGATAGATCAGCTTGGCTTATGTGCCAACACAGGACAACCTTGCAGATCTTTTCACAAAGGCATTATCTCGTGAGAAGTTCAAAGATTTACACAAAGCTTTGGGCTTACTCCCCTTTGTGGACTGCTCATGGCCTCAGGGCATGGCCCTTCCCTTTACTCTATGTGTCAGCTCTCGTTCACCGCATCACTCCCATGGGGGATTTGTTACCATATATATGTGGTAGTGATGATGTGTGTGAACACACTTTGGACTGTCGAGTCATTTTTTCCCCGTGCATTGTATATACACCCATCATTCTAGGGCTATCTATCTTTTACATTGCACACTAAGTAAAAAACTCTATATTGTGTGCCTTGAGCTTCCTTCGTCTTCTCCAAGCTATGTGTGTTTTCCTGCAACCCTAATTCGAACATTGAAGTCGATGCGTTTGGAAACACTATGCGCTGCAAGAGATGGGTCTTGAGCAATGTACTCAAGGGTTGCTGATGGCGAAGCATCCGGTTGATTAACTCTTTTGAGGAGCAGATCTTGCAGTAGTTGTACTCGTTCTTTGACATAACAATGTGCACTTTTCTGAGCCATTGTGCTGGCATTAGTGGGAGCTGTAGTGGGTGATACATCAGGTGTTGGTCAAGGCTTTGGAACCCACTTCTATATAATTGCTTATGGATTTTCCTTGAGTATCCATTTATAGTCAGGCTGGTGGTTGAGCTTGGCATTGCAAAATTCAGTAGGCATAGATGTATTCACACACACATCCATTGTTGCCAAAATTTGAGTCCATTCAAATGACTCAAACAAATGCTCTAGAAAGGGTTCAGGTTTATATGCTTCATCTGTGCAATCCCTTCCTAAGATACATTCTTCTCATTTTAAACTCTCGTTTTTTGAGACTCCACACATCCAAATAGGTTTGTCTTTGTTTAACCAAAATGGAAGCTTTGATTTAGCTGAAGAGACTGAGTCAAATTCTTGAATGGGTGTTTTCATTACATTGAAATTACATCTCTATAAGTGTGATCTTTCAAATTAACCCTTGTGATTGATCCCACTTGCTTCAAGTATAGGTAGTTGTTTCCCCAATCTTGAATGAGTTGTACTTGCCACATGAATGGACTTCCCAAGAAGATTTCATAAAGTCCACTATCGCAAAAGTATGCTGATAATCAATTCCACAGGAACTAACTATGTGTCCATCTGCCAATTGTAATTTCATTCGAGTTTGTCTAATGGTAGGTTTTTCCCATGATTCGCATATTGCTTTTGTGGCTATAACTATGCCAGCCCCACTTTCCAGTATTTCCATGGTTTCTACATCATTATATCTTACCAAAAGGGTTGTGTTTCCTTCTTTCCCGTAATAGCATTTTTTGACTTTGTTCATAGGGACGGATCTAATCTCTTTGTTATCCAATTCATGTTTCAATCTACCCAATTTTTTTGCAATTAGCCCTGTTATTCCCACCTTCTCTAGAGTTTTTTGTAAATCATTCCATAAATATGGTCTGATTTTCAATAGTTCTCCCAAGATAAGAGTACATTGTATGGGTGTTAGCATGATTGAATGGATGTTCTGTATCTCTAGGGTCTATTCCGCTCTTTTTACCTGAGTGGTTTTGCACACTATGGAGTCATCTTCGTTGTCTTCTAAGTAAGAGGTTAGTGTTTTTAGAGTCAATGGTTTAGACGTTCTTGATGCTTCAGAACGGCAATCCCCATACAAGGATTGTATATCAATGTCCATATCAGGAGGTAAATTGTCTAACCAGACTTCCTCTATAGGAGCTGGCTTGCTCCCATCATTAATCTTTCTCACTTTTTCCCATAAATGTCTTGGCTAGTCTTCCTCTACAAGTGGAATTCCATCTAAAGAATCTTCACTGTCAGGCACTAAGAGTTTTGGCTCTTTAGTTTCAAGGTGGGGTTCCACCTCCACTTTGGATTTTTCTTTATTGGTTTCTACCACAAGCTCCTTGGGTTTTCCTATACTCTCAAGCTTGGGTTTTTTTTTTCCAACATTTCTTGAGTAATCATTACCAAATTTTGATAAGCTTCAAGCTTAGCTCCTTCCATATCTAGATAAGGATAGTTTTTCCATTTTTTTCTATATTTTGGCCTGCTTTAAGTCTTGCTTAGAAAGCTTCCAATGCTGCATTGATTGGCTCAGAAATTTTGTCTACCAAAATTGATCCTCCAGATTTTATTGTGGTTTCCTTGATTTCACTCTTAGTTTCTTTCACTTTTTCCTGGAATAGTTTTTTGGCTTTTTTCTTAATTTTCTCTTTTTGTTTCTGTTTTCTCATCTCATATCTTTGACGTCTTCTTTTCTTGGTCTTTTGCGAGCAATTTTTAGTATTCTCTGATTCCTCAGAGGAGTTATGTCTCTTTTTCTTAGCTTGGGGTGGTCACCTTGAATGGAACCATAGGTTCACTTTTTGAAGAGATAATAGGTATCACTTGGACTACATTCATAATTTCTTTTCCTTTGTTTAACGGATTTTTTGGACAGTCTTCAAGGAAGTGTCCTCCTTTTTTGCAACATTGTGTACAAAAAGCTTCAACTGGCTTAATATTCTTGTCAAGTTCTAGGCATTCATTTTTCCAATGATCATTTATACCACAAGTATGGCAGTTTCCAATCTTTGGCTTAATCTTACCATTGGAGGTCTAACACCTTGATTAGCTACAAAGTACATCGGTGTAAGCTCTGGTGTAGCATAAGTCATAGGCTCTTCCTTGAAGGTGGATGTGAATTATACCACTCTCCTTCTACCATTACTGTAGATGGACTAGGCTCAACATTAGGTGTAACAATCACTAGTTCTTGTTCATCTATGACTCCTTCTAAATGCATATACTTTACAGGCATTGCATTATGTCTAGGAAATGGAGGTTGTTGACCTAACATTGGTTGTGGTCTTTCCATACCCATCGGTGTCTTTGTGTTGGGGCCATATTAGGTTGATATCTGTACATGGGTTGTCCTTGTGGTTTCATAGGCACATATTAAACATTTCCATCAACATCGTACTTTGGTCGACAATAGCACTCATTGGTCTCATGGTTTGTCTATTTACCCTCAATAGCACACCATTTTTGCGATCTAATTGGTTTTCCTTGTTGAGGTATCCCTTGTCCAAGTCCTCTCATAGGAGCTTCCTGCATATGATTCATAATTTTGTTCATCCTTTTGAGCATGTCTTATATGGATGTAAGTGGTGCTGCAGCAGCTGTTCCCACTTGTGCTGGTTTTGTGGATGTTATTTTCTCACTCTGAGTATCCTCAGGGACATCTTCTTCATTAAAAATATCACAATTGTCTCCCAAATCAGTAGCATCGGATACACACTCTTCTAGTGTCGTATGCTTCTTGCTATACAGTATATCAAGAAGTTCTTTGTTGAGCAATCCTTCCAGAAACAATGACACTAACCTTTCTTCTGCTGGTATTTCTAATTATGGGAATCTTGCAATGTATTGGTTCATCCTAGTTGCACAATCCCTAACAGACTCACGTTTTTCCTGTTTGAAGCTATAGATTTGAGCTACTGTGCTATGTTTGATCCCAATTTTGGAACATGCAGCTACAAATCCCTGAGCTAATTTATTTAACTCCATGATAGCCCTTGGTGGAATGTTTTGGAGCCATGTCAAAGCTTTGCCTTTTAAAGTCATTCCAAATCCCTCAAGTTGAGTGTGGAAATCAAGTATGCATTCTGCTCTTAGCACTTGCTTGAAGCTAGCTAAGTGGTCATATGGATCCCTAGATCCACTATTTTAAACCCATTTTTGAAAACCAGTTGGTCTGACACATCTGTTTGTCTCAGCTCCAACTCTTCTTGGAGTTGGTCCTGTCTTGAGTCCTTCAAACCAATCTGTTGGAAATAGTGACTCATGTAGCCCTGCTGTGGCTCTAATGTCACTCGGTTTTTTCCGTGATGAGGTAGGTTCGGGTTTTTTACCATTGTTCCCAAAAGATCTCTTGCGGAGTTCGTCTCTTGAAATAGGATCAGGACCTTACCCCAATATCCAATCTCTTATAGAGTACCCTTGGTAAGTGGTATGTTCTACCTCCTCAGGACTCATCGTAACAAAGTTATTGTTATAACAATCTCCTCTAAATAGGTAAGATGCTAGATCCGTCGAACCCATGTCCTTGATCTTGAAGATATAGATGATCTTCATGGGTGTTAACTACCCTGGTTTGGCATGAGAGGTCCATAAAAAAAAATTTGACGTTCCTACCCTCCCAACAATAGACTCCAATCCTAGGATTATCAATGCTAAGCTGTTTCAAAGGTTTCAAATCAACTTGATCGCATCCTTCAAATTCTAAAGTCGATGGACCTTCTTTTCCTGCCATATCCAGAATTATTGTATTTACTTCTAACCCCCATTTTTCTATCACGTCAAGATTTTCAACTTTTACATATTGTGTTCCGTTTTTATCTATAGACATTTTTCCTTGTTTGTTTGCTCTTATTTCCTCTTCAAACTTCATGTCATGTCATCATTGCAAATGGAATACTCTTCATTAGAATCTAAGTAAACTTGAGCTCCTTGGATGTTAGTCTTATAAAAGGTGAGTATGTGCTTGTATCGTACTATTGTTCCGGTTCGTGACTGAGTCGAATAGGAAGACATTTCAGATGTTGAGTCGGAATAAGTGTCTGGGACTTCTTCAAAGATAGTGTCCAATTGATCACCTTGATTCACACTCTCTTCGATGGATACCCTACTAGCGGGCTCTCCAAGTATGCCTTGATTTGCTAGTATATCATATCTAAGGTTCATATAGACTTGTTAAGCCCTTGATAGAGTACTTACCCATAGATTGGATTGTTATCCGTTTTTCCACTTGACTTGAATTCGACTCTTGTCAAGCTCCCAGTTCTTTGCCTGCAACCTGGTTCCTGTGTCATTTTTAACCAAGTTACCTATTTTCTCTCAAAGACTGTACAATTTTTGCTAACTATTGTGATTGGTTTGTGTATATCACTTCAATCTGAGCTAAGTGAGTCTGCAAATGAGATTTTCAAATTCTACCCTTGCAAAAAGCTAAAGGATTAATCTGTAACCTGAAAACTGAGTTAACATGCATTAATTTGGATCCGATGGAACCCAAACTTAACCAATGACCTTGTATTATGTTGCTCTAACGTTGTACAAGCTCAAAAGTCCAAAATCTTGTCTCTGCGGCTCAGAAGTAAATAATCGCGATTATTTACTTTTCTTACTTTTTACACTTTTTAGACTTGTTTTTCCATATAAACACCTTGTTCTAGTCTCTACACAAGTTTTACTGAGTTTGAACAGGATTTGTATAAGTTATCAACTGTTTAGTGTCCGCAAACTCAATTTTCAAAAATTTGGCTTAAGTCTCACTTTCGTGATCCAAACTTCAACAAATTTGGTGTGAGTGTTCAATACAACATGATGGAACCTGTGGTATGCTTGGTTAGCCAAAAATGCTTGAAAATTGGACAAAAGAAAATAATCGCGATTATTTACATCTATCAAATTTTAGCATATTTTTTGACAACTGAGTATACACACATGCTAAACACTTTAAATTAAGTCTCTGAGTCAAGTTTCACACAATTTGAACTAGATTTATAAAGTTAAACTCAATTTCTTGACAATTAATACATATTTTAGTTTTTATCAAGTTTCTGGTCTGTTTTGTGATCCAAACTCTCTGAGCCTTCACAAAAGATGTTTGTAATCATGCATAGAGTCTCTGGTATCAACCTTGATCAATTTTGATCCAAACGTAACGCAATTATTTACTTTTGGCCTAAAATAAACAATTTTTGCAAGTTTTTTGATACTCAGTCTTTTTGTGACATGTTTTAAGCCTTTGAGTCAAGTCAAAACTTAATTTGGCTTAAATTCTCAAGAAAATGTAATCTGAGTTTTTTTCAACTCTTGAAAATTTACCTCAAATGCATCCTTATGCTTATCCACTGGTTCATACAAACTTTTATGAGCATAGTCTGGTTGACAGTCTTTTGGTCTTGTTTCAATCCGTAGACCTGAAATTTTGCAACTTCACATAAACAACTCACAGATGATTCTTTTGGAGTAAGCAATGATTTGAGATACCACCTCGGATTCTATTTATCCTACTCTTGGGTTCTACTGCAATTGGGTTGTGGAAAGTGTCCACAAACACTTGTTTTCTTGTTTTTTATTGTTTTTTATTGTTTCTTGAGCATTGATCTTAAGACTTGTCTTGTCCATCAATCATTCTCAAAATCCCAACCTAATCCTACAATTCTACAAGGTATTTAGCAAGTACAATTTACATCCAAGCTACCTCTACACAACAACAGACAACACTCTTAAGCTATCCGGTTTTAGAGAGAAAGTTGAACTCTAGGTGATCCTAAATCAAGTTAAAGGACAACTACAAAAGACACTCTTGTTTTCCCTAGTTTAGGTCTATTCATCCACGGCAATGGGGACAAATGTGGATGGGTTTCCTAACCTCACTCTTATCTTATTGTAGAGGTAGCGAGAACCGCGAATATAATTGTCAATCCATGGGACGAAGCTGACTTGACTAGTGTATGGAGGCTACAAGAGGGTGTCAATCTCTTGGAAAACAACAGACAATTCACATCTAACACAAGCTACACTCAAATGACCTAAGTCATCAAAAGCTAATAGCTAATCGGCAAGCAAACCATGATCATTAGAGCGTCAAACGACATTCAAATGCTATGAAACTTCTAGGACTAGTATATAAGAGCTAAGCATACATGCTTATAGTCTCAAATCTCACTTTCAATGATGGGCAAAAAATGCAATTATTAATAGTAGTGAGATTTTGACCTAGTCATGTTTGACCCAGAATGCATGTAAATGCTTAGCAATGATGCCCCAACACCCCAGCTATACTTACTTTGTGATTTATAGCTTAAATTCCTACTTATGATGAAATTAGGCCGTGGCTCGACGATGTAAAATGCTATGATTTATCATGATATGTTATGTCAATGCGTAGAGCTCTTACATGTGGTTGCAACGCAACAAACGACACTACAATGTGACAACCGACAAGGGAGATAGAAGAAGGAGAAGGAGAGAGGAGAGCGATGTAAGTTCACGCTGTGTATTTCTTATCCAAAAAACTTAATAATTTACAAAATTGGCTTTTATACCTTAGCCAAGGTTTTTTAGGTCAAAAACTAATCATCTAGGAGCTCTAACTAAGGATACATTGAAACAATCTGAAGCTTATAGCTTCCGCTCATAAATTACAATATCCACTCATTCAATAGGAGTTACAATATTCTTGATTTATCAAAAGAATAAGTGTTTTTATAATAAGGCTCCCAAAAAAATGTTGCATGGGTTAGCTTGCTGCTAACATGGATTGTTACAAAATCCTCTCTTGATTAAGCCTTCTCATACCAAGCACGAGGAGTTTGCTTCAACCCATACAAAGATTTCTTACATTTGCACACTTTATCTCCCTTCCCTTTAATGAAAAAACTGCGAGGTTGCGTTACATAAACTTCCTCGAATATGTCACCATTCAAGAAAGCAATAACAATGTTTGATTGATGTACATCCCAACCAAAATGAGCTACCAATGCACATAAAAAATGCATAGTAGTCATACAACAAGTGGGAGCAAAAGTCTCTTCGTAATCTATGTCTTTTTGTTGTGCATAACCCTTTGCAACAAGTTGAGCCTTATAGTGATCAAGCTCACCATCCGACTTGTGGTTCAACTTGTAGACCCACATCATGGGCCAATGGACTTTTTTCCAAGAGGCAAATCACATAGATTCCATGTGTCATTTTCTATAAGTGTATCATATTCAGATTACATGGCAGCCATCCAATTTTTAAAATTTTTTGTTTCATCAAAATATAGAGGCTCCTCAACCTTATATACAACCAAAGCATAACAATCTAATCCATAAGATGCATGGTGAGAACCTAAACGAGTACAATTAGACAAAGGTGCATCCAATTTACACACAAAGTATGCACCAGCCATTTAGGCATACCTCTAGCTTGCTCATTCTCAACCCTTTCCTCATCAAGTACATCATGTACATATGTATCAGTAATAGGCTGATCTGTAACAATTTCAAAAATCTCCATAGGCTGTACATTTGCCTCATTGGAATTTACATTCGAGCTTTCACCATTGAAAAGAGGCAACAAAGTGTCATCAATGTTCTGTGAGCTTACATTACTGTCTCTAGTACATGACAACAAGGGTTGTGAACAGAATCTTCCACAAACACAACATCATATGAGGCCAAGATACGCTTTTTCACGGATGATACAACCTACAACCTTTTCTTTCAACACTATAACCAACAAAAATACATTTGACAGCCTTATCATCCAATTTTATGCGCTTTGTTTGTGGAACCAAAGCATATGCTAAATAGCCAAAAACACGCATGTGCTCAATAGAAGGCTTTTTATCATTCCATGCTTCATATGGAGTCATAGAATGCAAAGATTTTGTAGCACACCTGTTTAGTACATAAGTGGGACACATGTTGGTCTCAAGCCAAAACGAATGCGGAAAAGCTTGACTTTTAACCATACATCGTGCCATTTTTGTGACCTGTTTTCTACTCGGCAACACCATTTTTCCAAGGCGTATAAGGCATTGTACATTGGTGTTTTGACCCACGACTAGCTAGAAATGCATTGAATTCATGAGACATATACTCTCCCCCCCTCGATCGAATGGAGGGTGCCCATAGTACATTTTGAGACATTTTCAGTCATAGCCAGAAATTGTTTGAAGCACATAAATACTTTGAACTTAGCTTTAAGTAGATACACCCATGCATGACTGGAGTAATTATCAATGAAAGTCACAAAGTAAAGGTAATTGCCCAAGGATGGAGTTTTCATGGGCCCACAAGTTGCAACCTGCATGTGGCCCGAACTGAGCCATCCTTTGGAAACTTTGAACGCTGCATCTTAACCAAAATATAACCTTCACAAAAATGTTTGACAGGTGCTTCAAGAGGTGGCAAACTTAGCAACCATATCAATTTTTTGCAAACGCAGCAAACTAGCAAAATTCAGATGTCCAAAACGTGCATGCCAAAGTTCTGCATGCATGTAGTGAAAACGGAGGCCAAAATGATCCCGAATTAGAAATCTAAGCAGAGCAAGATCTGCGAGGTCTTTCAAAATATTTACCAACCTGCAAACGCTTGCCAAAGATCACATAAATTGGAGAAAGTGAGGAGGAGTGTGCTGGAGTTTCTGGTGACTAAGCCCGGGAGGATGCAACCTGCTCTGATACCAAATGTTGGAATTAGGGTTGTAGGAAAACACACACAACTTGGAGAAGATGAAGGAAGCTAAGGTACACAACATAGAGTGTATTACTTAGTGTGCAATGGAAAGATAAGATAGCCCTAGAGTGATGGGCATATATAAAATGCACAGGGGAAAAAACCTCCTAGTGAGGGAAAAAATGCCTCGACAGTCCTAAGTGTGTTCACACACATCACTACCACATGTATATGGTAACACAGCTTGGCAATGTGTGCGCATCACATGTTTGTGAGCGGTTTTGCTCGTGTACACAAAACATCAACATTGTGTGCACACGGATTGCAGTGCAAGAGAAGCCTAGATTGCAGATCTAAGATTAGGCATCTGTATTCAGCTTTTATAGAACTTTTTTAGCAAGCCATTACTGAATTTTGCAGAGAAGAGGCAAGAACAAGAAGTGTTGCATCTTGTTTTTGTTGATTTTGCCTCTCAAAATAGTGTTTTTTGCATAACTCTGCCATATGGAGTCGGATAGATATGATCCAGGATTCTATCCTAGTCTTTTGGCACATTTCAAACACTTTGGTCATATCAAAATTTTAAAATTTTGAGCGCTAAATTTTTTTGCAGCAACTTGCAGCAATCTTAACATATAGAAGCTTAGCAATCTAGATTCCTACATTGCAAAGCATGGTGTGGTTTGCATCTCTAGCTATGTATGGCACAATGTGTTGCTATTTGAAAAAGAATTCATCTTCCTTTTGTGTATGCAAGGTGTTGCTTTGGGATGTGAATTTTTGGAGTGTTACGCATATGGATGTGGTTTTGTATGCATTGTGACTGTGAGGATTTTGGTCCAGAGAGTGGTTTTAGCACAATTTTGTGCGGATTTGCTATGTATGCATATGGAGATACATATTGAGATTATTACAAATCATGAATGATAGGTCCATAAGTATATAGGTATGTTTGGACAAGGTCATTCTAAAATAACTTATCCTTATAACTTTGATAAGAACCAGGTTCATTACACAACCCAAAAGGCCTGACATGATATGCATAAGTCCCAAAAATGGTGGTATGGTTTTAAGCTTGTCCTCCTCAGCTATGGCCATCTGATTATATCCCAAAAAATAATCCATGAATGCATGTATCTCCCTTCTCATTAATGAATCCAAAATCTAGTCAATGAAGAGCGCGAAAGGGTAGTAGCCTTTCACTCTAGCTTTATTCAACTATTTATGATCAACACAAATATGCAGCTACTTATTCTTTTTTGGCACAACTACAATTGGAGAGACCTTATCGACTAGAAAAATGAGTCCAGTCTCTAAAAGCTTTAAAATATCCAAGTAGACCTCCTCACAAGTGATAATGCTCAAGCAATCTCCACTGACATTGACAAATAGGGACAACTCTTAGCTTTAAGGGTATGTGATGCATAACAAGATCAAGAGGAAAACCCTTAAGCTCAAAATAGTCCCATGTAAAAATATCTTGATACTCCTGACACAAATCTGATCTCACAATTCAACCCCCAAGAAAACTCCCAACTTGACAATCCTATCATGCCTCTTAAAAGGCATGCTAATAGTGTCCTCCTCTTGAGCCATAGGTGGAGTGTTTGCATCCTCCTGTACAGTAATCTCTAAAAAATCAAGGTAAATGAAATAAGTATCATGGGTGTAAGAAACAATGGAACTCCGGTCATCATCAAAATCACTATCTATGTAAGACAGGGGTGACTAGAGCCTCAGAGTCCACCACCCAACCACCCTTTATATAAGCATGCCCTTGGCCCTTTGCCCTAGTTGGACTCCCCGTTCCACACCGCCTAGCCCGGCCCTACCTTATCTAGTCCGGCCTTGCCGGTGTCCTGACATTACCCCCCCCTTAAGAAGAGTTTTCGTCCTCGAAAACAAAACTAGGAAACTTCTTCTTAAGAACACTAATGTTTTCCCAAGTGGCACCTTCTTCAGGTCGGTCTTTCCACTTGATTAAGGCTTGTTGTCGTACGTGATGACGTGTACGCAATTCATGATAACCCAGAACATGTTTAAGTTCATGTGGTAAGGTAGGAGGTTCACTGTAATCAACCAAAACCTGTTGGTCAATGACATTGTCGTCCCCATGTAACCGCTTTCGTAGACGGCTTACATGAAACACCAGATGAATGCGCGATTGTGAAGGTAGTAATAGTTTGTAGACACGATCACCAAATCACTTGAGTATTTTGAAAGGACCACAATATCGGGGAGATAATTTAGGTGTCGGTCCAATTTTTAGACTTTTTGAATGTTCTGGCACACGTAAAAGTACTTCCTCCCCTTCTTCGAAGGTAACTTGCCGACATTTCTCATCAGCGTATTTCTTATACCAATCCTGTGCTTGCCGGACATTCTAGTGAGCAAGTTTCAGCATATCCATATGGTCGTGGAGAAAATCCTTAACTTGTTGGAGTTTTTTGGTTGCCAACCCCACCGTAACTGGTGACCTAGGTTGAAACCCGTACATTAGTGTAAGAAACTAGGCAATTAGGCTCTACTCAATCCTCCTCCCAGCCTCCCTTTATAGGTGGGCTCCTAGCCCCTTGCCCTAGACGGATCCCCTGTCCACACTGCCTAGCCCGGCCCTTGGCCGTAGTCCTTGCCTAGCCTAGTTCATAGGGTACAGGACACGTGTCCTGACATTACTCCCCCCTTGAAGAACAGTTTTTGTCCTCGAAAACAAAAGTGGGAAACTTCTTCTTAAGAACACTAATGTTTTCCCAAGTGGCACCTTCTTCAGGTCGGTCTTTCCACTTGATTAAGGCTTGTTTTCATACATGATGGCGTGTATGTAACACGTTCAGGTTCATGCGGTAACGTAGGAGGTTCAATGTAGTCGACCAAAACTTGTTGATCAACGATGTTGTCATCCCCATGTAATCGCTTCCGTAAACGGCTTACATGAAACACCGGATGAATGCGAGAGTGTGATGGTAGTAGTAGTTTGTAGGCACGATCACCAACTCGCTTGAGTATTTTGAAAGGCCCACAATATCGGGGAGATAATTTAGGTGTCGGTCCAGTTTTCAGACTTTCTGAATGTTCTGGCACACGTAAAAATAATTCCTCTCCTTCTTCAAAGGTAACTTGCCGACGTTTCTCATCAGCGTATTTCTTATACCGATCCTGTGATTGTCGAACATTCTGACGAGAAAGTTTCAGCATATCCCTGTGGTCTTGGAGGAAATCCTTAACCTGTTGGAGTTTTTCGGTTGCCAACCCCACCGTAACTGGTGACCTAGGTTGAAACCCGTACATGAGCATGAAAGGACTAAAGCCTGTTGTGACATGCTTAGAATTGTTGTAGGCAAACTCGCGAATAGGTAAGTATTCTTCCCAATCTATCTGTTTTTTGCTGACGTATGCTCTTAGCATATCCTCTAGCATCTGGTTAACCCGTCCCGTTTGACCATCCGTTTCTGGATGATTAGCTGTACTGAGGTTTAGTTGTGTACCCAATCGTTTAAATA
This sequence comes from Adiantum capillus-veneris, assembly GCF_014529385.1. Lineage (NCBI taxonomy): Eukaryota > Viridiplantae > Streptophyta > Polypodiopsida > Polypodiales > Pteridaceae > Adiantum > Adiantum capillus-veneris. Next base: position 146,744,529 of record NC_140944.1, read on the forward strand.
CATCTCTTCAAAAGTGGTTGTTAAACTTGGGATCACGGTCACTAACAATGTTACTTGGAAAACCATACAATTTGTATAGATTGTCCACAAATAACTTGGCTAGTTTTGGTGTCTTAACCGTTGATTTGGTTGAAATAAACTTACATAGTTTAGTCAACCTTCTACGACCACCCATACTGAGTCATGACCTCGTATAGTGGTTAGTAAACCTACAATAAAATCCATAGAGATACTTTCCCATTTTCCATTGGGAATCTCCAAAGGATGTAAGATTCCTCCTACATTCAGGCACTTTTCCTTGTTAACTTGACATTTTTGACAGTGCAAGACATAAGCTTGAACAAAGCCATGAATACCTAGCCAGTAAAACTATCGTCGTACGAGAGCATAAGTTTTTCTAATCCCCAGGTGCCCTGCACTTGGACTATCATGACATTCATAAAGAATTTGGCGCCGAATGTCCGTGTCCTCGGTACACAAACTCTCCCCATGTGGAATAGGTACCCATTGTCGATGGTAAAATGCTTCCATCGCTGTAGTTCATCACTTGATAAAGGAGAACTAGGTGTGGAGGTTAATTGTACACTACCATCGTTGGAGTGAGAAGGATAGCTCTTTTGAACATGGCTCCACACTTTGGAATATGCTTCATCATGCTCATATTTGCCCTTGAGAGAATCTAAAATTCACTACGAAGTTCCATGAACAAGAGCGAATTAATCTCTGGCATTCTACTTAGAGCGTCTGCCACTACATTGAATCGGCCTTTGCGATACCTTAGCTTGGCGTCATATTCCTGAAGGATCACAGCCCACTTGGATTTTCGACCCTTTAAATCTGTTTGTTGTGTAAACCATTTGATGCTTTCATGGTCAAACACAATCTCTAATTGAGCACCATACAGATAATGCCGCCATGTTTTTAAGGACGACACTATTGCAAAGAGTTCGCGTTCGTAAGCAGAATAATTCTGCTGAGCTGCATCATGCTTCTTACTTTCAAATGCAATCGGACATCCGTCTTGTAACAGGACTGATCCAATAGCACGATCACTGGCATCCGTTTCCAAAACGAATGGTTTCAAAGGATCTACATTAGCTAGTATAGGAGCTGTAGCTAATGCATCCTTGAGCGTATCAACACTGTTCTGTTGAGTGGATCCCTACTGAAAAGCTTTTCCTTTGCCTTTAAGTTGATCCATCATAGGAACAGCAATTTGAGCATAGTCTTTAACAAACCTTCGGTAAAAACCTGTAAATCCTAAAAATATATGTATTTCTTCCAGATTTTTAGGAGGAGGCCATTTTCTGATGGTGTCCACTTTGAATTGATCCATGTATAGGCCATGAGCTGAAATAACATGCCCTAAATAATGAATTTCATCTTTTAGAAAATAACATTTAGATTCCTTGGCATATAACTTGTTTGTACGTAACAACTCAAACACCTGTCTGAGATATTGTAAGTGCTCTTCTTTAGAAGCACTATAGACGAGGATGTCATCGAGGAAAACAATGACACATTTGCCCAAATATGGCTTCAGGACACTATCCATAAGTGTCATGAATTTTGCGGGCACATTAATTAACCCGAAGGGCATCACCAAAATCTCATAGTGTCCAAACCGTGTTTGGAATGCAGTCTTAGGTATATCGGCAAGCCAAATACGGACTTGGTGATATCCTGACCACAAGTCAATTTTTGTAAAAATGCGAGCATGAGTTAGCTTATCAAATAACTCATCTACTCTTGGAAATGGGTATTTGTTCTTAACCGTAACCGCATTTAAGCCCCGGTAGTCTACGCACATGCGCATAGTGCCATCCTTTTTTTTCACTAAAAGGATAGGCGAAGTCCATGGGGAAGAACTGGGTTGTATAAACCCTCTGCTAAGGTAGTCAGCAAGCTGACGTTCCACCTCATTAGCCTCTGAGTAACTCATACGGTAAGATGGTTTACTAATAGGTTTACAACCTACAGCCACAGCAATGCTATGTTGTATTGATCGTGTCGGCGGTAATCCTGATGGAAAATCATTAGGAAATATATCTTGGAATTCCTTTAATAATTGTTGTAATTGACTAGCAACATTTGCTTGTTTAGAATTAGCAATTGGTGGAATAGAGGAGAGAGAAGCATGCGGCGTTGAGGAATGTTCAACAGACTCAATGTTAGAAAGAAAAAGGGACAGTGAGTAGCACAAGAAAACCTGATCTATTTCCTTATCAAAAACAATTTGGATAAGCTCAGCGGCACAAATCAGTGGTGATGAAGGTATATCTTTTTCTCCTAACAACAACACATGTGTGCCATGGGATTCAAACATCAAGCTATTGTGCTCATAGCTACGCTTCAGTGATGGTCCTAGGCTATGCAACCATTCCCTACCAAGAACCAGATTAGCCCTTTCCATGTTCATAACCTGAAAATCCAAACAAGTAGAGTACCCTTTTACTTCCAATGGAACAACTCGGCATTGAGTATCCCATATTTCAGTATCATGTCCATTCATCATTGCTACCTTGTACTAGTGGGTACTCGAAGTTTGAGGCAGTTTGAGATTTTTCACCAATCCATAATTGATGAAATTATGAGTACCACCATCATCTACCAAGATGCACACCTTGTGTGCTTGCAGATATCCGTGCATACATACTAACTCATGTGGTCCAAAGGTTTGTTGCCACATGGAATCTGTGAGACAGCATTCATGCATCACCTCAGTGTGTGTTACTTCCACTGTGGAGAATTTTGAGGAAGACTCAAGAGGCAGTAGTTGCATCGTGTGCACTGCTTTCTCCTTCCCCTGAGAAGCATATTTCCCCTTGGGACAATCCTTTTTTCCATGACCTCTCCCTAAACATTGAAAAAATAACCTCTCTTTCTTGGCTTTATCAAAATCCTCAGGAGAAAGAGGACCCGTGGACCCCTTGGGTTTTTTAGATGCATCTGAATTAGAAACTAGAAATTTTCCTTTATTGTGTCCATACTGTGTGCGTGTATTACCATGTATACTAGCAGGCACGTTACTATTATGTATTTTCTTCTCATTAGGCTCATCATGAATATGTGCTTTCACTATGGCTTCCTCAAGTGTTTTAGGATCTTGGGTCTTGACATACTTCTTAAGCTCGGGTGTCAGACCTCGTATGAATCCTCTTACTTGTTGAAAGGTATCCAAGCCTTCCAACTTGAGGATAATGTCCTGATAGTGAGAGTTATATTCAAAGAGTGATGGGTATTGGCGCATGGAACCTGTGTCCCAAGCCGTCCAATTCCGATCGGCCTCATTAGTAGGAAAAAATTCCTTGCTAAACATTGCTTCAAAGGCTTCTCAACTCTGTTGTATGATGTTATTCTCCTTGAGAGACATCCACCATTTGTAGGCCTTCCCTTCCAGGGTTAAGCTCGTTTGTAGAGCTCTGACTGCATCCGGAGTACACCTTAAGACATGAATTCCATCCCATTTGTTGAGAAAGATGTTCACTGCATCCTTATTGCGGTCTCGGTCTCGGTCTTTGCCCTTAAAGACTAGTGGTTTAAAGTTCTTTAACAAGTCATCCACCTCTCTGGAAGTGAGAGTATGCAACGTATCATTAATTGGGCCTTGCCCTTGTGTGCCAATGTGCTCATGCATGTGGGTGTCAGCAGGACTCTTAGACTTCTAATGCATTAATTGAATTACTAATGTGGAAAGTTTAGTAACATTTTCATTTAAAGCTTTAAAATTTTCATCCATGACTGCCATGCGTGTCTGAAGTGCACGAAATTCTTGAATATCGAGCAACTCATAAGTATCTTCTCCTGCCATAGCATCACGGTTACTCTCCTTGAGAGGATCCGGCCGCCGGCCATCATTGGTAGGATCAGGAGTACTTTGCTCAAAATTGAATGTCATATTGATATCCGAATCCATGGCTACACAGTGCGGTGAAAGAAGTACTCAAAAAATATACCTAATATTGGGAGCACTCGCAAAGTAGAGTAGCCGTGCTAACTCCGTCGAAATTGATTATAGTCCGCCGTATATGGAACTCCGGAAGCTCTTGATAGTTGAATCAACTATGCTTGACGATGCCGAAAAAAATTTGTACTGCTTAAAATGTTGTTGATGACTGAATCTTCTCGAAGGAAGAAATTGAAATAGATATTCTTTCAAAACTTCAACTCCGTTAAACTTTAACTTCGATCAACTTTTGCAATTTCTGTAATTCGGACAGTTTGCCTAGAATTCGGTGGCCCCTTGCCTATGCTTGTGTCGGATCTCAGCCTTGACAACAAGCTTTGAACACCCTAGCTTGGGTATGGGGTGTGTGCTCGGCTGGGCAAGATTGAGATTTTTTTATATGAATTGCCTAAGGCCAAAGGCCTTTGGGCGCCTTGTGTGAAAAAAATACCTCTGTAGTTGGCTATGGTGACCACGGCAGTTCCGTGAGGGCGAGGGAGAGAGAGAACTCCCCGTGCGTTGCGTTCTGGGTGTCACTCCAGTGACTTAAAATCCTCCCCAAGGCAGTGCACATCCGTCGGGCTAAGCCACACAACGTTTTCCGGAGGTCGAGGTCCCCTCCCTCCCGGCACAAGCGGCGCTTCTCACACAATGGGACCTCGTCTTACCCCTTAGCAGGCAGCTCTTCATGCCCTCAAAGAGAGGAGCATGCAAAAAGCTCCATGCCCTCTTGCACAAAATAGACCATGCTCTCATACTAATGTAAGACAGGGGTGACTAGAGCCTTAGAGTCCACCACCCAACCACCCTTTACATAGGCGTGCCCCTAGCCCTTTGCCCTAGTTGGACTCCACGTTCCACACCGCCTAGCCCGGCCCTGCCTTATCTAGTCCGGTCTTGCCGGTGTCCTGACAATCGGCATCAATGGTAACTCCCTGGGTGAAAATAGAGGAAGGATAGATTGGAATGGTCACACATGAAGAGCCTCGTCCAAGGAAGAATCTCCCCCTTCAGATTTAAATAACACAATTTATCTTCCATATCCATGGTCTACCCAACAACTCCTATTCACCATGTCCCAAACTCAATCTAAAACCATAGCACTCAATCTCAATAGTCTTCCTGCCATAGTAGCAACTAAATTTTAAGTATACCCCTCAGCTCTAATATACCAATGATCTCCTATCCTCAATCTCAACATAGGAACTCCATCAAAAGATAAACCCAATTCCTTAAAGGTAGAATAGCTCTAGAACCACCATCAACAATAGCATGGGGGATAATAAGCTCATGAATCATACACTCCACTTGGGGACACCATCCAATCTCTTCATTGAGGATAGAACACCACTAGAAGATTGTGAAGTGCCAAGCTCTCTGCAATATCTCCTCAAAAGCGAGCGATCACTAGCGCATGTGAGAAGGTATTGTGGAAGGGACATGGGCAACTCCACAACATTAGAGGCATCCATAAAAGATCACATAATGGAATAGTGGAAAACAACTTACTTGTAGGTGCATGCAGACGATTATCACGAGGTTGAGGTAATGGATCGGGAATGGGATCTGTAACATGGGTCAGTGGTGGGTGGGTGGGGTGAAGATGATATCCGCATTGGAAATGAATAAGTGCAAGAATTTGTGGTGCAATCTCCTCACAAAAATCAACTCCCACATAAGGTGTAGACAACTCAATCATAATAATAGAAGGAATCTCCCTAGATGATTCGAACCAATCTCATAGGATCGGTGGATGCAGGTGACACACAGCTCCCCCCTTTTGAAGAAGAGTCCAACTAGGGCCTGGTGGTTTGGCATTTTCACTTCTATGATTTATAGGAGCAGGGGGTGGATTAAAAGAGCTATTCCATTCATCATGTGACACATTTTTATATAACACAGATCCTTAGTGTGACCTCTCTCCAACATGGTGCATAAGTATAGAAAAAAATTTGGAAAATCCTTGGAAAGATGACCAAGTACTCTACAAGCCCTGCAAATTATCTTAGTGGGGTTAGGCTCGGGGCAAGGGTTTGTTGATGCTTAAGAAATTTGACATCTAAAGTGAAAGACTTTACATTTTCATTTAATTTGTTCATATTGTTAGTGAACATATCTTTCACATCACTGATACTCGCTGCAATACTTTCATACCCATCCCCATCGAGAAGTTGTGTGGATGGTGAAGCAATGGTAGGGTGTAATGAGTAGTGGTAGGGTGTGTGGAGGTGGGGGATGATAGAACAAGAGGTGGCATATGAGAAGATGTGGGGTGCATAGTTTGTTGGTTCACACTCAGTGGAGAGGATATGGTTGGAGAAGACGAGGTTGTAGGCATAACTAGAGATTATTAGATTTGGGAAACATAGGAGGGAATGGGCATCAGTGGTTGAACTTGAGGTAGGTAAGGGGGATTGGTAAATTGAGGTTGTACTTGGGGTGGGTAAATAGAAGGTTGTAAAGGCCATGGTTACAAAGATGGGGCATATGAAATGGGTAGATGTAAAAGGGTTGAATGAGTAGGAATTGTGGTTTGAGTGGGATGGGATGATAGCCAAGGATAATTAGTGGTAGAAAAAAGAATTTTCCACATTCATTCCCAAAGTAATAGCAGCATCAAGGTCTACAGACATCTGAGCTCGCACTAAGGTTTGAATATTATGAGGCAAGCCTGTGAGAAAAGACTCCAAAATCATAAGTAGATCAGTAGCAAAGGTAGTGGAATAATATTTGACAAAGCTCTTAAAACGCTTACTACACTGTTCAACACTCTCCATAGATTGCAGCCTAAAATAATTCAATTGTTCATAGAATAGATGAGGGTTGGGCGGCTTGCAAACTCACCTAAGAATTTTTTTTGAAAATCATTAAAACTCATCAAAGATTGGATTGGGATTCCATTAAACCATGGGGCCACCTCTCCTTTCAAGGTGGTGCTTAAGTAATTCATGAAATGCCCCTCTTCAATGATATGTGAGGCTTGGAATGCATTCCTAAAGTTATTGATATGGTTATCATGATTTTTTGAAGGCAAACCATTAAACTCGAGTAATGGAATCAATGGGGCTTCAACACGAGACAAACTAGGAGGTATCTAAAGAGGTGATTGTGCACCAAGTGGTTAAGCCATGATAGGGTTGGGTAAAGGTAGAGGTGGGATAATTGGTTGAATAGGTGGAAGAGTTAAAGGGGATGACACTAATGCACTAGATGTGGATCTCCCTAATGAACGACTAATAGACTGAGATTTCTAATGCTTTCTCTTCATGGATTCCCTCCTCAAATATCTAATGGATCTATCACTCTCTATAAGATTCTCTTGCCACTCACGAGTTTGTTGCATAACCCTTTTTTAGAAGTAGGCTCGTGTTGTCAAACCCTAGGCAGAAGCTAGAGTCCCACCGGGCATGCCATTTTCTCATAAATATGTGGAAAGAGAGGGGAAAAAAGGAAAACCCCCAAACTAGAAACCTTTAGAAGGATGGTATGGTGTACAAGCCAAGAAAGAGAGAGAGACCCAACCCCCCCCCCCCCCCCCCCCCCCCCCCCCAAGCAATAGGAACTATAGGACTGAAGTGTGCGACTAATATTCTTTTGCCAAGGAGTATGGTTGAAGCATATTCTATGTGATACATTGATTTACAATAAGCACACACTATGATAACTATTATGTAATGATGAGCCAAGAGAGGCGACACCGAGGTGGAACACAAGAGATAGTGCAAAACGTGATATTTCAATTGATATTTTTTGTGCACCTTTAATTTTTACAAAAGCTAGAGACTTATACTTTCAATGTTCCAAGAGAGGAGAATCAGACTTATCTCATGAGGTGCAATGATGGGTAGCACTCTGTTAATGAGGTTTTGGGTGCCCCATGATCCTGAAACGGATACAATGCTTCAACTTTCAATAATAATTACAATGTGCTACGAGGGATAGCCTTAAACAATGCTATGTGAGAGCGTGTGCATTTTTTTTTAAAATGTAATTTATCAGAACATGGGTATTGCCTTTGAAATTTAGCTTGAAAGTTGTGTCTTCAATTTTAGAGGTCGCGGTCACAAGGTAGGAGCCTGCAGGGATTTTATTAACGTAATCATGATTGGATCATTGCATCAATGACTTTAGTATTTACACAAAAAAATCACGTGATCACGTTAATTGTTAACTTGACTTTGATTAGGACCTGCAAAAACCTATAGAGCCCGTTAGCCCTCTGGGTTTTCCATTTTTCCCTGTGGGGCCCGCCGAGCTTTTTTATTTTTCCGACGGGCCCGCCGAGTTTATATAATAGCCCAGCGGGCCCGGTAGGAAAATGTAATAGCCTGGTGGGAATAATTATATATAGTAAATAGTGTGCTAACTATAATCTTTTAGCTAGGCAAATCCTTGGGGAGTGTATCTGAGTGCCAGGTATAGTCATCTCCTTGTGAATTGACCTAAGGTTACAGAGTCACCGGTTCTTTTTTTGGGCCGAATGTGATTCTTAATTTGGTAACCATTTCTAAAAAATTTAATTCGTTTACCAACATAAAGATACAAAACCAAAACAATTGAAAACTTGGAGAGTCATGCTCATTGCGAAGAAGCCATTGGTCTAAATGAGGGTTGTAACTGGTTTTAAAAGATGAGCATATGTAAATGACGAGTCGATAGTCAAGGGTTAGATGGCATATAAAGATCATTGAAGTCTTGCATTTGAGCTGATTTACACTTGTCACTCCACAATATAAGAGCTATAATCCTTAATTGGGTTAAAATAGCTTTTACATATTGAATTGGTTGCATGGGTGGGCTACAATCCTTCATTGGGTACAAGAAGTCCTCAATTGAGTGATTATATTGAAGATTTACTTGCGTTAGTTCATGCATTGGTTTGCACAGAGTGTGCATTATGTATTACAATAGATTATTAGTGCATGACATGACCAATCGTATATTTTATTGCTTTCATTTTTTTTTTGGTAGCAATTGAAATTAGATGTGTCTTATTGTTTGCAAATCAAAGTGCACATATCAATAATCATTATAATAATAATTGCATCGAGAGATTCATAGCATTGTTATAGTTATTATGCTCTGCATAGACTGCATTGCAATGTGTATGGTTGCTCACAATATAGGTGATCGATATGTGGATTGACTAGCGTGCATTGAAAATCTCATATTGTGCATCATGGTTACTTTCATATTGAATGGTTTTTAAATTTTAATATATATTGAAAGTAAGAAAAGTGTTTTAAAAACTGAACATCTGGTTTTTTTGTCTTCAGTTTTAACCTAAAAGCAATGGAGCAAAATGTGGGCACAAGTGGTACAAAGAAGCCAAAGAATAAAAAAGCTCCTGGCAAAGAGTGGGATTATGCTCACACATATGCAGCCGAAATATGGAGTGGTAATGTAAATTTTGTCAACAACAAAATCAGGTGGTGCACCACGTATTAGGGATCATTTTTTGGATAGCGTTAAAAAGAGTTGTAAGAAATGTGAATATCCTCAGGCACCTGCAGTTGCAAAGCGCTTGAGAGAAGAGCTCACCAAAAAGGGTAGCAAGAGACAACAGATATATAGCTTTGTGGCTTCAAGTCAAGAGTTCTCAGAGTCAAATATTAACTCCGCAGATCCTGTAGTGACTCCAACTAACCTTGGAGAACAACCTGCACAAGGAGAGGAAATTCAAGGCAGTGTTCCTTTTAAGTGTCACAATGAAGGTGAACTTAGTTAAATGCGTCAAAAATCATTACATAAAGATTTCGAATGCAGTCTCTAGAAGAAGCACAAACTACACTCGCCAAAGAAATATTCTTTAGTGGAATTGCTTTGGTCATGGTAGACAACAATCATTGGAAGGATGCTTAAAAGAAAATCAGTGAGTTTGGTCTAGGATTTTCAGCTCCTTTTTATCACACAATAAGAAATGTTTTCTTGGACAAATGTTACATCGAAGTCAAAAAGCGTGTTGGCAAAATAATACTTGGGAATATTTTGCTTTCAGGATGTATGATTGTGAGTCATGGCTGGTCAAATGTTCAAAGAAGACCGTTGATCAATGTAATGCTGGTTTGTCCAAGGGGAGAAGCGTTTATAAAGGCGGTTGATAGTTTTGGTGCAATTAAAAGTGGAAAATACATTTTTGAAGTCTTGATTAATGTAATTAAAGAAATTGGTGTTGAACATGTCGTTCAAGTAGTCATGGACAACGCAAAGAATTGTACAAACGCTAGTAAACTAATAAAGAAGTGCTTTCCACACATTTTTGCCAATGGTTGTAATACGCATAGCTTAAACTTGGTGCTGAAAGATTGGTACACTAGTGAGGAAACCACATGGCTCGCCAAAATAATCGATACAACACGTCAGGTTGTGAAATTTATCTTGAAATGACAAAGAGTGCTCGAATTGTATAGGATGCGCATGTCAATGATGTTGAAACTTCCTGCTAAAACTTGGTTCTGCACACACTTTTTTTATACCTTGGAAGCATTTCTCCGTAATAAATGCGTTGTGATTGACACATTCAACTGCGCAGCCTTTGATGAATGGCAGCTTGAGCAGAAAGAAAAAGTGAAAGATAGAATTACATGCCTACGTGGCAATGTAAACAAGGCTGCTTAGTGGAGGATTGTAATGGATGCATACCATCTAATGATGCCCGTTATGTTCGAAATCCGTAATCTTGATCAAAGGGTGCCAAACTTGGGCAAAGTGTGGATGACATGGTGGTCAGTCCAACAGAGTCTTGAAAATCCCGAAGAGCTGCAAGAGTCTGTAGTAGAGAAGAAGTGGCAATTACCATTCTCTGGCAAACAGTGAAAAATTTTGGCCAAGTATTTTCATGAAAGGTGGAAGAGCGCTCATAGTCCACTCCATAGTGTTTCTTACATGCTTGATCCAGAGTACTAGAATTTAGATCTGATGTCCAATACAGAGGTGGTAAGCGATTTCTATCACGTGGTCAACACGTTCTACTCCAACGTTCAGGACCAAATTGATTGCATCAAAGAACACTCAGATTAAAAGAAGGTCCTTTTGTGAATGATTTTGTACAGGTAATGGCAGAAGAGCAACCTGCATGGAAGTGGTGGATGATGAATGGTGGAGAGCATTACTCTACCTTATGTCCCTTGCAATGAAAGTACTCACACAATGTGCAACAAACTCAAGTTCAGAGAGAAATTGGAGTATGTACAAGTATGTTCATAGCACTATTTGCAACAGACTATTAGCAGACAGAGCAAAAAAATTAGTGTATATGCTTTACAACAAAAAGATATTGAATCACATCGAAAGTGATGGCTACGAGGAGGAAATGCTAACCTGGTTGTATGATTGTCAAAACAAAGATGAACAAGAGTTCAATGTTGGTGTATAGAAGAGAATTTGATAGTAGATGTGGAGGTTAAATTACAAAGAGAACCACAACACTCAGACTTAGAACCAGATAACAACTCAACAGATTCAATATAGCTTGAGAGTAGAACGAGTAAATGTCAAAAACCATTGTAAAAGACCTTGTATTCAAATGTGTTTTGAGCAATGGTTTATATTCGTGAAGTACATAGTTTGTCGATCTCAATTGTGTTTCTCTGAAGCAGCATCTTGCTCATCAAACAGATTTCTAATTGTGCTAGGGGTATTTTGGTAGGCTTGCTTGAACTTGTACTCGTTTGCCATGCCCAACATAATATATATTTCTTGTGGAATATCTTGTGAACAGATTGCACATCGACTACTATTTTGCATTAAATGAATAAGATAAACTAAATGATAATAATGACCACATTCCATCCATCAAAATTATTGTAGCAAACTAGAGATTGGGAAGATGAGGATGCATCTGAAGTAGACAAGGGGACCAAATTTGGATGCATGGCAAGGTGGTTGATGTGTGTCCCTTGTACAGGTGTTGGAATCACTCACTGTGTCATATTTTGAACGTCCCGGCTTAAGTGATGAATGCTTTTCCATCCGAACGTGTGAGGGTTGGGCTGTCTGGATGGCTATAGAAAGCCGTGTTATTTTTGCATCTTTCTTTGCCAATTGTGTCGTGTAAATATCATTCTCTCTCTTTAACTGTAGGTCGGCGCCTTCCACTATCAATGCCAGCTCATCTCGGGTGAAAGTGGCACAACTCTTCCTTAAATCATGAGTGGCAACAATTGTCTCCTTTGAGGAGAAGTCTACTGGTCACTGTTGCACAAAGTGAACATAGAATAGTTTTGCAAAATATAGCACACAATCTGCATTGTGCAGGGGATGGCCATAAACCTCCAATTAAATCCTCTCAGTGTTTTCTTTAATCGCATCATGGTTGCACTTCAAAACCTTCCACCTTCCTTTCTTGATCTCTGCATCCTCACATGGCCATATTGTCTTGATCATGTCCTTTGTCACTTCTTTATTGATCTCTTTCCATTGCATGTGGTTTGAATTTGCCCATTTTGAGAGTCGTCGAGCAGTACGTGCTGCTTGTCGTGCCGACATGCCGTGTGCCAGAGACTTCATGCGTTGAAATGCATTAACAGCCGCTTGTTGTTGATCATCGAGCAGTGATTGGGTTCCAATATCTTGTTCTTCATCGACCATTTTCTCTTAGAGCTGCAACAGATAGACAGATATTCAATATCATTGACAAATATATATTCTCACGATTCAACAATCTCAGATATGCAGAATATAGAAACTACTCGTTCACTACAAAAGACCGCAGAATCCACTAAATCAAACCACAACAAATGCGACTAATTGAACCACAAGGAAAATTTGAAATACTGACACTCAACATGAAAAATTTGAAATGACTAAAGATAATTGACTCAATTAGGTGAACCACTTCAAACCAGATAATACACTTTAATAAAAAAATAGGATACTCTGGACAAGACATATGTATATCATAGAAATGTTTAAATCGGATAAAATGATGATGCAAGTTCAACAAGGGGACGTTGGACAGGGTTAGGATCTGTCTTTAAATGTTCTTTGAAAAATATCAACATGTCAGAAGCATTTCTTCTGTGTTCCCTCTCTTTTAACTTCATCCAGCGATCTACTTTAATTTGAATAGCCCTCATAACATCTTCGTCCGGGTGGTGAAAAACTTCTTCTAGAAAATAAAATTTTCTGGTTGCACTCCAAAAATCTACGAGCATGTCAATAGGTAGCCCAATGCATAAATGTCGCTCGCTTTTGTGTATGCATCTGTGCACCATGGATTGTATATTTCGGGAGCAATCCACGGTCGCTTAGCCATCTCGGCATTCCCTGCTTTCTGTGCATCCAAAACTGTAGAGTCCGACTGTGCACTTGGATGCAGATAATAAGTTGTTGCGTGCTTAGCTGGTGTTCTCAGCATCATACCCCAATCAATGATGTCACCGCGAGGTTTATTGGCACGAGTAAAGTCCAACATTATGCTGAACGGGTGCAGGTCACTGTACACTATACCGACCGAGTGGATAGCCGCAACACCGTCGATTAAGGTGTGAGAAATGGTTGGCATCTACTTGATCACTGCTTTGATCCGCACAGTGCCTATCTCTTGTGTAGGAAGATTTGCTACAGGAAATGACCTCCAGCCATGTTGTAGTCTGTGCATGTGTCGTCTGAACAATCCGTGAGCAAATGATAAGTGGCACATCATGTAGCCCACGGTACCCCCATTGTAGTATGGGTGTTGTTGGGGTATAAAGCCCAATGTGGTTGCCCAGGTAAGTGGGCGGGCCGCCAGGTATGTACACATATTCTTTTGTAAAAACCTAATAAGAACTCACTATGCTCTACACATTACAGTAGAGCGAGTTCACCATATCGTCGTGCTCTTCTTCTCGCACTCTCTCTCGCGTCGCACTTCCGCTCGTACTCCTTCAACTGATATCAGAGCTCAGATCGAGGCTCGGGGCAGCACTGCAGGAGGCTAGAGTCACCAGCTCAGATTGGAGTGAAATTCGACAGGCGAAGTCACGGCCCCAAATCTTGTGGGCAAGCCCATAGGAATCGGTGTTCTCAGATTTTCATTCTGAGGTCATCTCGGCCACCGTTTGGCTTCGACAAAGTTCTGCGCAGGCCATTTTCGACTACGTGGTCTCGGCGGGTGCAGATCCGACTCTGCAAATTTGGGGTTTCGGCCTACAACTGCAGGTGCTGAGGATATCTGCACTTCCAGAGTGATGATTTGTGGCTATATACACATCGAAGGACGACTCACAGTTCTTGGAGGCGTGTCACATACGACACGGGCACATCTACACACAGACTGTAGGCGACATCCACTAGTTCATCAGGTAGCTTGTGTTTGCTGCTTAATATTCCAGATTTCATCTTGAAATTGCAGGTACTTCCACATGGGATGTATTGTCAGATGATGTATGTCTATTGAGGGTTTGTTGGCTGTGAGTCACGCAGCAAACAACCGCTGCAACGGTTACAGCATATAGTGGGAAATTTGTGGATGTATGACTTTGTGGGAAGTCTATGTACTGTCAGATTTACTGCAGCCTTTGTTGAGGGTCAAGTGAGGTTTTATTGAGCTAGGGGATTCTTGAATGTTGAGATCCTTTCGGTGATACAGGTCTTGGAGCGATCCCTCGAGCACCCTTAGATAGGCAGCTAGGATGTATTGACTGTGAGTTAGACAGTTGGGATTGCATCTTGGCTTTACTGCCGTTGAGGCATTGTCGCAGTCTATGCTTAAAGGACAGTGACAGGACAGTGAGAGATAGTACAGGTGCAGGACAGGTTTACCCACAGCTTACAGTGTCAGAGAGACAGTGTTTTTTGAGCTGTTTTTGGTCTGTTTTTCAGTACACCAGAGCCATTTTACAAAGGAGACTCTGCCAAAATTTATGCAGAATCTGAAGCTTTCTTGGTTCATTTGACAGGTTGATATTGGTTCAGAGGTCAGTTTACAGGGGAAACTCTGCCGAATTTTTCCCAGGAAAGTAAACCACTGTGAAGCGTAGCTATGGCTGGATCACAGGACACTGCTCTTTACAATATCAAGAAGCTGGATGGAACCAATTTCCCATTGTGGAAGAAGCAGATTTGGCACGTGTTGGTACAAAAGAAGCAGATAAAACCTATAAAGCTCAAGGGGATAAAACCAGAAGATATGGACGAAGATGAATGGAGCGAAATGGATGAATTGGCACTTTCTACCATTATGCTGACTTTGGCAGAAAGCGTTTACTTCAATGTAGCAGACGAGATGTCGGCTTATCAAGCATGGATAAAGCTGAGTGATCTTTATGAGAAGCAGAGTGCAGCTTCACAGGTATACTGGCTTAAGAAGCTTGTTGACTTGAAGATGAAAGAAGGGACCCCTATGTCCAATCATCTGAATGAATTCAACACCATCTACAGTCAGTTGTCAGCTCAAGGTGTGAAGTTTGATGAACCTGTTAGAGCTATGTTCCTGTTGATCACATTGCCGGAAAGTTGGGACACTTTTCGCACAGTTTTGAGTAATTCTGCACCTCCAGATGGTTTGAACATAGCAGGTGTAGAAGGAAGTCTGCTTACTGAAGAAACCAATAGAAAGACAATGGACAAAGGCAAAGGAATAGCCTTAGTTGTCAGGGGAAGGACCAAAGAAAAGTACAAAGGTGGAAAGAGGAATCAGTCTCGTAGCAAGTCCCGCAGTGCTAAAGGCAAGAGTGACATAGAATGATACCATTGTGGCAAGAAGGGTCACATGAAAAGAGACTGCAGAGAATGGAAAGCTGAAGACCATGGTGAGAAGAACAAGTCCTCAGTGAAGATTCAAGAAATAAATGTGACAAACACTGTTGTAGAGGATGACAGTCTAGTGTCAGGAGACATCTACTTCTTGAAGAATACAATGGACTCGGCTCTTCTTACAGCATCTGATGGAAATGCACTGAGTGACTGGATTATAGACTCAGGGGCATCACTTCATGTGTCTCCAAACAAGGAGTGGTTTACCTCTTATGTGATCACTAAAGATCATGTTCGGCTAGGCAATGGGCAAAGATGTGAGATCTTAGGTGTTGGAGATGTTCAATTGAAGTTTCAGAATGGCTCTTCTTTCACGCTGAAGAATGTGAGACATGTTCCCGCAATTACAAAGAGCTTGATCAGCACAGGTTTACTTGATGATGCTGGCTACGTCACCTCTTTTGGACAGAACATGTGGAAGATATCCAAGGGTTCTATGACAGTAGCACATGGAGTAAAGTCTGGAGGACTTTACATGATTTATGTATCAAATGTCTCTAAAAATGTAATCAATGTAACCGAGCAGCCGAACGTTTCTTTGTGGCATAGCCGGTTAGGACATATGTCCAAGAAGGGAATGGAAATCTTGTCTCGTTCTGGTTATTTGCCTGGCTTTTCATTTAATGATTTTGAATTCTGTGAACATTGTCTGTATGGTAAGCAAACACAGCAGCCACATAAGCATAGAAGCAGTAGAAGAGATACACATTTGGCACTTGTTCATAGTGATTTGTGTGGACCTATGCCTAACCTATCTCTAGGGGGAGCTTCTTACTTTATGACATTTATAGATGATTACTCGAGGAAAGTATGGGTTTACTTTCTCAAGCACAAGGATGAAGCGCTTAGCGTTTTCAGAACGTTTGTGACACTTGTGGAGAATCAGAGTGGCAAGAAGCTTAAATGCTTACGCACTGACAATGGTGGAGAGTATGTTTCAAAGGCCTTTCAGGACTTTTGTGAGTCAAAAGGTATAAAACGTGAACTTACTGCTCCTTACAATCCTCCTCAAAATGGTGTTGCTGAGAGGATGAATAGGAACATACAAGAGAAGGTCAGAAGTATGTTGTCTAATGCACAACTGCCAAATGGGTTTTGGGCTAAAGCTGTCAACAGCTGTTCATCTTGTAAATAGATCTCCTAGCAAGGTTTTGCAGAAGGATTCAGTGCCAGAGATGGTATGGTCAGGCAAAATTCCCTCATACAAGCATCTCAGAGTCTTTGGCTGTGAGGCATATACTCATGTTCCAAAGGAATTTAGGAACAAACTTGAGCCAAAGAGTAGAAAGTGCATCTTTCTAGGCTATGGCAATTCTGGTGAGATGGGGTACAGACTTTGGGATCCCGAATCCAGAAAGGTTCTCCGTAGCAATGATGTTCACTTTAATGAATCCAAATATCATTCTAAACCAGAGAGGGTTGAGGAGATTAGAAGAGTTGTCTTCCAAGAAGATGGACCTGCACGTGCAAGACAAAATGTCAGGGCTCAAGAGGAGCAAGTACAGGATAGATTGGAACCACAGGTTGTGGCTGATCTTGAGCCACCTGTTGTGCGTAGATCTGGGTGTGTCACGCGACCTCCTGATAGGTTTGTCCCATCTATGAACTATGTCATGTTGATTGATTGCAATGAGCCTTCCTGTTATAAGGAAGCAATGCAAATGAAGGACTCGGGGAATTGGCAATTGGCCATGCAGTCAGAGATGACAGCTCTGCATAAAAACCAGACATGGAAGCTAGTTAAATTACCACGGGGCAAAAAGGCTCTACCTTGTAAATGGGTTTATAGGTATAAGATCAGCGCTCATGAAAGTCAGCCAAAGTACAAAGCAAGGCTTGTTGCCAAAGGGCTTTAAGCAAGAACAAGGAATTGACTTTGATGAAGTCTTCTCTCCAGTGGTCAAGATAACTACATTGAGATGCTTTCTTGCATTGGTTGCCATATTAGATCTGGTGTTGCACCAAATGGATGTCAAGACAGCGTTCTTGCATGGTGATTCAGATGTGGAAATTTACATGCAGCAGCCAGAAGGGTTTGTTGAGAAAGGCAAGGAAGATTTGGTATGCCAGTTGTTAAAGAGTTTTTATGGCTTAAAACAATCACCGAGGGCATGGTACCATAAGTTCCACAAGTTTATGCTTTCTCAAGGCTACAAACGTAGTGAGTTCGATCACTGTCTATACACGAAGAAGGCTAAGGATGGCAGTTGGATGATCCTTATTTTGTATGTGGATGACATGTTGATTGCTGGCAAGCACTTGGAAGAAATTTCAGCTTTGAAGTCAAAGATGGCAAAATCGTTTGACATGAAAGACATGGGTGAGGCAAGTCATATACTTGGTATGTGCATTGAGAGAGACAGATCAAAAAAGTTGATTTGGTTATCTCAAACAGAGTATATTGGCAAGGTTTTGCAACGTTTCAATATGGACAAGGGAAAGGCATTGAGTGTTCCATTGCCACCATATGTGAAACTTAGCAAACAAGATTGTCCTGTGTCTGAGGAAGAACAAGCTGAAATGGATAAGATTCCATATGCTTCTGCAGTGGATAGTTTGATGTATGCAATGATTGCTACTCACCCAGACATTGCATTTGCAGTGGGAGTAGTAAGTCGATACATGTCAAACCCAGGCAAGAAACATTGGGAGGCAGTGAAAGGAATATTGAGATACCTGAAAGCTACAAAGAGACATTGAGTGTTCCATTGCCACCATATGTGAAACTTAGCAAACAAGATTGTCCTGTGTCTGAGGAAGAACAAGCTGAAATGGATAAGATTCCATATGCTTCTGTAGTGGATAATTTGATGTATGCAATGATTGCTACTCACCCAGACATTGCATTTGCAGTGGGAGTAGTAAGTCGATACATGTCAAACCCAGGCAAGAAACATTGGGAGGCAGTGAAAGGAATATTGAGATACCTGAAAGCTACAAAGAGTATGCGTATATGCTATGGGAGTCAGGAGCTAAGTGTAAAGGGTTTTACAGACTCAGATTATGCAGGTGACTTAGACAACCGAAGTTCTACGTCAGGGTATGTCTTTACATTGGCTGGTGGAGCAGTATCATGGCGTTCTAGATTACAAGATTGTGTTACTCAGTCTACTACAGAGGCTGAATATGTTGTAGCATCAGAGGCATGCAAAGAATCAATTTGGCTTAATCGACTAGTAACAGATTTGGGAATCAAAGAAGAGATGCTTGTGTTATATTGTGATAGTCAAAGTGCTATACAATTGGCTCGCAATCCAGTTTATCACTCAAAGACAAAGCATGTGGATGTGAAGTATCATTTCATCAGGGAAATGCTCGAGGATAAGCAACTTCAGCTTGTCAAAGTTCACACCACAGAAAATCCTGCTGATCTACTTACAAAAGGACTTCCCTCATAGAGCTTTGCGCATTTTTGCAAGCAGTTAGGCGTAGGGTAGTACATCACTTCTCTACATCTCTTGTATATTAGCTTGTATAGAAGCTTCTCTCACACTTAAAGTACCACATTGGACTTTAAGTGGGAGGTTGTTGGGGTATAAAGCCCAATGTGGTCGCCTAGGTAAGTGGGCGGGCCGCCAGGTATATACACATATTCTTTTGTAAAAACCTAATAAGAACTCACTATGCTCTACACATTACAGTAGAGCGAGTTCACCGTATCGTCATGCTCTTCTTCTCGCACTATCTCTCGCGTCACACTTCCGCTCGTACTCCTTCAGGTGTAACATTTAATGGCCTAATATCTTGTGTGTAGCGGAAATTAGCATGAACATAGTGGGCATTTCATTAGAATAGATTCCTAATGAGAATTACAAGAGTGCTTGGGTGGAGAGAGCAACAAAAAGCATAACACCTAGTTAGATAGCATCAAAAATACTTTCAAAAGAGAGAGAAATTAAGCTATTGACAACATTTGAGGACCGGATTTGCATGGAGCCTGTCCCCCCTCCAAAAGGCTTTGTATTATGGTTTCTCCCATCAAGAGAGACATTGTACAATACAATTCTTTGTGTTCCTTCAAGACTAGCTAGTGCAATGAAGATGAAAGCTTCATGCACTAAGAAAAACACTTAGCAAACACAACTTTAATTATCCCCGTTCTCAGACCCAAGACCTCACACACCTTCGAAGATGGTGAGAGCTAGCAGGGTATGAGAGTAGATTGAGAGGAAGAAGGAGTATCTTACGAGAAAGATGTACATCTCCTCACATAATCACTCATATTAGCATAGCTTAGCTTAGTAATTAGCTTGGTAGAGGAGATGAGCATGCATTGAAGCTTGGCTCTTGGTTGGATTTGCATCCACATGCCAAGAGTATGTCGATGTAGGCTTCTATCTAACAAGCTTGGAGTAGGTGATGAGCTCTCCATTAAAGCTTGGGAAGAGATAGTCTTCTCTTTCTTCACACATGAGATTGTGTGAGTGTGTGTGTGATAATTCCTTGCAAAAATCAGCCCCCTCTCTCTCTCTTGGGCGAGCCCTCTTGCTAATTTCTCTTGCAGGCTCCCCATTGGACCTCCCCAAGTCAAGCCAATGGCTATTAAGCAGCATAAGTGATAGCCTTCTGACATGTGTCCCCCTTTCCCCTTTTGTGAGAGCTTTAGGTAATTTAATAATTAAACTAAACTCTCATTGGACCCCTTTGCCTCCTGGCAATTAGGAATCAGGCAAGCCATTGGACTCTTGAATGCTCATTGGACCCCTTGGGAGACTGTCCAATAGTCTTCTAGGAGACTTAATTCTCATTGGTTCTTTTATTAAGTGTTTTTAAATTAATTAAACTAGATTTACTCTATCCTAATTCTCATTGGTCCACCTCCAAGGCCATCCAATAGGAATTGGGCATACCTTGTGGGCATCTGGGCTAGGGAGCTGACATGTGTCTCTAATTCCCTTTGTGTAAAGGGAGCCTGTGTGTGTGTGTGTGTGTGTGTGTGTGTGTGAATTTCTCTCTCATCCCCTAGAAGAAGGGATCGCCCCCTTCCAAGTAGGGATATGCAAAGACTTTTTAGTTACACACAAAGCATCCAATTTCCCCTAGGGTTGACCTTTGGACACAACCTTTGAATTTTGGAACCGTACCAGTTTGGAAGTCTTAATGGGCCGAACCTTAGGGTCTTTTTAGCCCATTGTTGCACATGGCTCTTTTGCAGATGCCCCCCCCTTTGGATCCCTATTTTCCCTCCTTTGGATCCCTACTGTGGCGGTCTGCTAGCTTAACCAATATTCTAGCTTTTTCTCCCCTGGCACTTCCCCACATTAAATGATCAGTTTAATATGAGAAAATCATTTAGGAGAATTAGATATTGATTATTATGACATTACCTCTGTCTTGAAATCATAGTCGTCCTCGACTATGGTGTGAGAAGATAAAGCATATTCATGAGTCCTTTTCTAAGCGGGTAGAGGATCCCTATGTTACCCTACGACATCATTCCACAATGGATGACTAGTCCATTTGGCGCTTGAGAGCTTGAGGCTGCCGCAAGCATGTCTGCACATTAGTCCTATCAGTCTTCCATAGTAGAGTGACAAGCTCTACTTGGTGTTTGGGAGACGTCGTCTCCACAAACTTGATCTAATCATGCATACTACTTCATTTTTGTGCACAATAAAGAAAAAGAGAGTCTTATAAGACAAAAACTTTGTTCATTTTTAACATTTTGTACATTTGCTTACTCTTGGGAAGCATTGTAAGCATTGACAAGGTTTAGGTTATCCTTTAATTATATGCCTTGCATCCATCTAGCATCTTCAAAAGGATAATTCTTAAACTTAATAAGATATCGTCGGATAGTCTTACCGCCTCTTAGTACCTTGTCTTCATGTCGGAGAATGGACTCGGGATGCAGCACCTCCTCTCGTTCCTCGATCTCCGGTGGGTCTTCAATAGTTGGTTCTTGAGGTGGCTCTCCTTTGTAAGGCTTTAGGCTCACATGGAAATCATTGTGTATGAGCCAATGATTGCGCAACTTGAGTTGATAGGCCATCTCATTGATTGGCCTAAGAATCTGGAAGGGACCATAGTACCTTTTTGCTAGTTTAGCGTAGTACTTTTGGTGGCCGGTAGGATTCTTTCCCGTCGTGTGCCTTAATCGAGCCTTGGGAGACTTTAACAAGACCTAATCGTTTTCTTTAAAGGCTTGGGCTCTTCTGTGCTTGTCAGCAGCAGCCTTTTGCCTTTGCTGTGAGACAGAGATAGCATCCTTAATCTTTTGAAAAGATTCTTGTAGGTCTCGGCTATACTCATCTACAGCGAAGATCTTCCCATGTACCTTAAGTAGCAAGGGACTTTTTGATCTTCCCTCAATTACCTCGAAAGGTGCTTTTCCCGTGGAAGTATGTACAGTGTTATTGTAAGCATACTCCACTAACGGGTAGATACTTCTCCCATTGGGATCTTTGATCTACTACCGTTACATAGGCTTTTAGTAGATCGAGAATGGTTAGGTTAGCTATTTCACTTTGGCCATCCGTTTGTGGATGATAGGCCGAAGAGAAGTTTAGCCTTGTCCCTAAATTCTCAAAGAGACCCTTCCGGAAATTACTGGTCATTCTAGGATCTCTATCCGACACTATGGACATTGGCAAGCCATGGTACTTGAAAATTTGTGAAATGAAGAGGGTTGCCATTTGATGGGCTTTGATAGTCTTTTTGACAGGTATAAAATGAGCTTGTTTACTGAACCTATCTACTATCGTCCATATTCCCGTATTCCCATGGATAGACCTAGGTAATCCAAAGATAAAATCCATGGATATGCTCTCCCATGGTGAATTAGGGATTGGCAAGGGTTGAAGCAATCCAAGTTGCTTCCCTCTATCAAATTTTGTCTTTTGTCATACCACACATTTAGAAACATACTCTTGTATGTTCACTTTCATGGTAGGCCAATAGAAATATGTTTCAATTCCCTTTAAGGTAGACTGAATCCCTCTATGCCCCGCATAAGGTGGAGCATGAGATTCATACATTACTTTCTCATGTAGTGAGTTAGTAACACATAGTCCCCAATAAATAGTGCTTCCATGAGTATAAGGCATGTAGAACTGCAAGGAGTTCCTTTTCATATATGCCTAGAGCTTGCTCAACAGGGTCGAGCCTTCGACTCTCATAGCCTATATCATGCCCTTCTTGGAGCAAAGCAGCTCCAAGGCAATCACCACAAGCATCACATTGGACCTCAAATGGTTTTGAGAGATCACGTAGTGTAAGCACAGGTTGAGAGATAAGCTTTTCGAAAGAATTGTTCTCCTTAGCAGACCATGTATACCTAACATTTTTCTTTGTTAGGTCATGTAATGGTCCCGCTATTTGTGAGAACTTTTCTATGAAGTGTCTATAGTATGCACACATACCTATAAAGCTTCTTAGTTCATCAAGATTCCTTGGTTTAGGCCATCCTTTTATTACCTCTAACTTTGATCGATCCATTTGGATGCCATCTTGAGAGGTAATGTGACCTAAATACTGAACCTCTTGCAAGAAAAATTCACTTTTCCTTCGATCAACATAAAGTTTATTCTATCTCAAAACTTGAAATATTTCCTGGAGGTGTTGCTTGTGTTCGTCTAATGAATTAGAGTAGATGACAATATCATCAAAGAACACTCCAGTGAAGGTTCAATGAGGCCTGAACAGCTTCTCCATCAAGCGGTTGAATGTGGTTGGTGCATTGGTCAAGCCAAAAGGCATGACAATGTATTCGTAAAGACCAAATGTGGTGCGAAATGTGGTCTTTACAATGTCTTGATCAACTATCCTTATTTGATGATAGCCACTTTTTAGGTCAATCCTATTGAAGTAGGTCGATCCTTGTAGCTTATCAAATAGGTCTTCTACCCGTGGAACGGGAAACCTATTCTTGATAGTGATCCTATTTAGTGCTCTATAGTCGACACACATACAATATGTGCCGTCTGTCTTTTTCACTAATAGCACAGGTGAGAAAAATGCAGATGAGCTAGGCCTAACCATGCCCTTTTCAACTAACTCATGCACTTGCCGCATAATCTCCTCTTGTTGAGCTTGAGAAACTCTATAAGGAGGTTTGTTAGGCGGTGAACTTCCTGGAAGAAGCTCAATTGCATGGTCATCATTACCTTGTTTAGGAGGTATCTCACAAGGGATGTCATCAATAAAAACATCTTGAAACCCCTTGAGAAAATTGGATAACTCTAATTCCTTTTGGTTGCTTCTATTTTCTTGTGCTAAAGCATTAGGTTCATTTTGAGAATCTTTAACAAAAATCATGTACACGGAAATAGAGCTCTTTATTGACTTGTTGAAAGCTGGTGTATGTACAATGGGGATAGTGTTACCCATTTCCTTAGCATCTATATACATGTGTTTTTCCTTGAACTTAAAGGAGATTCTCCTTTTAGGAAATTTAACATCGGCAGCCAAGCAGTCAAACCATGGTGCCCCTAGGATTACATCCTCATGCTTGAGAGGAGATATAAAGAAGTCCTCTTTGTCCACATAGCCTTGGACATGAAGCCTCAATTTCTCGATTAAGGGAGTGACTGCAGCTTCTTGCCCCTTGAAGGCACTATCTACGGGTAGGACATCTCCCATCTCGTAGGATTGTATGCCTAGCTTGGTGGCCAACTCTATAGATATAAAATTGTGAGTAGAACCAGGGTAAAAGAGAATAAAAGCATCATGTTCTCTTACCTTTCCCCAAGCATGGCATAGAGGAGATCCTTTGTGATGAGTTTGGTGAGTCTCCTCCTCTTGTATTTCAACCAAGGAAGCTCTAGGAGGATCTTGGCGGTTGGTCTTTTGGGAACAAGCGCGGTACGCATGCCCTTGTTCGCCGCACTTGAAGCACCAGTTATCCTTGCGATAACGCTCAAGCTCTTCAGGAGAGAGTTTGTTCTTACCTTTGTAAACTCCCTTCTCTTTAGCTTTGTTGGAGTTGCCCTTGGGAGACTTTTGGACATTGTCCTTCCCCTTAGGCTCATTGAAACCCTTATTTTCCCGGGGGTTATTATTTCTTTTAGCCCCGTTTGGAAATTAATTCGTGAGGACACCATAGTATGGTGTATTACCACTGATATGGTACGTGGCCTTTGGGAGTTGACATACTCTGCCATTTCTTCGGTTAAGCCCGCACAAAAGTGTTGCTTTTGCTCTCCAAAATCCAACTGTTTGAAGACAGTGGCTTTGAGTTGTAGGTCTCAAAACTTGTCTACATACTTGTGGATGGATTCATTGGGAGAGAGCTTTAAGCTTCGCCATTCGGTGAGTACTTTGTCTTTGGCATCAGTGGCCAGAAAATGCTTCATAATGGAAGCTCTTAAAGCTTTCCATGTTCGTGGAGCTTCACCGTTGGCTCGTAGGCTAGACCACCATTGCCTGGCGGACTTTTGAAAGTGCATAGCTACATGGCGTAGCTTAGAGGACTCCGTGAAGCCCTCATCTCCAAATGCCGCATCGAATTGCTGAATAAAGGCCAGGACTTTGTCCGTAGCACCAAAGGTGCCATCATAGGTAAGGAAAGGGATGCTCTTCCCTCCCTCTTTGAGTTTCTTCAGCTTGGATGACCTTTTCCATGCGGCATAGGATTTCCTATGGCCTCTTCTTTTTGATGGTTCAAAGGTTGCACCATCACTTTCTTCAGAAGGTGAAGAATTTGAAGAAGGTGGAGAAGAGGGTGACCTCATTCTCACCTTTTTCTTGTCTTGATCTTCGTCGTCTTTACCATCACTTTCATAAGAGGAAGAGGATCAAGAATATGGAGAAGAGGGTGTCCTCTTTCTCGCCTTTTTCTTCTCTTGCTTTTTATCATCCCTCTTTGAATTATGGCGTGGAGAAGACTGTGATGGTCTTCTCCGCTTTGGTGGTGATGGAGAGCGTTTAGCCCGCCGTCTTCACGGAGCCATCTCCGCCGAGGTGGTGGGAGACTCACTTATTTCTCGTTCCTTCGGTGGAGGCTCTTGAGTTCTCCTTTGGGAAGGAGATGCATCATCAAGAAGTAAATTCTTGAGCCCTTCATATGGATTCTCTTCTTCTTCCCTAATCGGAGAGAGAACTCTTTTGGTAGTCTCACAAGGAGGTTTCCTAGGTGTTCTCTTGTCATGGTGATGAGCTTGGAGAATCCCGTGAGCACGGAGCTACCCTTGCACTTCACTTTGGAGAGATGGATTGCCCATGGCTTGTTGAAGCCTAGAAACAAGATAGTTAACAAGCATTGAAGCATCATTAGTAGCTTGCTCATAGCAAAATCAAAGTCACGAAGGCACGAAGGCACGCGCACTGCAAGGCTGAAAAATCCCTATTCTACTTACTCACAAGCAATTAATAATACCAACCATTTATAGCTAGCTTGAGGACCTCCCTTCTTTATCAAGAAAAGAGAAACCTTGTGCTCTGATACCAATGTAACATTTAATGGCCTAATAACTTGTGTCTAGCGGAAATTAGCATGAACATAGTGGGCATTTCATTAGAATAGATTCCTAATGAGAATTACAAGAGTGCTTGGGTGGAGAGAGCAACAAAAAGCATACACCTAGTTAGATAGCATCAACAATACTTTCAAAAGAGAGAGAAATTAAGCTATTGACAACATTTGAGGACCGGATTTTCATGGAGCCGGTCCCCCCTCCAAAAGGCTTTGTATTATGGTTTCTCCCATCAAGAGAGACATTGTACAATACAATTCTTTGTGTTCCTTCAAGACTAGCTAGTGCAATGAAGATGAAAGCTTCATGCACTAAGAAAAACACTTAGCAAACACAACTTTAATTATCCCCGTTCTCAGACCCAAGACCTCACACACCTTCGAAGATGGTGAGAGCTAGCAGGGTATGAGAGTAGATTGAGAGGAAGAAGGAGTATCTTACGAGAAAGATGTACATCTCCTCACATAATCACTCATATTAGCATAGCTTAGCTTAGTAATTAGCTTGGTAGAGGAGATGAGCATGCATTGAAGCTTGGCTCTTGGTTGGATTTGCATCCACATGCCAAGAGTATGTCGATGTAGGCTTCTATCTCACAAGCTTGGAGTAGGTGATGAGCTCTTCATTAAAGCTTCGGAAGAGATAGTCTTCTCTTTCTTCACACATGAGATTGTGTGAGTGTGTGTGTGATAATGCCTTGCAAAAATCAGCCCCCTCTCTCTCTTGGGCGAGCCCTCTTGCTAATTGCTCTTGCAGGCTCCCCATTGGACCTTCCCAAGTCAAGCCAATGACTATTAAGCAGCATAAGTGATAGCCTTCTAGCATGTGTCCCCCTTTCCCCTTTTGTGAGAGCTTTAGGTAATTTAATAATTAAACTAAACTCTCATTGGACCCCTTTGCCTCCTGGCCAATAGGAATCAGGCAAGCCATTGGGCTCCTGAATGCTCATTGGACCCCTTGGGAGACTGCCCAATAGTCTTCTAGGAGACTTAATTCTCATTGGTTCTTTTATTAAGTGTTTTTAAATTAATTAAACTAGATTTACTCTAGACTAATTCTCATTGGTCCACCTCCAAGGCCATGCAATAGGAATTGGGGACACCTTGTGGGCATCTGGGCTAGGGAGCTGACATGTGTCTCTAATTCCCTTTGTGTAAAGGGAGCCTGTGTGTGTGTGTGACTTTCTCTCTCATCCCCTAGAAGAAGGGCTCGCCCCCTCCCAAGTAGGGATATGCAAAGACTTTTTAGTTACACACAAAGCATCCAATTGCCCCTAGGGTTGACCTTGGGACACAAACTTTGAATTTTGGAACCTTAGCATTTTGGAAGTCTTAATGGGCTAAACCTTAGGGTATTTTTAGCCCATTGTTGCACATGTCTCTTTTGCAGATGGCCCCCCCTTTGGATCCCTATTTTCCCTCCTTTGGATCCCTACTGTGGCCGGTCTGCTAGCTTAACCAATATTCTAGCTTTTTCTCCCCTGGCACTTCCCCAAATTAAATGATCAGTTTAATATGAGAAAATAATTTAGGAGAATTAGATATTGATTATTACGACAATGGGAATATTGTGATCCAAGGAGATTTGGTAGTAAACCCAATGCATTCCTTGCTGTGTCTAAAAACTGTCAAATTTCGCCTCACTCCCTCCCTTGTAACATTTTTCCACATATGTAATGTGGTCTAGAAACTGTCAAATAATTGTATTAGTAGTAAATTATACTGATAATCAATAGCTATCAATAGCTTGTAATTAGTGGTAAGCTGTCAAATAGCTTGTAATTAGTAGTAAGCTGTATTAGTAATCAATAGTTGTATTAGGTACATCTATGAGTTAGCTATTTGATAGCTATTGGCTACTAATACAACTTACTGTCCAGTTACCAATAGCTGCTTATCACAAGCTTTTAAAAAGCTATTAGATACAGCTTTAAACTAGCTATTAGTTTGCCAATGGCTTCCATAGGTAGTGGGTGATAGCCATCTTCTAGGTTTAGAGAGAGCTATTAGATGGTAATAGCTACCTGGATCTTGTTAAATAGATCCAGAATAGCTGTTAATTGTGTGAGTAAATACTTTCTCATTCACTAGTGGCCAGTATTCCTAGCTATTAGAATTTAATAGCTATTTAATAGCTGGGTACTAGCTATTACATATCTACTGGTCCTGAAGCTTTTGACCAGCTATAAGGTAGCTATTGACTTTTGTAGCTGTACAATAGCTATTGATAGTGTGTAGATATACACACTCAATCACCATGTGGCCACTATTTCTAGTTAGCAACAAGAAATAGCTCCTTAATAGCTTGCAAGTAGATATTATAGACCCAAACTTGGCTAAACATTAGGGAATTTCGGAGGTCATTTGGAGGGCCTTCTAAGAAAATGTATTTTTTGCACTCTCTCTCTAGAAAAAATGGCAAATAATAGAGCTGGGTCTTTCATAGTAAAAGTTCAAAAAGTGTACTTTAAGTAGATTCCTTACTCTTCTGAACATTCGTTCGTAGTGATTGAGGGATAGTCCTCTTTTCAGTTGCATTGAATGAACCTCGTCAATATGGAGGGAATGAGGCTAACATGGAGGGACGAAGGCGCAGCCGCTATTCACTTTCCATTAAACTTGCACATTTGGCTAATGGCGCACTCCTCAAATGGCACAAATGTTACCCAGAAACGAGCCAAATATCACCTTCACATTGATTTGGACAATGAGTACCAACCATCGATTAAGCGTAGTAAAACAAATACACATATACCTCCCGCTTCCATAGACACGCTCAGTGCTCAGGGAGCTAAACACATAGATATCTGAACGAGAGGCTCTCTCTACCCTAAGAATCCAATGACTAATGTGTCTCCACCGTTTTTCAATCCTACAAGCTTATTAACCTTTGCTGGTGATGGAGAAAAGGTCCTTCTGTGTTATTGTAAATCTCTTTCAAGAAAAGCTGAAACTTACAAGGGCATTCTCCAAGCTCAACAATGTGAGATTGTTCGCCTTTCACATTTACTTTCTACAGATCAGGTTACCATTTTGCAACACAAAACAGAGGTACAAGAACTGAAATGAAAGGTGCGAATTTGTCAAATGAAGGACACCATCTTGGGTGGTCGTATCCGAAAGAATAAATTGCGCAATCTTGAAACATTGCAGGTTGCATCCGGAGGTCTCAAGAAAAGGATCCAAGCATTAAGGTGATGCTTCTTGGTTGGCTACATTGTCTTAGTTAAGTAATCTTTTTGTTTTTTCTTGTTATGCATTGTTTTCATGTGCCTAAATAGTGTTAGTGAAGCAAATTTTCTGCTATTTACTTATGCATTGTTTTCATGTAGAGATTCAATCTATCCTGACAAGGAAAACATTGACCCCAAAGCCAATATAGGAAAGAGATTTAAGCCACTTATAAGTAGAAGCCTGGCAGCAGATATAGTACATGACAAGAAGTTTAAGGTCCTACAACGAAATGTAGTGGATCGCTTTATTTCAGAGAACTCAATGCCCGCAAAAGAGATACAAGGCACACTTGATTCACTTGGTGTAAGCAAAAGAGGATATTCGGCTATCCAAAAGTCTGTCTCATCCATCTTTGTTAAGAAGGGTATAAAATCCAAACTTCTACCATCAGCCTCAAGTGTTTAGAAAGAAGGGCTTCAGCTTAATGAGGCACAGGGAGACTATCTTGGACAGTCCTTTCATATTAAAGCAACTTACAGTGGCCATGGAGCAAACATGGCATATGATGAGTTCAATAATATTTTTATGGACCTGCAGATGTTACAGAAGAGAATGGTAGAGTTTTACAACATCACATTTGAAGAGTCACGAGGGGTATTACATTTTGTGTTAAAACTGGATGAGTGTGAGCTTGTTAAAGAGCAAAAGCTAGAGCGTGTTACTATTACTTTAATGAATAGAGCCCTCTCAAAGTGTCCCACTGATGATCCTTTGTATTTTAGTGTTCAATCAGAATCTAACATATGGTGGCTTGGTGCGTTTGAGGTAAGCGAGATTCTTAGGTAAGCTCAAATGTTCACATCTACTTAAGTCTCATTTATTTTGTGTTGCAGGTAAAGAAAGAAGATCATGAGATTCTATATTGGGTGTTCCATCGAACTAATATTCCGGAGGCGATTGATCGACAGACTAACCAGGGAGAAGTACTACGTCTAGATGGAAGGGGAGACTTTCAAGTTCAGTGGCATCTTGCAGGTGACCTCAAAACATTAAAGTGAATGTATAATTGTGGAATGGGTGCAATGGCAAAGTCGCCGTGTTTGTTCTACATGGAGCCTGCAAAGGTCATGAACCCAAAGTGGTGGAGAAAAGCTCCAACACGTCACATTGAGGATCCTACTTTTCGAACGGTTTTGAAAATACCACTTGTGAATGTCCACATCTGTACAATGCATGCCCTTTGTAGAGTTGTGGAGAAATTGGTCTACTTATATATCGGGTTTGCTTGGAAGATTAAGAACTCAGCAGAGCGACAAGTAGCCCTGCAGTGCTTAGAATTGGTACTGTCGGATATGGGGCTTCATGGTGGCAATGTGAAAATCCAGCGGGATGAAAAGAGATCAACTGCTGAGAAGGATGTCCCATGCAAACCATCCATCGGTGGGGTGAAGGCACGGAGGTTTTTATCTAAACCCCAAGGTACAAGAGATCCAAAGCTAACAAAACATGGAAAAATATATAACACATCTTATGTTAGCAAGGTAGAGTATCAGATCTGGAAAAAGCTCCATATTGTAGTCAACGACCAAGAACCAACTACTCGTAACGCGAAGGATGAGGTTTTGCGATCAATAGACATCCTATTTTTGATGTGCAACAAAGATGACTGGTCACAAGGTGATATGAAAAAGTTCAAGGAGAATCTCAACCTTCTCAAAAAATCATTCAAGACAGCATGGACATACACCCAGATTACTCACTACATGGTATTATCGTGTATTTGATTCTCTTTTATGTACAACTATGTGAGTGTAAAACATTCTAACTAATCCGTTTTCATATCCAGCACATCATCTTCAATCATTTACCATATTTTATACAAAAGTATGGGAACCCGGAAATATGGAATACCCAAGGGATGGAAAAGTCTCATTACATGGCGAGAAATGCTTATTTCAGGCACACACGACATGGTGGCTCTCGAATCAAGGCTAACAGTTTGAGAGAACTATTTGAATGGTTCTATCATAGAATCATTCATCGAATGCAGGCAAAAGAAGTCTTGGAAAATTCAGTAACAGTACAAGCCATCAGACATTTACAACAACAAAAAGTTAAAAGATCAATGGCATACAACAACTCCGGAGCTCGTGAAAGTCAACAAAGGTGGAGAGAGACAATGGTGTATGTGAACCACAAGTGGAGAAAGATACTTTGAGTGGATGACATTGTACAAAATTTATGTAATACATGATCTTATACAATTTCTACTTGAAGTGTATCAAGATTTTGAAGGTTCAATTTTGTTCTTTGGCACGTCACCCTTGTAACGAATCATGAGATGTTTGCCATACTCTAAAAGTTCATATGGGTTGTGCCTACCAAGAGCTAGTGCCATTGCTGTGTAGGTGTAGTAATACGCTGCCTGACCACCTGTATAGCCGAGGCAGTAACCAAAACAATCTCTAGCAAACACTTTGTCCACAAGAATGACTTTATCTGCACTTTTGGGCAGCACGGGTCCACCCAAGAAGCGTGATAGTGTCTTGAATGTGTAAGTTGCTATTGAACCCTCTTGTGACATGTAATTGTGAAAAAATACTATCGACGACTCGCAAAGCTTTGAAAGGTACTGCGCTAGGTCCACATCCCTTCCACGATACTCTCGAGTCCGTTGCCGAAGGAAGTCATCCTTGTCAGCAATCCAAGACTGCACATATCATGTCAGAGTAAGTGACACGCACACACACACACACACAGAGTTACCATGAAGCTCTCATCCTACAGAAAGAGGTTTTCCTGCCACAGTTCTACAAATGTAGTTGACCCCTAACCTGAATGGTTAAACCAATCCCCACTTCTTTGTTACTTGTTGATGGTCTTAGGCTTTGTCTTATTGCTTGGAAGGTGGATTCATCAGGTAGTGTCTCCTTGTATTTTTCAGCTTTCTCAAAGCATCTTCGGAGGTATTCCATTGGATTTCTGGATGTTTCCATTGCCTCATCATCACTACTATCCTCTGAAACAAATCCACTCCTCTCCTCTTGGACTCTGGAAATAATAGCCAGGGAGAAATCCTTCCTTAAATAAAAGATGCTTTGCACATCATGCAAAAAGATATAGGTCCTGTCTCCAATCCTGAAGTTAGGCATAGCAGGCAGCATCATCTGAGCATGCTTCTCAGTGAAGTTACTGACATCCAAAGGAAGTTTGATTTCTATGGTTTTCACAGAGAGCATCTTACTTCTTTGTACTTCAATTGCCTCCATTAGGCAAAATTTGGACTCACAAAGGGGCCTTATAAGGAGTTTGACTTCCTCTATCATGTCCAAAACGGGCGTGCGGTAAAATTTTTACAAATCAACTCTGAACGTGGCGGAGATTTGACAATTAGAATCTACTCTTCAAACTCTTTCTATTGATATATAGCACGCCATGAGATTCCTCATATTTTGAAAGATTCTATTTTTTATTCTCTTGTGATGTGACAACTCCGTCTAGAATCTAGAGAATAAAAATAGAATCTTTCAAAATATGAGAAATCTGGTGGCGTGCTATATATCAATAGAAAGAGCTTGAAGAGAAGATTCTAACTGCCAAATCTCCGCCAAGTTTAGATTTGATTTGTAAAAATTTTACTGCACGCCCGTTTTGGACATGAGAGAAGAAGTCAAACTCCTTATAAGGCCCCTTTCTGAGTCCAAATTTTCCCTAATGAACCTCAAGGTCGACTGTATCTTTGACCTCCTCGACTTCTTGTATATGAGTTGTCTCCTCGCATTCTTCATCTAGTGTTGCATCATGCTCCTCTAACACCTCATCAGGATTCTGCATGAGGAAT